>NC_081407.1:38827255-39427255 GCF_030272615.1 Cryptomeria japonica
TCCTCCCCATCTCTCTCTCCCTCTCTTTCCCTCTCTCCCTCTCACCCTCTCTCTTTTCCTCTTTCCCTTTGACTCTCTCTCTCCCATTTTTTCCATTCTCTTAATTCTCTCTTTCGCCCCCCTCTCAGGTGTCTTCGTCCCTCTCTCTCTCTCTCTCTCTCTCTCTCTCTCTCTCTCTCCTCTCCTATTCTCCTATTCTCCCCCCTTCTTCCCCACTATCCATGTACCATACTCAATCTCACTCTCCCTCTATCCCTCCCATTCTTCCCTTCACCCTCTCTCTCTCTCTCTCTCTCCTCTCTCTCTCTCTCTCTCTCTCATCTCTCTCTCTCTCTCTCTCTCTCTCTCTCTCTCTCTCTCTCCTATTCTCATATTCGCCCCTTCTTCCCCACTATCCATGTACCATACTCAATCTCACTCTCCCTCTATCCCTCCCATTCTTTCCCTTCACCCCCCCTCTCTCTCTTCTCTCTCTCTCTCTCCTCTCTCTCTCTCTCTCTCTCTCTCTCTCCTCTCTCTCTCTCTCTCTCTCTCTCTCCCTTTCTCTTTCCCTCTAACACTTTTTCTTTCTCTCTCAAGTATCTCACCCTCTCTTTATCTCTCAAGTATCTCTCCATATATTTCCCTCTCTCCTTCCCCCACCCTCTCTCTTCAATCTCACTCTGTCTCACCCTCTCTCTTTTCCTCTTTCCCTTTTGACTCTCTCTCTCCCATTTTTTCCATTCTCTTATTCTCTCTTTCACCCCCTCTCAGGTGTCTCCATCCCCCTCTCTCTCTCTCTCTCTCTCTCTCTCTCTCTCTCTCTCTCTCTCTCTCTCTCTCTCTCTCTCTCTCTCTCTCTCTCTCTCAAGTATCTCTCCCTCTCACCCTTTCTCTATCTCTCAAGTATCTCTCCATATATTTCCCTCTCTCCTTCCCCCACCCTCTCTCTTCAATCTCACTCTGTCTCCCAAGCTTAACCTAAGAGAGAGATACCTGAGAGAGGGAGGGAGGAGGGGAAGGGGAAAACGATGGGGAGGATAGGAGGGATTGAGGGAGAGAGAGTTGAAGTGGGAGAGATGGAGGACATGAGAGAGAGAGGGATGGAGGGAGAGAAAGAGATCTCAAGTGAGAGAGAGAGAGAGAGGGAAGAAGGTATGGTTATCTCTCTCTCAAGTCTCTCCCTCTCTTTTTCTCAACCCCTACCTTCTTGTATCTCTCACTTAGGCTCTCTCTCCAAGCTCTCTTCCTAATATATCCCTCTCTTTCCAACAACCCCTGCCTTCCTCCCTGCATCTCTCTCAATTGATCTCCCTCCCTCTCAAGTATCTCCCTCTCTTTCCATTAGCCCTGTCTCTCTCTCTCCCTCTCCCTCAACCTCTAGCTTCCTCCCTCTCTCTCTTACTTGGGCTCTATCTTTGGTATCTCCCTCTCTTTTCATCAAACCCCCTTCTTTTATCTCTCTCTTTATCACTCTCTCTTAGACCTCTCCCTCTCTTTTCATCAACAACTACCTCCCTCCTTCCATCTCTCCCACTTGGGATCTCTCTTTGCCTCAACCCATCCCTCCCTCTCTTTCCATCAACCCCTCCCTTCCTCCCTCCCTCTGTCTTTCACTTCGACTCTATCTCTCCTTGGATATCTCTATCCCTGGTATTTTCCTTACTTTCCATCAACCACTCCCTTCCTCCCTCCATATCTCTCACTTTCTCGAGCTCTCTCTCTCTCTCTCCCTAGTATTTGCCTTTCTTTTTGTCACAAAAAGGTAGAGAGAGAGACAGATAGAGGTGAAGAGAGGGATGGAAGGAGAGTGTGTGTGAGAGAGAGAGAGAGGGGAAGATGGGTGTTAAGGGAGAGACTAAAGGGAGAGAAAACCCAAGTGCAAGAGAGGGAGGGAGGGAAAGAAAGGTAGATACCTAAGAGAGAGAGAGAGAGAGAGGGGGGGGGGAATATAGGGAAAGAGGAGAGACCAAAGAGAGAGAATGATGATACGAGCATGTTGAACTAAAATTTAACTAAGTCTGAAATTTTTGTGAATTCTCTAAAAACTAGAATCTGCATTATAACTCCTAGAGATCTGAAACCACTCTCAAACATCCTGACAATATATACATAAAATATAACAAAGTATAATTTGTCCTTTCTTATACTTAAATGTTATATTTTATGTATATATTCAGAGAGAGAGGAAGTGAAAGAGAAGGATACTTTTAATTTTTTTTATTAAAATACTTAAAACTAAATAATAATTAATATAATAAAATTATCTAAATCTCACCATTGCAAATATAAACTTATATTTTAGAGCCCAACAAACCATATATTTCTTGAAATTTTCTTTTTTTATAAGAAACACGAAGCAGTTAGAAATGGATGTATTTACCCATAAGTAATAAATATGTGTCAAAAAGATGGAAATTTGGGCTGCTAGAAATTTGGACAAGGGTAATAAAAGGACAAAAATTCACCGAAAAGCGTGGACCATATCTGAGTTGGACACGTCTATTCTAGCTCCAAAAGTGACCTGTCATACCAATGACATGCATAGCCCATGCATACCATGCCAATTTGGCACAGGCGCCAGACCCAGCGAAAATGGCGTGGAGTTGTCCTGGACTCGGCTGTTTCAAACGTCGGGGCCCACACGAAACTACGTGGACATGCCGGAGGACGGCAGATCATGGGCCACGGCTCGCGCCGATGTGTTGTGCCTAACATGCACATTAAAAGCCATAGAAAACAAACATCCAGCAGCAAGTGTTGATGATCGCGTTCGGATGCCAAAACAGCGGGAAAAAGAGGGCACGGGCTTCAAAACCACGGTGGCTCTCTCCAGGTTCTCTCGTATGTGCTACTAATAGGTGGGTCCTTACTCAGTCAATCTATCAATTGCAGTCGTTCAGTGAAAAATTGACCATGTAGAACGCGCCACTAACACGCGTGTTATGAAAACCGTGGTACACCGTGTACCGTTTCAGCAGAAAACCGATGCCATAGCTCCAAAATAGACCTTTCATACAACGTGTTAGTGACAGGTTAGTCAATCGCAACCATTAACTGTAAAATTGACGGTGTAAAATGTGAGACTAACATGCGTGTTAGTCAATCTGTACTGTCTTTTTGGAGCCAGAATAGCCGCGTCCCGCCATTTTCTGCGGCCTCATGTGGAAAAAAACACAGTCGTTCATTGAAAAATGGATGATGTAGAACCCATGCATGTTAGGTGGATCGTACGACCAGACCTCCCACCATTTTCTGTGTGTTGTGGAAAAAAGGAAGCATAATGGGACGGACTAATGTGCGATTAAATAAAGTCCAAAGCCCTCATTTGTTCAAGTGTTATGTTGTTTTTGAAGACGTTTTTGAAGGCAAAGAAGGGTTTGAAGGAGGCAGCGAGGACAAGGCAAAGAAGGGTTTGAAGGAGGAAGCGAGGACAAGGCAAAGAAGGGTTTGAAGGAGGCAGTGAGGACTTAGTTTTCAAGGGCAGCCGACGTTCATTTCTGAAGGTTAACAGGTATGTTGAGTAGCCATTTTTTCTGGTTGTATACAGTTGGAAAATTTGCATGTTTTATTGTTTTGTTGAGTAGCTTTTCTTTCAGATTTGTATACGTTGTGCGAAAATTATATTGTTTTGTTTTGCTTTGGTTATTCTTGTTTCTCTGTAGCTTGAAAGTATTCGCATTAGGGTTAGATATAAGGCTCGACGCGTGTTTGCTGGCTCCAAAAAGCCATTGTAAAACGTGTGTTAGTATGTCTATACTGCCATTTTGTTGGGTGTTCAGTGTCTGTTAGTATCTCTGTACTGCCATTTTGGTCTGTCATTTTTGTTGCGCTTTTCAGTTATCAGCAAGACAATATTATATTTTTGTCGGTTCTCCGATGTAACCGTCATTGCCTTATTAATTTAATCAGTGAGAGTAATGCTGATAGGTCCGACCTTGGATTTCCATGTGTTGTTATCTATTTTGCTGCTTCTCCAATGGATTTCCATGCGTTGTTAGTCGCGCAATAGCCGTGGCCTTGCCGACTCCGCCGTACACACTGAGTAACACGCGAATACGCGTGTTACTCCTTGGGCGATTAACAATTAACAGTAATATTGAAATTATCATTAAATGATTCAAATGAATATGTAGAAATACCCATATAAATTTGAAGTTAATTTTACACAGGGTTTTTTGTCTGCTTTTTTTAATATGATTTACTATTTATTGCATAAAATAGTCTCAAATAACAAAAAAAGTGTCTATTTTGGAGCTGTGGCCGAACGCGTAACCTATTTTGCAATTAGCGGTTGCGATTGAGTAACCTATCGCTAACACGCTATTTTTGGTCCCTGTTTCCCTCCCAATAGCCAAAACATAGACCGATATGTCCCATCGGGTATCGACATAGTTCAATTTATGTCCCTCCAATGCCTCGATGATTGTGACCAAGTCCCTCGCGTTATCGACATAAATCACCCCGAAGAACTCCTAGCAACTCTCCATCCGCCTTAATAATCCTATCAGGACTCGGCATAGCATAAAATTGCTTCTTCCGATGTCCTGATGAGTCCTAATGCATGTTTACTTTATCGGTATAATTTACATTGATATCCCCGCAGGTGCTTTTATCTACATCGAGGGTCGGAATAGCCTTTTTCTAGTCCTCCCAAAGTCCCGATCAGTCTCCGATGCACTTTTATGCTTAATGCTTCTGAGTTTGTTTTATCGGTATAGGTAATACTGATGGTTCTGCCTTCCCCATTCTCCATGTCATATAGTATCTTAGCGACAGGTTAGTCAATCTCAACCACGTGTTATCGACGGGTTAGACAATCGCAGAATGTTGGTCGCAATATGGACGGTGTAAAACGAACTACTAACACGCCTTAATAGTCCTATCGGGACTCGGCATAGCATAAAACTGCTTGTTCCGGTGTCCCGATGTGTCCTAATGCATGTTTACTTTATCGGTATAGTTTACACCAATATCCCCGCAGGTGCTGTTATCTTCATCGGGGGTCAGAATAGCCTTTTTCTATTCCTCCCAGAGTCTTGATTAGTCTCTGATGCACTTTTATGCTTAATGCTTCCGAGTTTGTTTTATCGGGATAGGTAATACCGATGGTTCTGCCTTCCCCATTCTCCATGTCATCGGGGATCGATATAACTATTTTTGCACTATCCCGATATGGTCTTTTTCTCCGATATGGCCGTTTTTTTTTTAAAGCAGGACTAGTATGATATGTCGGGCCCACCATCCTTTCGCTGCTTTGTGAAAGATAAACTCCACACTATTTCGCCCATCGAAATAACGCAAACCGTTGGATCCTTTTCAAGATGCACCTTCTTTACTTTCCACGTCATCCTCACTCTAGGCCCACTTCCCTTTCGCTGCTTCGCGATAGGTTAGTCTATCGCAACCACTAACTGTAGAATCAACGGTGTAAAACACGCGACTAACACGCGTGTTACTCATTACTGACCGGGTATCGCTATAGCAGACTGAGACCGCTCCCAATAGCCGAAAGATAGTTTGATATGTCCCATCGGGTATCGGCATAGTTCAATTTATGTCCCTCTAATGCTCCGATGATCTCAATATACCAGTCCACATTGTGAGCAAGTCCCCCATGTTATCGGCATAAATCACCCCAAAGAACTCCTAGCAACTCTCCATCTGCCTACATAGTCCTATCGAGACTCGGCATAGCATAAAATTGCTTCTTTCGATGTCCTGATGAGTCCTAATGCCTATTTACTTTATCGGTATAGTTTACACCGATATCCCTGTAGGTGCTTTTATCTGCATCGGGGGTCGGAATAGCCTTTTTCTAGTCCTCCCGAAGTCCCGATCAGTCTCCGATGCACTTTTATGCTTAATGCTTCTGAGTTTGTTTTATCGGTATAGGTAATACCGATGGTTCCGTCTTCCCCATTCTCCATGTCATACAGTGTCTTAGCGATAGGTTAGTCAATCTCAACCGCGCGTTACCGATAGGTTAGACAATCGCAGAATGTTGGTCACATTATGGATGGTGTAAAATGGACTACTAACACGCCTTAATAGTCCTATCGGGACTCGGCATAGCATAAAATTGCTTCTTCCGATCTCCCAATGAGTCCTAATGCATGTTTACTTTATTGGTATAGTTTACACCGATATCCCCGCAGGTGCTATTATCTTCATCGGGGGTCGGAATAGCCTTTTTCTATTCCTCCCGAAGTCCCGATCAGTCTCTGATGCACTTTTATGCTTAATGCTTCCGAGTTTGTTTTATCAGGATAGGTAATACCGATGGTTCCGCCTTCCCCATTCTCCATGTCATCGGGGATTGATATAACTATTTTTGCACTATCCCAATATGGTAAATTTCAAAAACCCTAAACCTTCAGATAGATAGTATGGATTGACTGACATGCATGTTAGTCTCACGTTTTACACCGTCGATTTTGTAGTTAATGGTTGCGATTGTCTAACCTCTAACTAACACGCTGTATGACAGTTCTATTTTGGAGCTAGAATAGCCATCCCTTACAGAGGCAAGATGGCTGAAGCTATTCTAGCTCCAAAATAGACCTTTTGGACAACATGTTAGGGACAGGTTAGTCAATCGCAAACAGTTTATTACAAAATCAACGGTGTAACACACGCGACTAACATGATTGTTAGTCAATCTGTAGTGTTAGTCAAATGTTGCCCGTTCATTGCAAAATCGACGGTGTAAAACGTGCAACGAACAGGCGTGTTAGTCATTGTGTACTACCATTTTGGAGCGGTCATGGGCGAAAGCGCATAACACGCCTTGTTAATCGAAGAAACTTTTGATTAGTTGTGTGCATCATATGGAAATGTGTAAGTCTAAAAAAACATCCACAGACTATTGTGCATAAACTTAGATTGTAGAATAACATGGAACATGTGGTGGATGAACTTAGTTATTAGAAAGCACTAAAAAATTAAGGCATAGGTTGATAAAAATTGAAATAATTTATAGACATTGTTGTTAGTCTGACATATTTGCATGTCCGTTTTGGAATAACAGGTATCTTGATTTGAATATGGAGGCCAACTTTTCTTTAGAAACAAGCAAAACACAAGTCGCATTTTGGGGACGAATAAGTGATGATAGGTTGATGAACCTGTTTATTTATGAAGACACCTCATTCCTGTCCGCGGTGAAGTTGATCCTTGGGCCTGAGTACGTAGAAGGTGGATGGAAGTACAGAACAAATGCGGACATAGTGTCTCTGTTTATGGCATGGTGTCTGGAGCTCCGACCTGTTCTGAAAGTCAGAGAAATCATGAATAGGTGTGTGAAGAAGGAATGGCTAGGCAGAATGGAAGCTTTATTAGGATTGGCACAAGCCATGGATGGCTTTGAAAGTGTGGGCGGAGCGTGGATTCATGTGAGTGAATTTAGTCCTCCCTTGCGACCATTCTTGATCTGGAGTGCGACATTCGATAAAGAGGCCAGAAGAAGTGTAGCACAAGCTGGGATGTATGGTATTGTGCAATACCTTGAGATGGTCAATGTCTAGGAAGCGTGTGTGGAGATGGAAAAATGGAGACCTTGGTCAGAATATAGAGCACTTGTGCAACGAACAATTCTTGCATGCACAAAACAACGGGGTCGACCTTGTGGAAGAACGACTAAGAAGGGTCGTGTGCTACAGTTCAGTGAAGGCTCCAGTAGGGAGACATAAATTAACCAAGTTAGGAACATGGAAGTGTTGGACGTGGAAGAGGGCACGGTCACTGTTCATGTGGTGTAGCGAGATGGCACATACAACCTTTTTTGAAGCAAGGACTGTGTTTTTTTTTTTTTAATATTTTTGAATGTGTTATGTATGGACCGTTATGTATACTGTCCACCGACTTCGATGGTCTAATCGGCTAGCTATCGAGGTTTATCTTGCAGAATGTAAACATTTTCAGAATTAATATAAAATATAGCTTTACCGGACAAATAAAAACTTTGTTGACACCAACTGGTACTCTTATCTTCTCTATTTTGAAATTGTTGTTAACATTTTATTATATATGGTGGAAAAACAAATGTTTTTTACTGTATGTGCATGAAATTGTTGTATAACATCAAAGTCAAGCATTTCAATATATATGACTACAAATACAATTAAATTCTTGTAGGACAATTGAGTTTCTATTCTAGTCATTTTGGTCATTCTCGGAGCATTTTATATGCCATTTTGGTCATAACCAATACTTCATCGGTTGCCCAACCACCGATTTGCTAAAAAAATGCAAAGTTTCTCAAAAAGTTGCAAAAAGTTGTCAAACAACAATGACAACTTTTGGTCAAATGTGCATTTTTGCCTTTTATGCATTTTTACTTATATTGAACCTCCTAGCATGACTTCCTAACATTAAACCGATATGCCTAAATGCCTAATGAGGCATTTGAAGTCATTTTTGATCATAATGCAAATTTATGCTTTTTTGGGCTTACAAGGGCTCATAGGCCAAATTTGACAAAAGTAGCAACCTAGGGGACAATCATCCTTGAAATGACTATCCAACAAACATGTGGAGCTCTGAGTATTCCATTATTCAAACACCTAATCCAAAATATGGATCATCAGCTCAAAATGTGGAAAATGCATATAAAATGGTAAATAGTTTCCTAACGCCTCACTTGGTATGATGAATCTCCTTAGCATGGTCTTGATTTCCCTATCTCTTCCATTTGGTCGAACAAGCTATTGGTGCCCAAAACCACAGATTGGAAAACAAAAAGACTCGCCAAACCCTGAAGTAGTGTGATCGACCTTGGGCAACGAACAAGGATGGTCGAAGACCAATTCCCTCTACACTTTAGACTCCACTAAACCCAGGTTTCAGAAGAATACTTATCTGTCAAGGAGCTAATGCATATTAAATCAGGATCTCAAAGAATTAACAATAGAGCAGTGCCTCTATCTCAGAATATAATGATACTTTGTGGATAGATAACATTATCAACTCAAGAGACAATATGAATAATCACTATAATGATTTAGTATGTCTCACATAAACAATAAGAACCCAATCTCACATTTAATGTAACGGAATGTGATTCACATTACACCATATTCTTAAATAGATTTATGAAGAGGACAAAGCATGTTTCATCAACAAAGAAAGTAATCAGTACATTTGAAGTAGAAACAGTGAATCTTGTATATTAATGTCTGAGAAGTGACAGTACACAGAAGCTACCCACTTGGAGATACTTCATTGCAATTTGCTTACACAAAATGACACTTCTGCTTCCTATAAAATTTCATAATACATATGACTTTCAGTCCTTACAGCAATGATGTTCCAAAACCCCCCCCCCAAAAAACTCCCTTTGTTACGCAAGATGACTCAATACAAATACAAATGTTGAAAGACAAGAATGAAAGGACACACCCTTTCATTATCTTAACAACTAAGTGAACAAAAATTAAAATGGCTAACCAAGATATCAATTACATTACATAAAGTAAAACACCACACTAAGACTTTCGATCCAACCGTCATCCACATTTTTTAATATGCCCCAAGTAGGCCGGATCCTTATATGTTGTAGCATTGAAGATGGCATCCTTGGCTGCATTCTCAATCGCATAAATTTTTTCCAATTGATCGACCGTGTCATTCTTGTCAAGGGCATCTGCTCTGGCGATGGCTTGGGTTGCATTAAGCATAGACTTGCACTCAGCGATCCATACGGTTTGTCTTTGATCACACCTGCATCATCTACTAGACTGGGAACCCCATGCTCAACAATATACTGGCATTCATCAAATTCAGACTTCAATGCCTTTGTAACTTCGTCATGTGTAACAAGCAGACCCTGCAGCTTCTTTTTTTCTTTCTCTTTGGTCGTTGCATCCTGTAACATCATGTCGAGTCTATCTCGAATTCTAGTGTGTGAAATCATATTATCCATGTTCCTCTGATATTCACCCTAGAATTCATTCAATGCTTTCTCCATATCGTCATACCTCCTACTTAGCAACACGCAAGCAGTATCAGCCCTAACGCTCTTCATCTGTTTTTTCAAATTGTTATGTTCATAAGATAGCTTTTCAAATTTTTTCTTCCATTCGCCTCATGAATCTATAATTTGGGGAATAGGTTGCCCACTCCTCTTAAGGGTCTCTTCATACAAAGTCATGATCTACAATTGCTTGTCCTTTGATGGCTCATCTTTTTGTGTATTGGATGTCAAATTCACTGAGAATCATGACCCATTTAGCCAATCGGCCTGTAAGAGCTGCCTTGCTGAGTAGATATTTGAGAGGATCAATTTTTGCGACTAGCTTAATGGTGTGTGCTAGCATATAATGTCGGAACTTCTGAGATGCGAAGACCACTATTAGGCAAGCTTTTTCAATGAATGTATAGTTGAGTTCATAGCCATTCAATGTCCTACTGATATAATATATGGTGTGTTCCTTCCCTTATTGATCTTCTTGTGCCAATAGTGCCCCCAGCGATATATATGTTGTTGAGATATATAAGATAAGAGGCTTTCCTGCGACTGGTGGTACCAAAACTGGTGGATTCATCAGGTACTGTTTGATTTGGTAAAAAGATTCTGCACACTTGGTCTCCCATTTGAATGGTACATTTTTGTGGAGTAAATGGTTAAATGGTAGACTTTTATCTGCTAGCTGAGCGATGAATCGCCTGATTGATTGAAGTCGTCCTTGTAGAGATCTGAGTTGACTGATATTCTTTGGTGGTGGCATGTCCATAATGGCTTGTACCTTTGCTAGATCTACTTCAATACCTTTAGCTGAGACAATGTAGCCTAGTAACTTGCCTGATGTAACCTCGAAGACACACTTCTTAGGGTTGAGCCTGACTTGGAATTTCTCCAATCGATCAAAGATCTTTGTTAGGATGCTGAGATGTTCTGCTCTGGTGAAGGATTTAGCGAGTAAATCATCCACATAGTCTTCCATAAATGTGTGCATCATGTCATGGAATATTGTGGTCATTGCTCTTTGATAGGTGGCCCCTGCATTCTTTAAGCCAAAAGGCATAACATTCCAACAGTACGTTCCCCAAGGACAGGTGAACGCGGTTTTATCTTGATCTTCTGGGGCTATTTTGATTTGATTATAGCCTGAGAAACCGTCCATTAGTGAGAGCATTGCATGGCCTACTGTGAGATCTACAATTATGTCAATACTAGGCAGAGGAAAGTCATCCTTTGGATCCGAACCCGTAGTGGTACCTGTGTCGGGGCAACTCCTCCTACTCGACCTGTCCTCGGTGCTGGAGGTGGGAGCACATCAGTCCTCCTCCTTTGAGTCGGTCGCCTTGCCTCATCAACCCCCCCCACTGCCGCTAGCACCTCTCCCACTCTCCCCTCTCCCTCAGCTCCAATAGCCAATCCACCTCTCCCCCTATCTATCATCCCCTGTCTCACCGCTCTCTCCACACCCCTATCTCCTCTCCTAGCTCTACCTCCCCGCCTCTCTCTGGCTCCTCTCCCTCGTCCATCTCCTCCATCCTCTCCATCATCATCATCATCTCCCTCTCCCTCCTCCCCATCAGAATCAAAAGCTAGCCTCATCTCATCAGGATCAGATATCCTGGCCACCGCCCGCGCAACAAACAATCAGGCAAACTCATCCGTCATGCTCACATCCTGAATCTCAGGGGCATAATCCCATATCTGCCCGGCCAACCCAACAAACTCCTCCACTGCCACTGCACTATCAATGGTCGGCCCCCAATCCGCTACATCCTGCCGCCGCCGTGCATATAGGCATGCTCCCTGTGGAATACCCTGTTGGCGCCCAAACTGCCTCAAAACTCGGGTCACCACAAATCTCTCTATCACGAACGCAGTCCTCCCGATCAGGTATCTGGTCATAAAAACAAAGGGCATCTTCAGCCCATCCTCTACCCACACCTCACATCTTGTATACGGTCGCCAGGTGACCGTATCTATATCATCTAGCACTCTCCTCCAATGCTCTATTTTGCCCAGCTTACGCTGGACAACTAGACCCCTGTATCCGTACGCATATGCGCATCCCATGGGCCTGTCCCTGTCTGCTAGTGGCCTCGCCGCTGGAATGTGCTCCCAGCACCATACCTGTAATAATGTCACGCCAGCTGACACACTGCCGTAACCGAGGTATACCACCTCATGTAGACCCCTATATAGATGGGCCAACATAGCTGACCCCCATGAAAACCTTCGGCCCTATGTGTCCATCTCCTCCAAAACCAGCCCCCATCCCACCGAGAATCCCTTTGACCTGCGATCAGGACAAAAGAATCCACCAATGAACCCTGCTAGTACAGATGGCAAGGGTGCGTAATCCAGGTCTAGGAACTCCTGCCACAGGATCTCATAGCCGCAGACTGTATCATCATGAAAAATGCAGCGCAGTGCCTCTGTACCACCCTCCTCTGACTGCTCATATGGTAGTAGTGCACCTACTACAGAAATGCGCAGGATCTTGTAACAGTCCTCTGGTGTGACTGTCATCTCTCCAGTGGCAAAATGGAAGGTGTTCATGTCGCTATGCCACCTCTCTGCAATTGCTGTCAATAGCCCCCGGTTCATAATGAACCGAGGCATATCCAAAAGAGAGGTCAACCCACATCTCTCAATAATGTCAAGGTCGGTCTGCGACAACCGCGGTATCAATGTCCACGGTCTGGGAAATCTCTCTTGCGACTGTACCACACCCAATCGCTCCTGTCAACAAGCAAAACAAATCCAATATCAGTTTCCACATCAAAACAAACATATCAAAATCAAACTCACATCAACAACATGAAACAATTTGCTCATCTACATCAAGTTCAACATCCTATCATTTCATATCAACTTGTAAAACAACTCAAGTTATCAAAAACCATATCAAAACTTGTAAAACAACTCAAGTCTCCAAAATCACATAAACTTGTAAAACAACTCAAGTTTCCCACCCATATCAGCTTGTAAAACAACTCAAGTTTCCAACCCATATCAGCTTGTAACACAAATCAGGCTTCACACATTGAATTTGAAACACGGTATGCAACTCAATCATATTTTGATCCAAACACCACATTGATATCTATACATAACTTGAAAAAAATGCAAATCAAAACAAGTTATATCGACACTCATATTGGACAAATCCATAAAATCATGACAGACAAACAAAACAAATTTACAAATCGGCTCATCTTGCATAAATTTTCCAGATGCGCTAAAACAGACTCCCGCTGCGCTAAAACTCACCCATGCACTAGGCTATTTTTCCTATGCGCTAATCTATTCACCCTATGCGCTAGACTGACTCTACGCGCTAACTCTTTCCTCCCATGCGCCACCTAACCTATCCTATGCGCTAGACTGACTCTACGTGCTAATCTATACCTCCCAGGCGCTACCCGTTTGACCCTATGCGCTAGGTTAGCCCTACGCGCTAAACCCCCTTACCCATGTGAACCCTTGTGACCCCTATGCGCTAGGTCTACCCTACGCGCTACCCAACTATCGCCATGCGCTATTCTGCGTCTATGCACTAACCTCTATTTCCTATGCGCTACCCTATTTTATTTCGGATGCACCCCCTAAATTAGACTTGATGCGCTACTTAAAAGTCCGTATGCGCTAATCTATGCCTTAGACGCGCTAAAACGCTAGACCCGGGTTTTAAAAATCAAAAAAGGACTAAAAACGACCAAATAAAAAATCATAAGAGGGTCAAAAATGTTGACTTACTGGTGGTCCATACACGGCAGGTCTCCGGTACCTCCAAACGCGCTCGAAACGATGTCTAGAATACAGAATCGACATTTTCTCTGCAGACCAAGTTCTCTTTCTCCAAAGTCAACAAAGCACAAATAAATCAAATCAAAGCTCTTTTCCCCTTTTTACAGGAGGAAAATGAAATTAGGGTTAGCCAAATGAACCTGTAATATGGTCGTGGTCTCCCCTATACCTTACACGCTATACATTATCGGGAGATGAATCAATTTACACACATTTTACATCGACGAAATGCTACACATCCAAGCAACTCATCATATCAAATCAAAAAAATTCAAAAAAACAAAATTGATTCATCTCCCGAGGGGGCATCACCATCAAAATATCGAATCTGGGGCATCACACATCAAATCAAATCTGGGGCACGACTTGCAAATCAAAAGAGCGACACAAAAATTGCATTTGATTATAAATCATGATAAGGCATCATTTTCTTTGAAATAACATGTGCACACACGTCACTTCAAAGAGGGGCAAAATGTAGATGTATAAAAATGACCATATTCTTAAATGAATATTTTATGTTCATTTCTCTATTTAATTAAATCCAATTTAATTAAATTATCCACATTCCTCTATTTAATTAAGTAAATTACTCAATTTATTTAAATTAAATTCACTATACCCATTTAATGAATAAATCATTTTATTCAATTAAATCCCCCCTATCCACTTTTAATTAAATTCAAATTTAATTAAATAGTTGTCCTAAATTGAATAAATCTAATTTATTTAATTTCCCCAAATTGCAACCAAATTGAATTAAATTAACTTTATTTCAATTAAATCTTATTATCCCTCCATCCACTTGCAAAATCCTACATCTCCCACTTGCCTTCCTAAACCTATTTCTAATCCCTTCTAGACTCTTCTAATCACTTCTAATTAGCCTAACCCATCTTCTAAACTTTGTCACATCCCTAAACAAAGGGAAGTCACTTCTCAAAAACCTTAAAGTCTTTGATAACCATTAAAGGCTTCAAACCTTCAACCACTTAATTCCCCAAAGTCTTCATAACCATTAATGGTTAACTCAAACCCTCTTACATGGTTAAAGAATTTCTTTTAACTCAACCTTCATCTAACCCAAGGGTCTCATCAAGCATTTAATGCTTTGACCATGATTATCTCTTAATCATTTGCACAAAGGTTTATCCTTAGATTAACTCTTAATCCAATGGGTAATCTTAATTTAGACTTGACCCTTACCTTCTAGATAACCATAAGGTCTTCTCAGGCATTTAATGTCTCCAACCCCTTCTCTCAACCCAACCCTATGTTGACACTTGTCACCATTTCATTGGTGCAAATTGCAAACATGAATCCCCAACTTTCAAACTCAACCCTTGATCAACTCTTTCAATCCTGACCATCCATTGCCCTATTTTTGCTATAAATAGAGCTCTCGTTCCTCCATTTTGAATCATCCTTCAAATTTGTAGTATCACACTTATGCTCAAATACATTCAAGCTTTTATATATCATTTTATGCTCACCATTTTAGTATCTTTGAAATTAGGAATTAGTCTAAATATGCATGTTTAGAATATTTTCTTTATCATTTAGCTCAATCATAGACTAAATATATCATGTTAGGATAGTATTTATACTAACCTTGTCATCTTATAATCTAGTTTATTGCATTTTAAGATCATGCATAGCTTAGGATGCATCTCATACTAAAATCTATCAAAGCATCCCTCGTTCTTGCATTTGCCATCCCTAAACCATTTTGTTCAGTGATCTGAGAGCAAAAACATTGGTTTGAGGGACATTGTGAGATAGAGAACCATGGGACCAACCTTGGGAAGCTGAGTAATACTTCATTACTCCATAGCTTGCACCAAGAAGTCTTGTGTGTGTGTGTGTGTGGACAAGTCTTTTGGAACATATTTTCAAATATTGAGTCCCATCGACCTGATTTTTCCCGCATATACTTATTCTTCTCTGCTATCTCATGTTTCATTTGGGCCTTATTAAACTTTCAAATATTGATACCCATGTCAGTTGTGACTATAGGATCTACTTCTCCAACCTTCAAGGTCATCATGTGACCAAAAGCTTTATCTACATCAATGATTTTTGGCCTCTTATTAGGAGGATATAAGGCCCACAATAACATTTCTTCCTCCTTTGGATCATATCTTGATCCAATAAAAATATCTTGCACTCCTTGGATGTTTAACTTCATATCCTTATTATCTGAATGTAACAAAGAATCAAAAATAAATGAAGCACTCAGGTCCCATCCTGGAAACACAATTATTCCTACGTCTACTAGCAATTGCCTGCCCCTTTGCGGGGTCATAGTCTCAACTTCTCTGTCAATGTCTTCGTTCAACCTCATCATCATTTCTGCTTCATTATCAGGGGTCACATTTGGCACTGCTTCCCTCAATTTCTTACCCTTGAAGTGGTACAAGAATGATTTGAATTCCTTAGACTTAATGAAGTGATCATCAGATACAAAAGAAACATGTTCTGCCATTCTTTCATCTGTCTCTACATTTAGAGCAACAATAAGCCTATCTTCTGCCTCTGAATCCTTCTCCTTCTCAGGGGCACGAAGCTTGGAGACTACTTCATTTTCCCCTTAATCACTTTGGGTTGGCTCTCCCTCCATGTTTTCTAGTCTCTGCCTTCTTTCCTCTAGCTTCTTCTCCAAGGTCTCCATAACTCCTGCAAGCTCTTCCACCTCCTTATTCCTGCACATGTCTTCAAATTCATCCTCCTCATGGAGGTAGTCTCCCAAATCCTATCTTTTCCTGCTTGAATGGTTGTAACCCTCAAGATCATAGCGTGCTCTAGATACGTGCCGAAACAAATTGTATTCATCCACCAGCTTCCTGTCAATGGCCTCGTATGCCCTAGTTGATACAATTTTAAAATCCTGAAAGTGAAGTGTGCCAGGGAGGAAAGCTTGCTTGTGTGCTCCTCCGAAATGTTTGGCATTAGACACACTTAACTACCTTACAATTTCCAAGAAGGCAATCATGTCCGGTGCAGGCTTAGGGAGAACATATGGATAACCCTCAAATCCATAGCATCGAACAAAAGTGAAGTTTTGGCATGAGTACCAATCACCCCAGTTGTGATTGACCTTTGGATTTTGGTGCTCGTGGGGCCTAAGAAACTTCTTAACCTCCTCCGAAAATGATCCTTTCCGAGGCTCACCAAAGAGCAAGAAAAGTGGTTTGACAAAGAACTCCTCAAATTTGAGGTAATGAGAACTATCAAACCTGTAATCCCAAAGGGAAACCCATAATTGCACTGGTTGCTCCTTTCTATCTTTCCCAATTGTATTCACATTCAATTCTTCTGGCCATAACCCTCTAAGTCTCCCATAAAATAAAATGATGTGCATTAACAGTGAGTAGTTCTTGAAATATTTGTCTGGATTGTCTTTCAGGTTTAAGAAACCTTCATGCAATCTGTCTACCAGGTAAGAAGCGAAGCCAAATGCCCTAGGCTCATGCCTCTGCACTTTTGCTGCTAGAACAAGTGGTCCAATGTTTGCCACATCAGGAGCTTCAACTCCTCCCACCTGACCACAAGCCATATATGTATATTGCAGATACTTCTTAAAAATAGTCATGTCATATGGAGGACCTTCTTCATCTGTTAGCCTCCCCTTCTCTGCTTTATGGACAGCGAGGTTCTAGCCCTAGTATGTAGTGTCCATCTTCTTGTACTCTTCTTCCAAATCTACAAAAGATAAAGGCAATTCCGCCTCCAAATCTACTGCAAAAACTTCCTGAATTGTAGCCTTTGCAAAATGCACTAGAGCAGTCCCATCAAGCAACATAATACATCACTTGTTTGCATTATAATTTCTTACTAAAAGCTTCAACAAATCAATGTTCACAAACACATTGGGTACTACAAGTTTACCGAGACCCATTTTCCATGGGTTCGAAATTGGCGTGGGCTTATCCCTGCAGAAGTAATGGAAAAGGAACAACTCGTGCCCTCGCACTGTGGTGAATATATCCCCAATCCCTCTGTATTTGTCCTCTAACTACTTGCGGATAGGCAAATTTGTCTTAGCTCTGCGTGACCTAGCTCCTAAAGATCCCATTTGGTCTCTCATGTCCTGATTCAACTTTCTACCCAATTTCTTTGTTGCGGTACTCGATACTTCGGCAGCTTTTCGCTTCCCTTTTGAGCTTGACCCCTCCATTTTAGCAAATTATTTCACTCTATAGTCAGTAACTCAGAAATTTTCTCAGTAAGCACTTAATATCTTTCTACAATTACTTCATGAGAAATGCTGCTCTGCAATACCGGCTATTTGGGACAGATTTGCATGCAATCTTTGTAATTGATTATTGCAATATTTGACAGATTTGCTTCGTGCGACAACGAATGTACTCAATTTATGCATTTAATGGAAACTATGTTGTCATGGTCAGTTCTTCTCATGACGAAAACCAACGGCTAATCGGCAACACTCCTTCCGATGATTCAAATGTTTGTCGTCGGTTGTTATTACTTTACCACTTTTTGCTTTATGATCGGAACAAACTACCCCGACCCACTTATCGGGTCTCAGAATACCTATTTTTTCTTTATCCCAATGGTTTGTTTCATCGCGATGGGCATCACTTCAGTCTCCTCCTTGCCTTTTGTTTTAACGCTCCATCGACATATCTCTCTCCGATGCATTCGCCTTTGGTTTCTTTTTACTTGAGTCATCTGGTGTGGGCATAGTTTATTTCTTGTCCCTTCGATACTCCAATGATCTCAATATACCAACGGACGATATCTTCCAGTTGATCCAACGGCCCACATTGTTTCGTAAAGGAAAGATGGTCGGAGTTTATCTTTCGCGAAGCAGCGAAAGGGAAGTGGGCCCAGAGTGAGGATGACGTGGAAAGTAAAGAAGGTGCATCTTGAAAAGGATCCGACGGTCTGCATTATTTTGGTGGGCGAAATAGCGTGGAGTTTATCTTTCGCGAAGCAGCAAAAGGATGGTGGGCCCGACATATCAGACTAGTCCTGCTTTTTTTTTTTAAATGGCCATATCGGAGAAAAAGACCATATCGGGATAGTGCAAAAATAGTTATATCGATCCCCGATGACATGGAGAATGGGGAAGGCGGAACCATCAGTATTACCTATACCGATAAAACAAACTTGGAAGCATTAAGCATAAAAGTGCATCGGAGACTGATTGAGACTTCGGGAGGAATAGAAAAAGGCTATTCCGACCCCCGATGAAGATAACAGCACCTGCGGGGATATTGGTGTAAACTATACCGATAAAGTAAACATGCATTAGGACACATCGGGACACCGGAAGAAGTAGTTTTATGCTATGCCAAGTCCCGATAGGACTATTAAGGCATGTTAGTAGTCCATTTTACACCGTCCATATTGCGACCAACATTCTGCGATTGTCTAACTTGTCGGTAACGCGCGGTTGAGATTGACTAACCTGTCGCCAAGACACTGTATGACATGGAGAATGGGGAAGGTGGAACCATCGGTATTACCTATACTGATAAAAGAAACTCGGAAGCATTAGGCATAAAAGTGCATCGGAGACTAATCGGGACTTCAGGAGGAATAGAAAAAGGCTATTCCAACCCTCGATGAAGATAAAAGCACCTGCGGGGATATCGGTGTAAACTATACCGAAAAAGTAAACATGCATTAGGACTCATTGGGACATCAGAAGAAGCAATTTTATGCTATGCCGAGTCCCGATAGGAATATGTAGGCGGATGGAGAGTTGCTAGGAGTTCTTCGGGGTGATTTATGTCGATAACGCGGGGGACTTGCTCACAATGCGGACTCATCGAGGCATTGGAGGGACATAAGTTGAACTATGTCGATACCCGATGGGACATATCGGACTATGTTTCGGCTATCGGGAGTAGTCTCAATCTTCTATATCGATACCCGGTCAGTAATGAGTAACACGCATGTTAGTCGCGCGTTTTACACCGTCGATTATGCAGTTAGTGGTTGCAATTGACTAACCTGTTGCGAAGCAGTGAAAGGGAAGTGGGCCCAGAGTGAGGATGACATGGAAAGTGAAGAAGGTGCATCTTGAAAAGGATCTGACGGTCTGCGTTATTTCGGTGGGCGAAATAGCGTGGAGTTTATCTTTCGCGAAGCAGCGAAAGGATGGTGGGCCCGACATATCAGACTAGTCCTGCTTTTTTTTAAAAACGGCCATATCGGAGAAAAAGACCATATCGGGATAGTGCAAAAATAGTTATATCTATCCCCGATGACATGGAGAATGGGGAAGGCGGAACCATCGGTATTACATATACCGATAAAACAAACTCAGAAGCATTAAGCATAAAAGTGCATCGGAGACTGATCGGGACTTCGGGAGGAATAGAAAAAGGCTATTCCGACACCTGATGAAGATAAAAGCACTTGTGGGGATATCGGTGTAAATTATGCCGATAAAGTAAACATGCTTTAGGACTCATCGGGACACCAGAAGAAGCAGTTTTATGCTATGCCAAGTCCCGATAGGACTATTAAGGCATGTTAGTAGTCCGTTTTACACCGTCCATATTGCGACCAACATTCTGTGATTGTCTAACCTGTCAGTAACGCGCAGTTGCGATTGACTAACCTGTCGCTAAGACACTGTATGACATGGAGAATGGGGAAGGCGGAACTATCGGTATTACCTATACCGATAAAACAAACTCAGAATCATTAAGCATAAAAGGCAGAACCATCGGTAGTACCTATACCGATAAAACAAACTCGGAAGAATTAAGCATAAAAGTGCATCGAAGACTGATCGAGACTTCGGGAGGAATAGAAAAAGGCTATTCCGACCCCTGATGAAGATAAAAGCACTTGCGGGGATAGCGGTGTAAACTATATCGATAAAGTAAACATGCATTAGGACTCATCAGGACATCGAAAGAAGCAATTTTATGCTATGTCGAGTCCTGATAGGACTATGTAGGTGTGTTAGTAGTCCGTTTTACACCGTCCATATTGGGACCAACATTTTGCGATTGTCTAACCTGTCGCTAAGACACTTTATGAAATGCTCGTTGGATGGTGTAAAACAGACTACTAACACGCGTGTTAGTCATGGGGAGATCGGGAGGATTAGAAAAACGCAACTCCGACCCACGATTAAGATAAAATTGCCTGCGGGGATATCGGTGAAAGTTATACCGATAAAGTAATCCTTTAGGGCTACAACTATTCTGGCTCCAAAACAGACCTTTCGTGCGGTGTGGTAGCGACAGGTTAGTCAATCGCAGTCGTTTATTGCAAATGATTTTGCAATAACAGTTTGAAGCTAACAAAGAGATTGAAGCTATTAAAGTACAGAAAAGGCAAAACTAACAACTATAGATCAATACTTCATGTGACTAAAAATTTGTATTTGAATACATCAATACTTAACAAACATTGTGTTAAAAAATTGGCAGCAGTGTGTAAGAAGCATTGGTTCTTTACAAATTGTAATGTCCACCACCCATCCCTCATCAGTACATGTAGATGAAAATCACATCTTTAAACATAAAAATATTGGCTACAAAATGACCATCGAAGGCATTCCATGCACCTACAATGGTGACACTTTCTCCTATTTACCATGACAAGATGTTTTATAACTTATCTGGTAACTACCTAAAATAGTGCTACTGCTAATTTTACAAAATTAATCCTATTGTCTGCAATAGGGTCATAGAAGTGTAGCGAGTGACATATGCAAAACAGGAAATTGTAGATAAACAACAAAACTAACTCCCAATGCATTGGAGTATGACACCCATGTTCTCTCCAATCTCCATTACTTTGACAGCGGCTAGTGCCGAGAGCCAGTTATCATCGGAGTTCAGTAGTCTGCGGAAGGGATCCAGATTCCCATTCCTCACCCCCACCCTATACACCTCCCACACCTCCTGGATGAAGTTCTTCCTCCTTTATCGTGCTGCCCTTTTTTGGGCAATTTCCTCATCTTCAATGTCTAACTCAGAGGAGATGTAGTTGGTGTGGTTAAAATAGATGCAGAGGGTGCTTACCCAACAATCAGAATCCAACTCTAGAATGGCATTTCCCAGGGCCTGCCCATCAGATGGGAAGACAAAGCCGTTGATCCTCTGTATGGTCGCTTCCTTTGAATCGAATATGTCAACCATAGGGCAAATGACAACCTCATAAACAAACCCATCACACCAGTGTCAATTAGCACCCAATATATCATTAGCCACCCACCATACAACATTCCAGAGCACATCTTTTGCTGTAAATACCCGGCTGCATTGGGCCTGGATCGATTCCTCTCTACATAGGCAACTGACACCAAAATGATGCACCATCGGTTCAGATCGAGACTTCCAGGCTTAAGACTGCAATCTAAATCATTCCTTATATAAAGTTTCAAACTTTCTAAAGAAGTCTACATACTGACCAGAAGAGGCCCGAATTCCAATCAAGGTTCATCCGAACAACATATCTTTACTATTATGAGAACTAGCCATCAAGTTCCCTACTCCTACGTACTTTATCTGAGGCCTAATACGAATCTGCCAAAGCGCATGAAAAAACACAGAGGTCTTCGGTTTGTCCTTCCACTTAGGTATGGCTGGCCTATGTCTAGCTAAAATGAAGCTCTAGATGAAACCACATTGGCAAGCCAAAGGAGGATTATCGGCAGCACTTATACCGATGAAACAGAGCACGGACTCATTGGAGCACATCAAAAAAATACTCAACTTGGTGCGCACTTTTCGAAAGATCGTTCCATCAAGATACCTTGTTCCGATGAGGAAGTAGGCAGTTGCTTTCTATTGGCTTGCATTGGCTTATCAGCAAAGCATATAAATTGCTATATCCATGACCTATGAAAGCATCGGTATAACTTGTAACGAAATGGACAAGCTTATAACATAGTACCGAGAGATCGGAAGTAATAAGAAAGTTTTATCCCGATACCCGATGACTAAAGGAAATTGAAGGCGACACCATCGGAAAGAAGATTCATATCGGAGTAGTGCGAAAATTGCTATACCGATCCTCGATGATATGGAGAATCGGAAGTTCGAGCCATCGGTATTACCTATATCGATAAAAGAACTCGGAAGCATATAAAACAAAAAGTGCATCGGGAATTCATCGGGATTTCGGGAGGAATAAAAAGGGCTATTCTGACCCCCGATGAAGATAGAAGCATTGGCTGGAGTATCGGTGTGAGTTATACCGATAAAGAGTGCATCAAATGAGGATTCATCAGGATGTCAAAAGAAGAACTTTTATGTTATGTCGAGACCCGATAGGACCATGCGAAGTGTGGGACGCGTCTATTCTGGCTCCAAAATGACAGTACGTATTGACTAACACGCATGTTAGTCATGCATTTTATACCATCGATTTTGCAATTAACAGTTGTGATTGACTAACCTGTCGCTAATACGGACGCATCTATTCTGGCTCCAAAACGACAGTATGAATTGACTAACACGCGTGTTAGTAACTCGTTTTACACCGTCGATTTTGCAAGAAACGGCTATGATTGACTAACTTGTCGCTAACATGTTGTACGATAGGTAGAGCCAGAATAGCTTTAGCCCTATTCCTCCATGTAAGAAAATTTAATAACTCTGTTTGTTGCTAAAGAGGACACGAAGAAAATAGAATTCTAGACTAGCATATAACAAGGTTTCAACAAAACCTTCTACACTTCGAACTTATCTAAAGCTCAGGTGGGTATACCTTTTGTGAATACTTTCACACTTTTAAATTGAGATCCACAGTAAACCAATGGTAAAAACCTATGGACTTCATCACCTTGATGAAACTGTAACATTAAAAAAAAACTTATGCTCATTTTCAGTATTTGATCCCAAGAAAGAATGAATGCAAAGAACTAATGAATGCACACCAGAAGAGAAAAAAGATTTAGGGCTGAAACTTTGATCTGTATATTTCTATTCATTTTGAGAATTTTAGACTCAATGTAATTCCAGAGAGAACCAGAAACACCGTAGATATATTTCAGTAGAGTTTCTTTACAAATTCTTGTGATGATTTTTTCTAAGTCCTGGTATCCATTTATAACAATATGGCTGCAAACAAGCTTCGAACTTTCGTAGGAAAAGTTTGTTAGAACCATGATTCCAGCTGAAAAAGGAAAGAAAAATACAATCATTTTATATCCTAACGACCTTTTAAGTTTGTTGTTCCACTGCAGCATCTTCCAAGTGTTGTGGGACTTCCTCTTCTTGTACTGCATATTTCTTTTTCCACTCTTCGAACACGCCATCACCTGGCCATGAGAAGCTAACGATCTTCTTTTTCATCTTATTTAGCCTTTTCCATATGATTCTCAATTTCCCAACCTCTGTCTACAGAAAACCATAATGTGACTTTGCTTTCTCAATCTCCTCAACTGTCTTAATAAATAAAGTCGTTTCATCTGTATTAATGACCTCGTTTACCCTCTCCGACAAGTTACACCCCAACTCATCAAGCCATGCCTTTTCCTCTTTCAACTAATTTGGACCAACAAAACCCCCGGGAAACAACTCATACTTATGATCAGAATATTCTTTTCTATATATGTGGGCTTTTCTCTTCACACCTGCCCTTTCTTCTACTAATCCAATCATCCCTTTTATTAACTCACAAGTGGATTTGATATTGGCATCACCCTCTGCCTCTACATGAGATGAACACATAAGTTCCAACTCCACTCCCCTAGGCATCCACTTATTCAGAATTGGCTCTAAAGTGGTCTTATCTTCTTTCAAATCAGTCAAAATATTCAAAATTATTTTCATGTTAATGTATACAATAGAGGCTCTAACTGAGTCACCAATTTTCAAAATTGTACCTCTCACCTTTGCTTCATAGTTGCTTCTAAGTAAGGCGTGACCCCGTTTAAACTTTTTCATCTCATCTTCTAAAGTTTGAGTAGCCTTGAAACCATAGGTCATAGGAGAAGGGGGAAATTCAATGATAGGACTGGTGGGTGGGGGTCTTGCTGGAGAAGATGCAATCATTAAAGTAGATGACTCACCTTTCTGGTACTGCCCTGCCAATTGACTTTGTAAACTAGCAATGATGCTATCTCGGTTGGCTATCTCTCCTTTGGCCTCATTATAAGCCTTTAAAATTGTTTCTAGTTTTACCTGGAGATCAGCTCTCTCCTTAGCTTCTTTCTCAGCCACTGCCACACTAAATTTTGTAGTTTCTAGAACTGTGCTGGCAGCTTCCACCACTCCAGTGTCCTGAACTCTCTTCACTATCATACCTCCTAGGTAGTTGGATTATGAGGCGTCCTTCCTCCTTCTGCTCTCATCCCTCTTTAGGGACCACATAACCAAAGCAACATTATCCTTAGTGAATGTCACTCCTTGTAGGGGCTTGGTTTCTTTCCTTACTGCTTCAAGCACTAAGGCAACTGCTATGTCCCATTCAGGAAGGATTAAAACACCAGCCTTTGACACCATTTCTCTCCCCTTTTGAGGAGTAATGGCTTTGAATTCTGCCATCATTTCTTGCTTCACCTCTTCCTCCACTGTATTTGCATCTTTATGGGGTTGCTCATTCTTTCTCTTCTCACATCTTGCCTTATATTGTACAATTTTTTGTTTCCAAACAAATTGCATAAAGGACCCTGTTGTAACAAAATTATTATCAACCAGGAACTCGTCACTGCCTTGTTTAATAGCAGGGTCTAGCTCCTTTCCTTTGAACTCATCTGCAGTCAAATTCATCTCAGCACTCGGTGGCTCTTCGGGCATTCCCTCTTGTGTTTCCTCATAACTGTAGGCAATCTCACCAAGACTTTCTAACTGCAACAATTGGTGTGCGGCTGCCTGTTCATCTCCCACATGGATAGGGGATTGGGAGGGAGAGTACAGAGGTTCATCTGTTTGCACCTCTTTGCCTTCCCTTTGCCTTTTAGGGGAGTTTTGGATGTCAGTGACATCTTCTATTGATCTCTTTCCTTTTGAAGTAGAGGGCTCACCAGTTATCAACACTAGCACAGTATACCTTCGCTTCTTATGCATCACATAATCACCCGGAGGGATGGCCATGGCAAAGGTAGGCTTGGCTAAAACCAACTTAGCCCTTTTAGGATCGTTCCTCATTATAACCTCCCTCTTCTCCTTCAATGTATGCATTAGGTGTTCAAAATGAAGAATTAAGAATTTAATTTTCTCCTCAAAGGGAGTAAAACTAGACAGAGGATCATAACCACCATCAAATTGGTGAATAAAATGAAGAGCCTTCTTGTATGCTACCCATTTTTCTTTTCTCAATTCTTGCTCATCTAGATTGAATTCATTTCTGATCAGATCCTCAGGAAAATGGAACTAATGTGGTCTACCTTTGCATACTGCTCTCTTTCTGAACATACCATTAAAGAAATCTTCAGGGTCAGCAAATCTTGATACTGCAGTGGGCAACCTATATGGTTGAAAGAAATCATCAAAGTGTTTCCAGCCACCCTTGGTAATTACAAATTGATGAGCAGTGGTGATGGTAGGGAAAATGGTCCCTTTTCCCCTATTTGTTAACTCTGCCTCTTGGACACCCCCGATTTGCCTTAGGATCTCCGCAATTCCTATCTTCAATGGGACTTGATAAGGAAGCAAATATGGAGTTCCTCTGAATCCGTAAACTCTAAACACCGTAGAGACAGGGTATAAATATACATCACCACAGTTGTGCACAATCTTGATACCTTCAGCAAATTCTTTAGGCCTAAGGAACTCTATGAGGGCCTTAGGGATCCTAGGGTTTTGTTGGCACAAGAGAATCCGAAGCCTAGATGCAAAGCATCTGTTAAACTTCAAGTAACTAGCATCCTCTCTATCACAAGACAAAATTGTGCTCCATAATTGCACAGGCATCTTTTCACCATCCTTTTCCTTAACCAAATCCATTCCATTAGCGAAGTAATCAGCACCTTTAAACAAAAACATATGCATGAGAAGAGAGTACCACCCAAAAGGTCTGTCTACCTTACCATTTTTAATCCCTATCAGCCCTGCATGAATTGCATAAGTGATATAAGGTGCATAATCAAAAGTTACTACGAGAGAGGGGTTTAAGATCTGTGCTATCATTAGCATATAGTGAGTTTGCATACTGGTTTGGGCATCTTCCCCAAAAATCTGACAAAGTGGCCAATACATGCCTTTAGCCCTCAAAGTAAACAAATTCATAGAGAAGGGTTCCATGGTACTAGGGCCTACAACGGTTAACCCTCCTATTTTGACAAAAAATTCTTTCAAAGGACCGCTCCTGAGATGATCTCTCTGGACATTGTAGACTTGTGCAAGTGTATCAAAATTGATTGGCTCTAAGTAGTTTGATACCTCACTGAGCTTAAACACCTTCCTAAACTCATCATCGTTAATCTCAATTAAGGCTCCCCCATTCACATTTCTCACACATTTAGCAACAAGGTCATAATTATTTGCAACTTGAGTTAATAAATCTACATCCATAAAAACCCCAAGGACTATGAGCTTTCCCACATCTAATTCCCATAGACTGTTCATTGGAGCAGAGGAATGTCTTTGGCCAAAACCCACCTTGAAAAGTCCCAGCCCTGATATCCCTGTCTGTGAATCCCTCAACCAGTTCCCTTTGTCATATAAACCATCTCCAATTCTCAAACGGGGGGCCTTGGGCACTAATTCTTTGATCTTAGCAGTGACATTTGTAGACATGGTTAATTGTTGCAAGAAATCATCACATATAGCTCTATCCTGATAATTCACTTTCCCTGTGAAACCTCTTCGTGGTGCCATCTTGAATTATAGGTATTTCAATTTAAAACTCAAACATAACTCTGAGAATTTGAACACCCGATGAAACCAATTCAAACTGTAACTTTCAAAATGAGTGCAGAACTTACTTGTTGCCTGAAGAAATTTGCTCTGCGCAATGGTTCCTTTGCAAAAATTACTTGAATTGATACTAAAATTCCATTGATGTGAGGCTTAATAGAGCAACAGAGCATTGAATTGCGACATTAATCCACATGCTTCGGCAATCAATTCGCAATTGAATTTAAATAAAGCTCCAACGGACCACAAAGGAAATCTCATTGTACTGGCTTTTCGTTGTTTCACAAAGAATAAAAACCGCGCATTCGCTCAATTTGTACTCTCCATGGTGACCGCTAATCCTCTTCACAAACCATATGAAGTCCTCATGGCAAATGGTTTTCATTGTTTCGCGAAGTTTAAAAACCTTGCATCTCCGGGCTGCGAAACAACGCTCATCGTTGGATCTCTTTCGAGATGTAAAACCTTTAAAAACCAGGACTACCGTAATCTATCGGGCCCACCATCCTTTCACTGCTTCGCGAAAAATAAACTCCACGCTATTTTGCCCACCGAAATAACGCAGACCATCAGATCCTTTTCAAGATGCACCTTCTTTACTTTCCACGTCATCCTCACGCTGGGCCCACTTCCCTTTTGCTGCTTCACGAAAGATAAACTCCGACCATCTTTCCTTTACGAAACAACGTGGGCTGTTAGATCAACCAGAAGATATCGTCTGTTAACCTTCATTATTTAACCCATCAGCCGGGCCCACCACTCTTTTCGCGGCTTCGCGAAAGGTAAAGTTCGGGCTATTTTCCTTTGCGAATTTACACACACCGTCGGATCTACCAGAACTTGCATGGTTTTTACGTGACCCAACAAAGAACTAAAAACTTAGGAAAAGGTCACAAAATACAACATTAATAGAGACCCGCCTAAGGCAAAAAGAAAAGTAAAGGGGGGACCCCTTCCTTCACGACGAACCGACCCTTCCACTTAAGTGGAAAAGTAACATAGAAATAGAACGTGGGGATTCCAAGACATAAAAAGGGTAAATTTCAAAAACCCTAAACCTTCAGAATGGACGTAGCCCAAACAGATATGGATTGACTAACACAGATGTTAGTAGCACGTTTTACATCGTGAATTTTGCAGTTTACAGTTGTGATTGACTAACCTCTCACTAACACGCTATACGACAGGTCTGTTTTGGAGCTAGAATAGCCTCGTCCGACCCCTCCCGATAGCCAAAACATAGTTCGATATGTCCCATCATGTATCAGCATAGTTCAATTTATGTCCCTCCAATTTATCGATGATCTCAATATACCAGTCCGCATTGTGACCAAGTCGCTCGCGTTATCGGCATAAATCACCCCGAAGAACTCCTAGCAACTCTACATCCGCCTTAATAGTCCTATCGGGACTCGGTATAGCGTCAAATTTATTCTTCTGATGTCCCGATGAGTCCTAATGCATGTTTACTTTATCGATATAATTTACACTGATATCCCCGCAGGTGCTTTTATCTTCATCGGGGGTTGGAATAGCATTTTGCTATTCCTCCCGAAGTCCCGATGAGTCTTCGATGCACTTTTATGCTTTATGCTTCCGAGTTTGATTAATCGGTTTAGGTAATACCGATGGTTCCGCCTTCCGATTCTCCATGTCATCAGGAATCCATCTAACTATTTTTTGCACTATCCCGATATGGTCTTTTTCTCCGATGGGCCCGCCTTCGGTTCCCTTCAGTCATCAGGTATCGGGATAGACTTTTCTCATTACTTCCGATTTGCCGATGCTATAACTCCATGATCCGCATTGCCTTATCCTTACAAGTTACAATGATAGGTTCATAAGTGCCTCATCCCAATGAATCTGCCCTTTGATTTATCGGTACATGTTATGTCGATATTCTATATTTTGCTTGCCAGTTCTGTTTCATGGAGAGTACTTATGCTGATAATTAAAATTTTACAATTTTGAACAAATGAACCATCCACCTTGAACCGATAGAGGTTGTGCCTGCCGATAGAGATCGCAGATTTTCTTCACACTGTTTCATCGGTCAGATTTAAACCGATGAGTATGAACAAAGGTCAAGTGAATTGGAGGCATATTTCAAATGGCCTCGGCTACTGTAGCTCCAAATCAGACCTGTCGAACACTCTACATATCACTCAACATTCCCTTCAATATGTCGAAGTGATGCTTTTTCATGAAGATACTGCAACATATCACCTGTACATACAATCCACCACTAAATGCTCTTATGATGAAACTAAAAGTGTCCACATATAGCACAAAACTATTTTGTAAAAAAATGTGCTAGCAGGATGGGCAGGATGAAGGTCTAATAGTAAAGTAGATTTGGTCATTTGTGCGAAGCGACCAATATCATGGCAAACACATTTGACATCAACCAATATCTCAAAACAGTATCACACTAAAGATATAATCACTGTGGTTGTTTACTGTTTACGATATCTCTTTCTTTCTCCGATATGTGCAGGACGAGAATGGGAAAACACTAGAAATGGAAGGACATTACGGTATTGGAAGTTCAAGATGGTGGTGAAGGTTTGCGTCATTTTTGTTCAAGGGATATTCAGTGGATGCCAATTTGTGTCGAAAATGATTCAACAACAGACCTATGTGCAGCAATTCCAGTGGATAGATTGGATGCATTCACGAGAGGGGAATCGTTGCGCGAAGGTGTTGAAACCCAATTCCTCCGAAAGCGGCATAGTGAGCACAATAGTGCTCTGCACAACACACATACAACAAAGATGTACAGCAGGTTCGTAGACACATTCTTTCATATTCTTTGTCTACGTTTAATGACATAACGACTGTTGTTGATAATAGGAGAGTTGTTTTTGAAGGTATTGGTGTTCATATGGACCACAAGACAACAAGAAGAAGTCACCGAATAAGAAGCACGTGCGGACATATCAGAAAAAAAGAGGTTGTACATGCCACTTCATTATTAAGGTGTGATATGGTAGGCTAGATGTGGCCATCTTGATATTCAAGCAACCGTTGCATGTAGACAACAATGGTGAGGCTTGTCATGGCGTCGATGATACCAACAATGAGCTGCACTCTCAATTTGCACCAAACCTTTTTGATGAATGCAAAGCATATATAGAGAGGTTGTTGTTGATGGATGTGAGCATTGATTCTATTATGGACAGACATCTTGATGATCCCGTTTTTCATGACATGTTGAAGAAGAGAGATTCATTCGTGACACGCAAGGATGTTATCAAAGCGGCGACGAGGGTCCGTTCTATTCGGTCACGAAAGCATGTGCACGATGCCATTAGCATCTTAGAATGGAAAAAATAGGATGAGGCGAATTTCTTTTTTTTCTAGCAGCCACAAGGTGCCGACAGACATTTCATTATGGGAATACAAACGGCTTGGATGCTTGACATGATGGTACGATTCATGCATGACTCAATCATCTCAATGGAATCGACATTCGCAACAAACAAATACAGGGTATGTCTCTTCGAACTTAACCTGTTTTCATGCAGCCCATTTGATCTGTGGATGGTCATGATCTTCCTGTTTGTTGTTTAAAACAGTATCAATTGTATTCATGTCTCGTCTTCGACGAGCAGCAATCGGGGGTGCCTGTTGCATGGGCTGTGACATCAAGGAACAAGATCGAGGATATCCAGGTGTGGTTGATGGAGTTGCGGAGATGAGGAAAGGAAAAGAGGCCTGATTGGAGGATCAATACATTTATCATGGATGATGCGAGTGCAGAGATTCAAGCCATAGAGTAAGTGCAAGAGCGATATTTTGTCTACATGAAATCAAACAGTATGGTACGCTGCTTTACGTTTTATTTTAAATGACCACGCTCCCGGTTCAACCCAATTAAACGTTTTGTTCATAACAAGACTATTTTGAATGTTGTGTCATACTTTGTATTTGACACGTGCGTCGATCATGGTTAAAGAATGTATACAAGTATGCAACGAAGGAAAGAGCAATGGACATTTTTCACCGTCTAGGGGTGATAATGATGGCAATGCATGAAAGTGAAGAGAGCACGGTGGAGGAGATGCACACTTTCTTTGCCGAATTTAGTGATCAACCACGTTTTCTAGAGTACTTCTACATCACATGGTGTCAAGGAGAAGGCCGTATCGGTGAGTTCGACATTACATTCAAGTGATGGTTTTATGACTTGTTACCCGTTTTGGTTGTCATTTGGTAGTTGACATCTTACTCCTTTTTTTAATTTCTTTATTTCAAAATTATTTTTTTTGGCTAGCTATGTGGGTGAAAAACTTCAAGAATTTCGCTCATGCTAACTAGGACACAAATAATGCCATCGAATCATACCATGGTAAATTGAAGTCACTGCACCTAAGAGATGATAAAAAGACGTGCTCGAGGAGGATGGACAATCTGTATTTTATACTTGTGTATAAAGTGGAACCATTCTACCAGCATAAGCGAGAATTGCAACATTTTGGATTTATCAAAAACTACAGGTTGACACATTTGCAAACTAGTATGGAGAGGGCAAAGGCAATTCCTGATGTCGATTGTGTTCCAGACGACACTACTCTTGGATGGTACTGGGTGAAAAGTCAGTCCTCGTGCAACTAGTATGTGGTTAGAAAATTTGGGGATCACTTCTACATCTGTGAATGTCCGTGGAGTTTGCAAGGAAACATGTGCAAGCATGCGTTGAAGGTTGTTGCAATGATGAACAATTCATTCCATGATTCACATGTTCTGGGTAAGTGGATGTTCGTGAATGTTGAGTTTTGCTAACTTAAAAGATGTGTACTTCACCCTAAGATCTTGTTTCATACAGATCCTATTCGTATGTCGACTCCAACATCTGCTAATACTAATGAAAACCCAACACCTGAACCTGTCGTCAATACCATTTCTAATGCACATACAAATTTAGAGGATGTGGACACCGTAATGTGGAACGAAGCAAACAGAAAGTTAAACATATTGTCGCAAACAATGTCGGCTTCAAGCGATAAACTAATGGCATTTGTAGGCTGCTTGGATAGGTTCATGGCTGATCTTCAGAATGATGGTGCCATGCCATTTGATTTTAGACCGTCTACCGATCTAGCCAATACAACCACCGAACGTATGCAGCCTTGGTTCAGTGCAAGTCGGGTCTGTCGTCGCAATCGGCGGCAACATAGGCATAGTAGTAGGAGTGAGATCTATCATGATGTTCAACAACCTCTCACCTTTGAGTTTCCCTTTGAGGCTTCTAGGAGGAGAAGGGGAAAGAGGCAATTGGACCAAGCATGGGAACCGCATGTCCTTGCCACTGCATCGGTTGTCTCTGATACAGGTTGGTACTCTAGTGTCACTTGTAAGTGGTTTCTAAACATGTGAATGTTGCACACGTTTATTTAGTCATTGTGTCTTGTAGTCGGTGAAAGTGATACACACTTATCTGTGATAGTGTTTGGCACCCCCTCAACACCTGGCCATAGGAGTCCTCGTCGGCGATTGGCTTTTGATGGTCTTTTACTGGAGAGGGATCACACAGTGATCCTCGCTGATACTAATTTTGGTATTATTTGTTCAGATCAAGCTTTCTGTTTGTAACTATGTCATATATGTGCTTGATGTCCCTTGATGTTTAGCCATTCTTCATTCAACCTGTTGTGTAATATGGAACAACTTTGTTTATTGTAGTTGCGTTGTAATGTTTATTATAACTGTCCCTAACCATCTTTTATAATGTATCTTTGTATGCAGGTCCGTTGTTTTTTCGCCCTGTTTTATCACTAAATGGCGTTCACATGCACGTCGGGCGACAGGTGCAGGTTTTATGCAACTTAATTTTTAGTATTACGCTTTTATGTCTTCAATTTATTGAATGCTCTAGTTAAATAATTAATACTCTTATGGTGTGATTATGTTTTGCATTTTTTGAGTGCTTGATACTCTTATGTCTTACATTTCTTGAATGCTATAGTTATATTACTAACACTCTTATCGTATGTATCTGTAGACTGCTAGAGAGATTGGCAGAGAACGACGAGGAGTTTGCCTTATTTTAGCGCCTCCCGGATATCATTATTTTGGATATTATCTGAACAATAACTCCCAGAAGGGCTGCTGAGTGGACCATTCGAATGGGAAGATATTATACCGATGACAATATGTACACGGTCCACATAGAAGACGTGATCTCCTTCGCCAAATTGTCGACTCCATTGACGGTCGCTTTGTATAGGCGACTATGGCCAGTGTATTTCGCCCTTGTGTACTGGCCAATCACTCTCCCTCAGATTCACATAATTTGTGCTGACAGACCCCATTGGAGACGTGGACAGTCCCTGGTGCCTTACTCTGATGACAGTATTGAGGATATCATGACATTCTTTCCATGGAACCTGCTTATGATGGATTACACCCCCATTTTCACGGGTTGTGGTAGTCCACGGCCAGCAGGGAGGTTTGTGAGGATACATAGTAGATTCCCATCGCAGAGGAGGTCCTCTAATTAAAATTGTATAACTGGTCCTGTATGACTATGCTATTATTTATAAAACAATTAATTTCTATGGTTACATAGCCGATCTTTGAACATCGTTTGTCTCGAATGTTTACCATTTATATGTTTGTCTTGGTTATGTTTACAATTTATATGTTTGTCTCGGTTATGTTTACAATTTATATGTTTGTCTCTATGCACTTTATCTGTCTACAAAGCAATACACTTTATATGTTATTTAAATCTAATAAATATAATCCTTTCTCTAAACAACATGCGTCTATTCTGGCTCCAAAAAGTTAGTCACGCGTTTTACACCGTTGATTTTGCAATAATGGTCGTGATTGACTAACCTATCACTAACATGTTGTACGAAAGGTTTGTTTTAGAGCTAGAATAGCCGCGGCCCTGATCTGGATCATATCCTGATCCCCTGAAGGCCGATTGACTAACCTCTCACTAACACGCGAAAATAACAGCTGTGATTGACTAACATATCACAAAAAAGCGAAACTAACAGCTGCGATTGACTAACCTATCACACAAATGCGATATTAACGGCTGCAGTTGACTAACCTATCAAAAAACGCAAAACTAACGGCTACGATTGACTAACGGTTACGATTTGACTAGTGGTTAGCGGACTTTTCCTTTTGCCACGCGAAACAACGAACTAGACTAACACGCCATCGAAACTAACTGTTGCGATTGACTAACCTGTAACAAACACGCGAAACTAACTGCTGCGATTGACTAACCTGTCACAAACACGTGAAATTTATTGTTGTGATTGACTAATCTGTCAGTAACACGCGAAACTTACGGCTGTGAATGACTAACCTTGCACAAACACGCGACATTTACGGTTTTGATTGACTAACCTTTCGCTAACATGTGAAACTAACGATTGCGATTCCAGTACTGGTTGGCTTGAAAATGATAGTATGGATTGACGAACACGCATGTTAGTCGCACGTTCTACACCATTGATATTGCAATTAACAGCTGTGATTGAGCAACCTTTCGCTAACGGCTAAAGCTATTCTGGCTCCAAAACAGACCTTTCGTAGAACGTGTTAGCGACAAGTTAGTCAATCACAGCCATTTATTGCAAAATTGACAGTGTAAAATGCATGACTAACACACGTGTTAGTCATGTCGTACAACCATTTTGGAGCCAAAATAGAAGCCAAAATAGACGCAGCCTCCAGATCAGAAAGCTCTTCTACAAGGATGCCCTTCTACAAGGCGTCCCTTCTACAATGGGCTATCTATCCTAAAGCCAAGATACTTACGGCTGTGAATGACTAACCTTGCATAAACACGCGACATTTATGGTTTCGATTGACTAACCTTTCGCTAACACGCGAAACTAACAGTTGCGATTCCAATACTGGCTGGCTCGAAAACGATAGTATGGATTGACGAACATGCATGTTAGTCGCGCATTCTACACTGTTGATATTGCAATTAACGACTGCGATTGAGTAACCTTTCGCTAACGACTGAAGCTATTCTGGCTCCAAAACAGACCTTTCGTAGAACGTGCTAGCGACAGGTTAGTCAATCACAGTCGTTTATTGCAAAATCGACGGTGTAAAACACATGACTAACACGCGTGTTAGTCATGCCGTACAACCATTTTGGAGCCAAAATAGAAGCCAGAATAGATGCAGCCTCCAGATTAGAAAGCTATTCTACAAGGACGCCCTTCTACAAGGCATCCCTTCTACAATGGGCTATCTATCCTAAAGCCAAGATACTCACCCACACTGGTTGACAGAGAAGAAGCTTTTGGACATTTGATGATACGACAAGTTGGAAAGACTAACCGCAGAATCACTAGAAAACTAAACTTAGATGTGGCTAAACTGAATCAAGATCAAATAGAGTTTCTGTTGAGGGAGGACTCTACATATAAGAGGCTATATGAAAAAAAGTGATGAAGCCAAGCAAAGACTGCAAGCAAGATTAATAGTTATAGACCTTTCGTGTCGTAAAGCTTTAATAGTTAATACTCATTGATCTATATTTAAAGTGATAAAGACAAGCAAAGACTGCAAGCAAGATTAATAGTTACAGACCTTTCATGTCGTAAAGCTTTAATAGTTAATACTCATTGATTTATATTTAATATTTACGAAGAATAATAGTCATTGAGCAGTCTATCTTATGTACTTGTGATTCAGTTTATCCATCATTTATAAATAAGCATTTTTTCAGTCTATAAATTTTTTTTGCCATCATACAATTAGTGGTTCTTTTAAATCCGCTATAAAAAAGCTTTTAACCTAAAGTTAGGTTTCAGGTATAGATTCACCCGCCTTGGTTTGCGAACACTGATTGGGAAGTCATATTAACTTATTAAGAGAAGTCCATTCATCATAGAAGCCACATAGAACCATTCAGAAAGCATGAAAAAGTGTACAACAAACCAATCATTAACCATTGATGTTTAAGTGAAGTCAACCACATTTTTTTATTTTTTTATTTTTTTTTATAATGTGCCAAGGCCACTTAATATATTTTTACAACTGGTTCAAGGGACTGGTTCAAGAAGGGCTCCCGAATAAAAGAACCAGAAAGAAAAACTTCGATCAATCAAGTTTATTGAAAATGACCATTCATGAAGCATACAAAGTGTCTTCCTAAATGAAAGAATATGTCTGATTACAAAAAGTCTGCACCACTGCTGACGTTTTATTGGACAGGAAAACTTTCGTAACAGTGCAAGCCTTTTATAGAGGTAGAGGTTGAGTATTTAAATGACTTTTGTTTCCCCCAGTGGTCAGAGTAAGGGGAGGCACATCATTCTCATCATCTTCATCGGTTACAGGGGCAAACACCTCCGTGTACCTCTATTTCCAGTACTGAGCGCGTTGCACACAAACATCTAGCATCCCCTGCATTTGGTCACTTATGATTTTGTTGTTTTTAGCACACGCCTCATGAACTACCTCCTGTCTCTCATTTGCCATCTACAAACCACACACTTCCAGCTCAAGGTCTGTATTCTTATCGTCCAAGTCCATGACCTTGTTATCGAGTTCCATGTGTATCGTGCATAATGTTATTCATTCCCAAAAATGCAACAGATAGCAGTTCCTTTCTTGTTGGCATAAACTATTGTTTCCTGCATTTTTCATGTTGTCTTGCCCACCTGTCTACAAATACTTCTTTTTGGCATTGTTTGCAGGGATGGCAATGGGAAGACCATGGATAGGAAAAAGAAAGGGTGTCGAAACATCTGTTCCGCAGAACGGAACGCCTGCTACGAATTCAAAGGTGAATGGGACGACCGATGTTCTCACCTCCGACGACGGTTTAGGGAAGTCTGCAAGACAACCACCACCGCCCTTTGTAGACTGGAACGATGGGATGGACACAATGAAGTTTGATGCCATGCAAGTAGAACTGCTAACGCAGAAGGTCGAAATTGCCCATGCTGAAAATGAAAGGCTGAAGGGGATTGTTTCTAATCTTGAATGGAGACTCACTGAAGTGAAAAGGAGATGCACCGAACTCAATAAGAAATGCACTAAACTCAATAAGAAATGCATGGAACTCAATAACAAGGTCCGCAAAGTGTGATTGCAGATGTAAAGGAACTGAAGTGGATCTGCCTTGGCATTAAGTGTTGTTATCATATTAGTGTATTACCTGTTGACTTCTAACCATTTCAGCAGTTGGAAAATCCCTTTACCGGGTAGCTTTAACAGGCTTTTTGTAAACCTTTAACAGGGTGACTCAAAATCATTGAGTTCTTTAAATCCTTTGACAAGGTCACACTAGTAGACTATCGGCCGCCCACGAGCTAGGGCATCGGTGCCCTAGCTCGACAACCAGCAAGCTCCCGCACACACGACATCCTCCCTCTTTCAAAACCTCCTCTTTACCATTAATTAAAAAAAATAAAATATTACTGAATTTAAAAATTAATTAAGTAAAGCAAAAAAAAACATCCTAACAACAGTAGATGAATTAAAAAAACCATACAATCCTTCATTTTGCTATTAACCAAAAGATATTCATATATATTTAAAAAAACAAAACAAAAAACGAACTGGGCGAAGACTAATTTAATCAATCAAAAAAGGGAAATGTTAGGGTTTGCAAGAGCACGCCTATAAATTGAAATGAAATACTCTTTCCATTCAACGAAGTTGGATAAGGAAATTTGGGTATAGAAGCTAGGGTTTATAGGGTTTATGGGGTTTTTGGTTTCGTGTTTGGTGTTCTGAGCTGTGATCTGCTACGCGATGCGTTGAACAGGCTAACTTTTACTATTTTATGTGGCACGGCATTATTAATGTTCTCTGCTTATAGTGAAGATTATATATAGACCGTGCCGAAAGAAAACGCTTTTTCACTCAATGTTAATAGTTGAATGGAATGGCAGCGGCCAGACAACCGTAGGGCAGGATCCACAGATGAAGGGCTTTCTGTGCGCTTTGTCTACTAATTCCTTGCCCACATTTTAATCGTAAGCCTAACAGTCTTTTATTGAAAGCATCTTATTAGTATTCTGTACATAATGTGTGATTTGCCTGGTTATATTAGGGAATTGCTAGTATCTGTGAAATTTGAGCACATTAAATCGCGTGTTAAGCATTTAATTAGATTATTTCTTTCTCATTACATTTAATAGTCTGTTATTGAATATTCCATATGATCTGGTTGTAATGTGTCAATTACATGGTCGTAGCTCAGTAAGGTCAGGGCTTGTAGTGCCATTAGGGTTGGAAGTTTTATTTTTTAGGGTTTTAGTTAGTCATGTTTGGTTTCTGTTGAGGTTGGGTTGGTAATAGTTGTGTTGAAGTTAAGAGTTTGCTGTAGGATATTTTACTACCAATAAAGTCACGGCTTTATGTACTAATTAGGTCAGAGCCCTAATTTTCAATGAGCAGGGGTAGAAAAAGGGCAAAAACATGACAATTTTTTATTTTTTCATCAAATACAATAGTCTCAATGAGAGATTAAGCAATTTTTAATAAAACGAATTAGTTTAAATTATTTTTTTAGAAAATATAAATTTATATTTTAAATGGATCTATTTAATAATATATTTATTGTGTATTTAAAATTATTTATCATATTTATTAATATATTTAAAATCTTCTTAAAAGAAGTTTGAATTTATTGTTAGTATTGAAATGCTGGTTTATGAAATAGTATTGACATGAAGGTTCATCTGTTTTACAGATTGCCCTTAAGCTCTTTAATGTTAGCATTTTGTTTTGTTTTGGAGATGGGTTGGATTTCATGTATGAAACTTAGATGTCCAAGTGAAGCATCGTTTTGATATACCAACTCTTAATTGTTGGGGAGTATACAAACCTTGGAGTGCTAAAGGGCTTTGGTCATTGAAGTTTTAAAAAACTGCGCTTGTTTTATGATTTAGGGTGAACTAAGCTTTGGCATTCTTGTATGGGAATGGGAATTCTTGGGCAATGTATGGCTTATTTGTATGATATATCTGATGTGGCAATTGGAAGTTTAGAAGAATCTGATAGTAGCGATTGTCTGGGCTAGAGATACGATCAAATGTCATTAAAATGTCAACACGTTAGATTTATTAGGTAAAAATGGTTTAATTTGTTGAATCATTGGAAGGAGATCAGGCGTGCAGACTTCATCGCGATTCCTAGTAGGAGCAAACTGGTCTGCTATTAGATGGTTTACATTGGGCTTTTCAAATTTGTTTACAGACCCTACTTCTTTGTTTGTGAGCCCATGTGTCTGTTGCACCAAAATGAAACAAGGAAAAATAAAATAAATCAAGAGGTCTCCTTTATAAGCAAAGGGGTATTTGGAAATATGGATTATAGACGAGAGGTCTTTTTTTTGGCTGGTAATTTCTGTTAATTTGATGAGGTTGGAACATCTTCATAGGGATGAAGGGCAATCAAAAAATTTATCCAGTTAAATTATATGTCTAATTTGATAGGATTCAAATATATTGGTTCATGGAATTTGATTTTATCCAGTTAAATTATATGTATAATTCAATGGGATTCAAATAAATTGATTCAAATAGAATAAAAAAAACCAGTGATTCAAGTTATACACTAATTCAATTGGGTCATGTTGATATCATTACCTAATTTAATTAATTTTTCTGATTGTAATGTTGAAGAAATAATTACAAAATTAGAATATTTATGTCTAACAAATAAGCACATAACTAATATTTAATTTATGGTTGGAACAGTTACAATCATTTGTTTTATTCTGATTGTCCAATCAGAATTAGTATGGCCAACTAACATTCTCTTAGTAGTAATTAAATTTTTTCTTAGGTTTGAACATGAATCTAAAAACCAAGATCAAGCAAGCAAACTGGATATGTAATATCAAGTTTATTAGTGATAAAATAGAGCAAACTTCCAATTGAGTGTGTATAAAGAATGAGTCTCACAAAATCTCCTCCTCAAGCAAAAACTTTCAACATTTTTAAGAGAAGAATGTTATTTTCTATTGATTGTTAGCTCTAATTAATATCAATTTTAAGTGACAATGAACTTAAATTGAAAATAAGAAGACTATACAGCTACACATGAAACATTAGAATAAGTTGGTGAAAGTAGAAAGTCTAAAGTTTAATAATAGACTTTGTTATAAATTTTGCTGGATTATACAAAAATAGGGAGGCCCAAGAAGGTAGAAATTGTAGATTAGAGCATTTGTTTATTCTTATAAGATTCGTGAACCACATCTAGAAGATCATATTTTATAATTTTCCAAAATTCTTGAAATAATTCAATAGGAATCTTGTAAGGGCCATGCCTTTTTTTATTTGAAACACAACCCCTTCAAGTTCAAACAACAAAATGGGACCCAAGTAAGCATCATTCATTTCAATTGAGACAAGAGGGGGAATATTATCATTGATGTCAAAGGGGGAGTAGTAGAGAAGAAAAAAATCCAATGACTTTCAAAAGAGATTATTTGCTTAGGGGGAGCACATAGTTTTGGATTTCAATTTTTGGATACAATTTTGATTTTTTCTATTGAGTGTTGTTATCAATGCCAAAGAAGGAGATTGTTGGCATTGCACACTCTAATGGTAGTTAAAGGTGACTGAAGGTGTTGTCATTTGTTGTCATTGAAGGTAGTTAAAGGAGATTGTTGGCATTGCACACTTCAATGGTAGTTAAAAGTGATTGAAGGTGTTGTCATTGATGGCAACCTTGCAATCTTATGGCACTCACATGCACTACCATCGACATTGGCACCAATAGATAATTCATCGGCATCAACAATAATGTTTACCGGTGTCCTAGTCGATAGGATTTTGATTATTGTATTTTGTATTTAATTATAATATCTTTTTGTAAGCCGACATGACATGTTGTGTAATAAGACTTTCACATAAGTATGAGATCTTGTAGATCATTTGGTGAGAGGATATATGATATGATGGATATGTAGAGTGAATATCGAGGTAGATTTTGTAAAAAGGTTTATGGTTATTGTATGAGCTTAAACCGGTACGGAACTTGACATAACAGATGTACACTATATTGGATTTTCATAATCCATTTTTGTAAGTCAGTGAGACTTCTTTTTGTATTTGAGCGTTGAGCTTTAAGCAATTGGCCTTCCTGCATGTGCAGGCCCCTCTTGTAAGTAATATCCATTCATTGGTGAGTGAGTGAATATTGTGGGTCACAAATTCCACTGAGGTTTTTTTCACACCGGGTTTCCTCGTTAAACATCTTGTGTTATGGTGTGTTTTTTATGTTGTCTTTATTGTTCTTATTTACTGCATTAATTCTTATTTATTGGTACATTGTTTTGGAATGCAAAATACTTAATAAGGTCAAATATTATGTAAGCCGGTTACCATACCTCCGACCCTTAACAAAATTATGAAAAAAAGTTGTGTTTCTATCATTTTCTTGGAGTCAATCCACATGAGACTTTTGTTTCCAAAAAATCTCCTCACGCAACTCCCACTCTTTTAAGTCCTTAAGAGCAAGGGATTCAGCCATAGTGAGCTCCACAGTCATCCCTTGATCTCTAATTGATCTCTAATTTGACACGTAACGTCATCTAGCTTGGATTGAGTTACCATCTTGTGTCTATGTAGATTCCCAAAACATTGTTTATTCCACCTCTTCAGCCTGTATTTCACATGTTGTAATCTCTTCCCAAAGGTGTACATAGCCCGCCCGTGGGTAGGAACCCCTTCATACCACCAATCAACCATAAGATCCTTCAACGATTGATCATAAAGCCACATCAATTGAAATTTGAAAGAGAGATTTTTGGAGGTTCTAAAAGATGTAATAGAAAGTTTAATAGGCCAATGATCAAAACCCCTCCAATCAAGAATTTCTGAATTGGTGGACCACTTATCATGCACCCAATACCAGGAAACCAAAAATCTATCAAGCCTTTCAGAGATAGCCTCAACACCACTCCTCCTATTATTCCGTGTAAAGAGACCATTAATTGGCTTCACATCAATGGGATTCAAGAGACCAATATTATCCTTGAGTAAATTTGAGGAAGGATCAAGCCTGAATAACCCAACTCACTTTTCTTCCAAACTAGTAACAACATTAAAGTCTCCAGCCAAAATCTAGGGGAGAAAAGGATCTTGAGCCCGAACAAGATTGATGTGAGTCCAAAGATGTGACTTACCCACAAGATCAGTAGGAGCATAAATATTAGAGAAGAGACATCTTTCTCCAGTCTCAAAGCTAGAAGTGACCATAAAAATGGAAGACCTGCTAGAAAACCACCACAAAGGGGAAACTTTCCTCGAGTTCCAGAAATAACCAACCCCCCCCTCGAACTGCCATGAGAGCTCACTCCCTGCCAAAGGCCCTAGAGCCAGACATGCAAAGCACAACTGGCCAAACCATCTCTTGAAAGTTTGGTTTCCTGAATAAAAACAACATCAGGAGACTCAGAGTCAATTAATCTGCGAATAACCTTCTGTCTAGGGATGTTGTTCAACCTCCTTACATTCCATGAGAGCACAATCATTTATGTGGTTGAGAGAAATGGGATTCAATGGGCTTCACAGACCCTGACTCAACCAAAGTATCACCAATAAGCTCAACCTTTTCGTGATCCGTTTTTCGTCCACTCCTTAAAGGTTTGTCTAAAGAACCCTTTTTGAGGCTCTTCTGTTGCAAGCCTAAAACAGGCGGGGCTTTGTTACTCTTCACAGAATTTGAGGCCACTACAGTGGAAGGAGGAGTAGATGCCATGACCACTGCACCTCCAGGGACCTGTGACCCACTAAGATCTATGCTGAAATTGGCACCCAAGGACATTTCAACTGGAACTCCTTCCTCTTGGACCAAATCATCTAGAACATCAAACCTATTTAGGGTGACATCATTTTGCCTATCCAACTAGGTTCTCTTCTTTCCTTTGCCTTTATTCCGAGGTTTGATAGGAATGAAGCCATCTTTATTAGCTAGACCATCAGCCATAGGGGCTTTCCCCTTATCTTCCCCTAGAACAGAGTGAGGAGGATCAGAAACGACCAATTTAGAAGATTTATTTTTGGGACATTTCCGCTGTAAATGACCATATTCATGACAAATTTTGCATCTAAATGGCAGGGTCTCATAGTCCAGTTGTTGGATCCAAGAAGATGTACCCAAACAAATTTCCATAGAGTCTGGCAAAAGATTATTTAAATCAACTTCTACACATATACGAGCGTAGGAAATCACCTTTCGATCTTGAGTTTGTGAAGCCGAACCCACAGGTTTACCAAGAAGCAGTGAGATTGAGTGAAGTATATCTTCTCTCCAGAATTCCAACAGAAGCCTCGGCAATCAGATCCACACGGGCACACGAGAGGGAAACTCCTCAACAGAATTAAAGCCAATATGACAAGGTTTGATAAAGAGTCCCACTTGGTTGAAAAAATAAGGGCCACCCTCAAAAGCCTTGTTTCTGTTTGTCAGATTGGAAAAAATAACCAGAAAATAGTTATTGGCTGCCATAAGTAGCTCCTTATCTCCTTCAGGATTCCAAACATGGCGTGCCCAAGACTCTAAAACAGGTATAGAGAGACGAAGACTGATAAATTTGTATATGAGAGCATGATTACACAATATTCAACATCCTTCGAAATTTGCTCAGGTTGAATAACCAGAATTGGACGATCTTGGGATCTCTCTAAACAACCATTCACCTTTTTCATGCGAAAAGGTTCTTTCGAAGAAGAGACGCCTGCCTCTGATTGAGAATTACTAATGTGTTCCTTTCCACATGCATGCATCAAATGAGATGGATCTGCCATATCCAGATCTCCAGAGATCATCTGAGAAGAGGATAATCCTCTATTCTCCATGGACCCAGAGAAAATACCAAAAAAAGAAAAAGAAGAGAGGCAGAAAACCCAACCCCAAAACCTCGCACACCTCCAATGGAAACCCAAAGCAAAAGAAACAAAAAAGGGTTGCAAAAAGTAACCCTACGACAGCCCAGAAAACCCGATCACGGGAAGCAAAAATCGACCCCCAACAAGCAAGAACCCCCCACCCCCCGGAACGAAGCAAGCAGAGCGCAAGACACAGGCTAGGGTACGTCGGCCCTAGCATGACACCCATGCAAACCCAAAGCCATCCTCCTATTTCAACCAATCAGGTTATGGATGTTTTTGTTTTTCAACTTCTTATGAATAATTACAAATGGTATTAGGAAACAATTAAATAAAGGATTACAAGGTTGATGGTACCTAAAACCTAATATAGGAAAAATATTTGTTGTATTTTGTATCAATGCTATGTTAGTTTGCATCCAAAGGGTGTAGAACATCGTTTCATTTCATGCATGTATGTGCCATGTGAAAAAAAATCAAATGAGTATGTGAAATTTTAAGATTGTTCCTAGAATTAAGTAGTGATTACATTATTTAAAATAAAAAAATAAAAAAAAATAAAAATCATATAAAAGCTAGGGTTTACAACAACGGTAGGTCATATAAATTAGACACTTTGTGTTGCATGATTGATTTTATGTTACAAGATTAGGTATTAGTGTAATGGTAAATTGCTAACCTTCAACATTAATTTAAAATTTAAGGAAAACCATTTTAAATCTTTATTATACTTTTTTTTAACCTCCATTGTTACAAATTTATGCTAAAACTGTTGTTAGCTTGAAATTGTTAAAAACCCCAGAGGACTTTATTTAATGCTATTTTAGTAAATCTACGATGTTTTAATGATTGCATCTATAGATATCCTTCAACAACTATTTTTTCTTTTGTTGCATCATTAAACTTAGTTGTCTTAATTTATGGGACTTGAAAATTATGTGCATTAGAACTCCTCAAAAAAGTTGTTAAAACAACCGTAGAGTCATCATTGTGTGCGAATGATCCAAGACATCCCTTGATTGTCTTGGGGATGGATAACAATACCCCTTGAATGTGTGACATTTTTAATGAAAAAACCTCTAGAACTTAAAAAAAGCACTCTTTCTTGTTTGTTGAGTGGTCCCCTCAACCATAATGGGCAAAACCCACTTATTTTATCATCATTTTTTCATTTGGTTGTCATTTTGTTTAGGAGATCAAAAAAGGAGAAAGAAGCAACATTCGAGGGAGAGTAGAAAGAGAGGAAACAATAGGGTTTAAAGGAGCATTTTGAGCATTGAGACCACTCTATCTAAGTCCATTGTTTCATTTTTTGTTTTTGTTTTTGAATCTTTTTAAAGTTTGAGGAAGAAATGCTCATCAAATGTTTGATTCCCTTGCCCCCCCCTCCCCCTCATATTTCAATTCTCTAAACTTGCATTACATCGATTACACTCATAAAACATTATCAATGGAGACAATGATAGTAGTGATTGAGAAGAAGTTGGGCGTCAAATAAATACAATTAGGGTTGGGAATGACGGTGTTGGGAGTGAAACACAACCCAAAATATATTTGAGTGCACTTTAGCTACTTTAACACCCCATGCCAAGGCCTTTTTAACCCCAAAAAACTTATTTTCCTTGATCATCTCATAAACATAAAAAAGAAAAATTTAGGAGGAAGTAGGGTGTGGTTATGTCACATATGCCATACTAATATTAGAGAGAGCTACACAAGAGTGTGGTCTCATTTCTTGGGTGTTTTGAACAATTGAGTTAAATTTTGCAAAGAATTAAAGGGGCATAAGAAGCTAGAGTGTTATAGATTATATACAGAGGTAGAAAGGGAGTATAACGGTGTGCCCCTACCAATGCAACTTTCTTCACAACCATCTATACGCCAACTTATGTCATCTAGTGTTGGTAGTGATAGTGGTATTCATTGTGTGGATGACAAAAAACGAAAGAGGAAGGCTAATGATAGTGGGCAGTAATGGGGATTTTCAACTATGCTCAATGTGCACACATGGGAAACGACAAAGGTTTCTGTGTATGATGAAAAGTGTTGATAAACTATTGTAAAATCATAAAGATCCAACCACAAACAATCTATATCCGACAATGAAACATTCACCAATACCAATAGAGATACCTAAGATCATGTATATCAAAAAAATAAAACAATATTACCATTCACATGTCTAGTAGGGTTTCAATCTCCATTGATCTTGCTTGATATATTTGCTCTCAGATTTTATGTGTGTATAAGAGCTCAACAAAGAACAAAAATGTGGTTGATAGAAGACTTGATTGCATAAAAGATTTGATTAGAATGCTCATTAGACAATTAGGGTTGATAATGAAAGAAACATCCTCTTATATAGAAGACACTGTAAGAAATTGAGGGATAAGATTAAGAGGTGTAAAGATAAATGGTCAGCTAGGATTAAAGGGTAGGTAGAAGAAATAATAAAATGATAAAGGGGGTAGGTAAGAGAAGAACTAAGAGATGAATGACACGTGTCATGGATAGAAAAGGCTAATGAATTAATTAAATAAATAAAGATTCATTTAATTAATAGAGGAAGTGGGACAAAATATTTATTTAATTTAGAAGAAGGATAATTTAAATAAATAAAAGTATTTATTTAAATGAGGAAAGGCTTCGATGAATTAATTAAATAAATAAATATTTATTTAATTAATAGAAGACTTAGGATAAAATAATTAAATAAATATTTTATTTATTTAATTAGATAGGGCAATTTTAGGTGTTTACATTTTGCCCCTCTTTGAGACAATGCAGCTTGTCGCATTGGCTCAAAAAAGATAAAATAAACTGATACATGCCCCAAGACGGGAATGATATGCCCCCTTGAGAGAATGGATGAAAATGTTTGAAAAGATCGCATAAAATTTCTTGATTAGGAAGAAAGGCTAAAAATGACTGACAAGATATGATGACAAGGTCACGCAAGAAAAAGACTGACTCAAGAGGAATCAACAAAATCGTGTTTATGTCTTAAGAAGCAAAAATTGATAGTTCTGTGATGAACATATGCTATCAATTGGATAAGCTACTGAGAGGATTCACTCAACAGGTGCCCTAGGGAAGACAAACTGAAAAACAAGGCTATAATTGACAATTTTGCGATAAACATACGTTGCCAATTGGATAAGCTGCTGAGAGGATTCACTCAACAGGTCCCCTAAATAGGTAGGTTTGCTAAGCTGAGTGTAGGATAAGTTGTCGAATTGATGAAATCCGACGAGTGCTCTAGCAAGATAGGATATGGTGCAATGTGATAAACATATACACTAGGATGCAGCGCCATGTGATAGACATATGCACCAGGGTAGAGCCTGATGAGAAGCACCATGTGATGGACATGGATACCACTAGGCTAGGATAGGATAAGATAAGCAACACTATGTGATGAACATGAGTACCACTAGGATTGATATGATTGATTTGATTGGATGCAGGAGTACTTACCCCAGATTGAGTCTAGAGAGCATTCCCTATGACACAACAATTATGAATAGATTTGATTGTCGAGGACCATGCAACAATCAAGGTGATGGGATTGAGATACATTATGTATATGCTTGAGATTTGGGCAAAAACAAGTCTGTTCACTAATTTGGTGAAATGATGGTCTCGCAAGGTCTACAGGAGGGGACAAACGAGATGATCCAGGGGCTGGTCTTTCGGGAACTTAGATTCCTTCGAGGACTACTACCTCTGAGGGAGGGTCTTCATCATAGCTCTCTTGGATCTCATTTTGTATGATGATGTAGACACCTTTGGGTGATTTTGTAGCCATATGATTTTGACATCATTGTATCATGACACTTTATTATTATTATTATTTTTATATATATGAGATGATCCATTCCTTGCAGTGGCTATATGCATGTGTTCCTATGTGATGTTTCTATATGCTTTATGATGATTTTATGATACTTATGATATGGATGCAAATATGTACATGAAGAAATGCAATATGTTTTTGTTCTTTTATGTTTTTATATGTGGATGTAGATACTAACCAATGATATATGCAAGATGTAATGTAATTGTGATATATATATGTATGTATGAAATGAGATATGCTATCATGTGATGATGCAGGTCGGTGAAAACTACATGAAATGCAAATATTTTTGGCATGTCATTATACTCAGTCGTGTGATAGCAGGCTACGCGGACTCAAGAAGGATGATGGAGGTCAATCAAGAAAGGGGGATGGAAGGTAGAAGATATGGAAGTGAAATAGCTTCTTTTGCTTTATCATCATTGAGCTTTATTATGGAAAATAGGTTATGACAATCGAGGTATAGGTTCGACCCAAAAAGTCATTGTACCCATTTGCATGGAGATCAGACAATCGCGAACAAGGAATGCCCCAGTTCACACTAGACTAATAGTGTCCTCATATCCTTAGACAAGTCATAGCATTACTAAGAGACAATCCACAAACAACAAAACAATAGGTGGACATAGCCCATCCTTTCCTTTCTAGTCAAAGACATCCTGGAGATATAATCTCTAGTCAAAGACATCCCGTAAAAGCTAAAAGACATGTCACCAAAAGATAAAATCAAAAGAAAACCAAGAATTCACACCAACACACAATGAAATATTCAAGTTATTTGTGTTTTTTGCCACATATGCTAACATGTTTGATTTGGTCTAAATGTTTTTATCCTAATAAAGGACCGATTATACTGAAAAACCATGTTGCTGCCAAAGTCTGCTGAAAGATTTGATTTATTGAAAGTCCACTGTTGCTTGTGTCTCATCTAAAACTAACTGAATCCACGAAACTAATACTTTATTGCGAAGAAGAATGGAACCTTATTGTGGATTGGCGATGCAAATGACCTTTTATTGTGGAGTGTGTGCGAAAAGAAAGAGGAATGAAAAGATGATGCTCCTCAAAACATGCGATGCTCAGGGTACCACTTCCATCACTAGATTTAAGATTTTTCCCCAATTGCAGATTGGCCCTGATTTATTATGGACAGAAAGGGGGAAAAGGGAAGGATTTATTATGAATGACTAACCAATCTTAGGTAGATCAATAACAAGCCATGATTGGAATGGGTAAGTTTATTATGGATGGATAGGCTGTGAGTGTGTGCAAAAGTGAAAGGATGACATTGAATCCTGAAGGAGGGAGGAGCAATGTCTCTACACATGGCGCCTGTAACCTGGTTTTCACCATGGTACTTGCCCAGGGTGCCACCAAAGTGGTCTTCACCGTTGGACGAATTTATTTCTCTTTACTTTTTTCGATTTTTTCAATTTTTTTGGTGTCACAAGGTGCCTATTTACCAGGTTTTCACCAAGTAACAATTTTTTTTTTATTTTTTATGATTTTTTTTGTATTTTTTAATTAGGATATTTTGAAGAGCTATGTGTAAAACCTGCGAAGGTGCATGCTGTTGATAGGATCTTCCAAAGGTTCTCCATCTGGTGTTGAAAGCTGATATGCACCCGATCTATAGACTGTTGTGATGACGTAAGGACCAATCCAATTTGGTTCAAACTTGCCCTTCTTTTCTCTGTCTTGCTAATTTTTAGGATTTTCTCTGAGCACTAGGTCACCCACCTCTAATGTGCGAGGATCTACCTTATGATTGTAGATGCATCGTTCCTTGACTGAATGATGTGTTGCTCCCTTGATTGTCTCCCTTGATGAAGGAACTGAGATAGAATTACTAGTGTGTGGACTACACAGGCCCGTATGCATGTCACCTAAAGAAGTTTGGGCATTGCTGATAACAAAGTCCTTCGAGGAAGTTCCATTAAAGGTCCATTGACGTGATGTATCGCCAAAAGGGGATTGATGTGTGAAACAAGTGGATGAGTGATGAAGGCTTATGATTGCGAAAAGAAGTGAAAGTAGGATAGCATGATAGAGACTTAAGATCAACAAGCATGCTTTTTGACTTAAAATTGTAGAACTTTTGCCCCCAGTTATTTTGATATTAGGGGAGATCATCTCTTTCTCTTTTTCTTTCATAGGATTTTTATCCTTGACATTGATTTTTGCCGAGTCCAATAGCTTTTGATTTTGATTTGGACTAAAGGCCTTTTCTTTAGTTTTGACTTTTAGATTTTTCTTTTCAGGGCTTGATTTTTCATCCCCAATGAGTAAGGGATTTTCTGATTCTTGTTGATCCAAGCCTAGGAGAGGAGTGGAAATGGAATGAACGGATGAAATGGTAAATCTATGTGAGTTTTCAAGAGGGTTGGCGATACACTCAATAGATTCTTCGCTGGAACCACTCTTAGGACTATTGATATCAAGAGCTGCTTGCACCACTAGAGGAGGTTTGTATTCAGATTTAGTAGCCACACCACTAGGTGGTTCACACCCAATTCCTTGGCATTGCAAATTGTTTGTAGGTTATTCTTGTCGACTAAATATCTTAGAAGATAGTGGGAGTTGATCAACATGAAAGATATACTCACCACATCCCATGTCTTTAACCTTGAATTTTTCTTTTAGCTCTGCTTGCTTTGATGTAGAAGCTATTAAGGATTCTGGATCCACATATGCTGATGATGGAATAACTTCTTGATTGACTGGGATTCTTATTTATGATCTTTCTCGCAGGTTATTGCAATATATGAATGGATTTAGATCACCTTTGATGGTCACTTCAACTCCATTGTGTGGGAACTTGATACACTGATGATATGTTGAGGGAACAACTCTCATTTCATGAATCCATGGGCATCCCAAGAGTATATTATATGTGAGCTCTAAATCAAGGACTTGACATACCACATCCTTCGTAATTGACCCAACTCTAAGAGGTAACGTGACTGTGCCTATGGATGAGCGCTCTTCATCATCTTATGCTTTAATGGTAATAGCATGTGTAGAATTCACGGCTTTTTCAGAATATCCCAATTGTTTAATAGTGTTCAATGTACAAATGTTCAGACCTGCTCCTCCATGTATTAGGGCTCGTTTGATGCGGTTTTTATAGCTAAAGGCTTCAATATGTAGAGGTGCATTATGAGGTTGGGTTACAGAGGCATCATCAACTTTTGTAAATGTGAGGGTATGTGGAATGGAAAGGTATCCCACCATGGCTTGAAATTGGTCCACGTTCAGATCAGTGGGTACAAAGGTCTCTCTCAAGGTCTTATCAAGGATGGCCTTATGCGTGGGGGATATGCGTAAAAGATTATGCGTCTTCCCTAACTGATCTACAAGGTCATACTCATTCTTTGTGGATGATGAGATTGTGGTCTTAGATGGAACGCCTTGCAAGGTAACTTTACCTCGACGGGTTGTAACATTACATTCAGAGGTTTCATTTTCAGAAGATGAGGAAGATGGTCCAATTGCTTTTAAAACAACTTTGATCCTTTGGGTATAACTCTCAGGAGCTTTGTCCTTTATGATGATAGTAGAAACATGGTTGCCCATTGAGATATGATTGATAGTGGAATCATAGTTATAAGGCATCTTCGTATAATTAGCTTGATTATCGGTAGTTTTGTTTTTTCCCTTGTCATGTTTAGGAAATGGCTCCTTAAACATCGCATGCTCTTCATTGGAGGTATGTCCATCAACTTCTATGTCACCTCCGTCAATGAGATCCTATATGATATTATTCAATCTATTACAGTTGCTAGTAAGATGTCCTTTTCTCTTGTGATATTCACAATATTCATCATCATTCCACCAATTTGGTTTCACTTTTGGCTCATATGGTGGATTATTTGGTAGTGTTATGAGCTTGTTTGCCACTAACTTCTTGAATGCAGTTTCAATTGGTTCTCCCAATGGGGTGTATTTCCATCAAGGTTTTGATGGCCTTTGATTGTTCACGTGATTGTCCATATTGGAAGAACTTGCACCGGGGAAGGTTATCTTTGGTTTCATGACATTTGCATGTACTACCCCGTCATTGACTGTGTTCTTATTCTTGTTCCAAAAGTGCGGTTTGTCTTTCCCATTTGATTCCTCTTTATTCTCTTTGAATATCTTGATGATACCTTGTTCAATAAGGACTTTTTCTATCACCATTCTTTTCTCAATGACCTCTTTGAAGGTAGACAAACAAGCTTTTCTTAGCTCATATCTGATATCCTTGTTGATGTTTTGAGTGAACATTTCTACCATTTATTTTTGTGGTATATCACAAGAGCATCGACTAGAAAGACCTCTCCATCACTGTAAAAATGAAGAGAAAGATTCCCCATGTTTCTACTTAGTATTGCATAAGGTGGCTACTGACACATCTGTTTGAATGTTGTATGAAAGCCTCTACTAGATCACCCCATGACTTAATTCCAGGTGGAAGTTGGGAGAACCATTCCATAGCTTGTTCACCTAAGCTTTGCAAGAACAACCTCATCAAGTATGTTTCTTCTGCTGCTACCTCAATGCAAGCTGTGAAAACTATCTTATGTGTGCCTTAGAATCCCCTTTGCCTTTGTATTTATCAAACTTTGGTATTACAAAATGTGGAGGGAATGGAGGCATTGGAATGCTTCTATCAAATGGGTAGGGACATATGCCCTTCATTGTATACTGTTGCTTTGGTGTATTCATGTCCACCATTTGCCTTTGTAAGCCCTTTATCTGCTATTGCAAGTCATTCTTGGGTGGTGTCTTTTCTCTTTGAGCTAGTCCCATGCCTGAGCCACCGGGCGGAGGAGGAGGGATATAATGCATAAATGGATGGTATTGATCATAGATGCGTTCATATGGAGGAGGGATGTAGTTATATCTTGCATATGGACCACTTGGTATGGTATTATAGTGAGGAGCACTAGGTCTAGGTCGATACATGTCATGACCATGGGGATAGGGGGTGCCATAAGAATGATATTGGATATTGCCCCTAAATCTGACATGGGGTCTCCTCGTGTCATGATTTTGAATGTTTGTGTGAGTGTAATTGTATGCATTGGTATGATCTTGGGTATCATCATGAGCATGTGTGGTAGTTCTTCTCCATGGGAAAGGACGACTGCGGGGTTGTTCATGAAAGGTTCTATCATAACTGGCATGAGAATGAGTGTATGTGTTTGGAATCTCAGGTTTTTGAAAGAGGGATGAAAGTGACTTAAGAATGAGATGCTCTTTCTTACCACCACTATTGGGCCTCCTTTGTCTTGTATTAACTAGATTTATTTGGTTTGTATCATCCTCCAAAATTTGTGACATATCAAATCCATGAGGTATTCTTGTCCCACTTTGTGCCATGACTTGTAGGAAATACTGTCTATCCCTTTTCATGATTTCTTGAACCAATCTATTAAAGTGGGGATCCATGATATTTTCCTCAACTTCTGTAGAATCCACGGATGCATTGTCGTTGTCATTATCATTTCCATTGTTATTGTCATTATTGTCATTGTCCGGTATATTACTGTGGTTTTCAAATGGATTGTAGAATTCACCTCCATCAAACTCACAAGTACTCATGTTTAAAGACCTCAAAGCTGCTTTGGCTTCCCTTCTAGACCTTTGTGAATGGGTTTCAACCATGGACTAAAGTCTTGACCAAAATGAAAGGTAGTATGAAAACACAAAGCCTATGGAAGACCAAGAGGTGTATGAAATGTAGATGAATCTAGGGCAAGCTTGCAATATCCAAGAGTGTAAGACCAAAGTATGTATGTTTGAGAGTAAGGTGTGACTTCCAAAGAGATGATGAATCTCTTGATGAGCTAAGTTGACCTTGACTCTAGGTATGTATGTTTGAGAGTAAGGTGTGGCTTCCAAAGAGATGATGGATCTCTTGATGAGGTAAGTTGACCTTGACTCAAGAAGACCAAATGAGACCCTAAGATGATGGATCTTGATGTGGGACTCACCTAGTGTTGTGCTATAGTAGGTTTGCAAAGTTTGATGAGGACAAGCAAAGTAATTTTTTGACTCAAATTTGGAAAATATGTATGAGGGTAATGCAAGTGAAGGAAAATGATTGACTATGTGTGACCAAGATAGGTTGACTGAAAGATGAATCCCTATGGGAAGCAACCTTAGAAGCTCTTTAGATTTGAAAACTCAAGTTCTTTTTCTCTTGACAAATCTTTTACAATTTCTTAGTTCTGAACACAGACGCAGTTTAAGTAAACCCAGACGTGATTTTGAAAATGTTTTGCAATTCTGTCCAATTGTGAAGTTGTTGAATGTTACCAAATCTTAATGTTTTTTTTTTAGTGGCAAGAAGACACAATAACAATGAAGACTCAATGTTTGAAGGTGTTTTGTCTTAAGGATCCAAAATGTTTCCAAATGTGAAGTGTGATGTGAAATGTTTTTGCATACACTTGAAAACACGACAGACACAAAGTTTTTTTGTTTTGTTTGAAAATGTTTGAGTGTTTTAATCATGCAAGCACAAATCCTAGGGCTGGCCGGGACAATAGTTGTTGAATCTCACGTGGGGGGTTACCTCGAGCTACACAATTAAGAGCAGATACTTAGGTGCTTGACCCCACTGGCTCCACCCTCGACACTCACTTCCCCGGGGCAGCCAAGCACGAGTCCCCATGAAAACTCCCCGTGGTGAACTTTGTATCTCTACTAAGAATCGTAAGAATGTGAGTCGCTTTAGAGGTCCGACCTCCTGCGCCAATAGCTAGAAGGTTTTTGGTCTTTCTAAAACAAAAAGGTGCTAGTAAGGGTTTCCGTTAGGAGACTATCCTTTGAAGTCACGCAAGCACGATTGAGGCCTATAGCCTAAGAAAGTACCAAACACTTTAGTAGTCACACAAACATTATTTAGACCTCAAGGGCCCTACAAAGTGCTTGATATGGGATAAATCTCAGATAGCTCCAACCTCCAAAATTTTCATTCCAAGAGGCCTATTTATTATAGTGAGTTGGAATGCTTGGGTTTTAGTCGTACTCACTTGGGTCGTTCCCTCCTCACTAGTAGTCCTAGTGGCCACATGGGGAGGCAGACCCTCTAAAGATAAACACAAAAGAGCCTAATGCTCAAAACACGAAAGACACTGGTTCAATTTTAGTGCACCAATTGAAGTGTTTGCTAGACTAAGAAGACAAAGCAAACAATTTTAAAATCAAATCTTTGCCAAAGTTCGTGCACCAATATTATTAGTAGTTTTGAAATAATACCCCTCCTGCAAGCACACAAGTTAGGTAAATTTTAGATCCAAAAGACTTTGTGAAATAGGGGCCTTCGACAAGACATTTTTTGATAGATTCAAATATCTGATTTTCCACAAGTTCTTTTGCATCATAAAAAAATAAACCACCTGTAAAATTTCAAGACATTTCCAGAAAAGTAAGAAAATCCAAAAAAATTGCTAATTTGCTCCAAAACTTAATTTTTAATGAAAAATCATAACAAATTCATAGAAAATCAAAACTTGATCCAAAAAATCTGAATTTTTTACTAGAAAATCCTGATACCATTTCAAACTTGCATAAAACAATTCCTGCAAAAAGTCTAAGTAGTTTGTGAGATATGATCAAAACAATGCAAAAACCTAATTTTTAAAGATCCATTTTTTATGGAATATTTGCATCCAAATTTAAATAAAAAAATATAGACCCCTTGTATAATTCTAAGAACTTTCCAGAAATGTAAGAAAATCCGAAAAATTTGCTATTTTGCTTCAAAAACTTATTTTTATGAAAAAATTCTTAACAAATTCAAATATGCTCCAAAAATTATTAATTTTGGACTGTGAGCTCTTGGTACTGTCTCCAACATAAAAACAAAATTTGGTTTAAAAATACCAAGCCGTTTGTGATATCGGATCAAATCTCTCCAAGATCTTAATCTTGTGTCCAAAACCCTAGCTGCACAAGGTTATTCTCCAAATCGTTTTACAAAACAACAATATAGGGTTAGAAAAGCTTGCAAAAAAAAAACATAGATCTAACAAAAATCCATGTCCCACCGGGCATGCCAAAATGTGTATGGTGAAAAGTGATGATAAACTATTGTAAAACCATAAAAATCCAACCACAAACAATCTAGATCCTACAATGAAACATTCACCAATACCAATAGAGATACCTAAGATCATGTAAATCAACAAAATAAATCAATATTACCATTCACATGTCTAGTCGGGTTTCAATCTCCATTGTCTTTCTATCTCCATTGATCTTGCTTGATATATTTGCTCTCAGATTTTATGTGTGCACAAGAGCTCAACAAAGAATGAAAATATGGTTGATAGAAGACTTGATTGCATAAGAGATTTGATTAGAATGCTCATTAGACAATTAGGGTTGATAATGAAAGAAACATCCTCTTATATAGAAGACACTGTAAGAAATAGAGGGATAAGATTAAGAGGTGTAAATATAAATGGTCGGGTAGGATTAAAGGGTAGGTAGAAGAAATAATAAAATGATAAAGAGGGTAGGTAAGAGATGAATGACATGTGTTATGGGTAGAAAAGACTAATTAATTAATTAAATAAATAAAAATTCAGTTAATTAATAGAGGAAGTGGGATCAATTAAATAAATAAAATATTTATTTAATTTAGGAGGACAATTTAAATAAATAAAAGTATTTATTTAAATGAGGAAAGGCTTAGAAGAAGATTAATGAATTGTTAAATAAATAAAGATTTATTTAATTAATAGAAGACTTAAGATAAAATAATTAAATAAAAAAAATATTTATTTAATTAGACAGGACAATTTTAGGTGTCTACAGTTTTCATTGCTATTTTTTTATGCCCATGCATTACCCTCCTTGAAAAATCATATTCCAAGAAGACTACCATTAAACACTTGCATGATGAAAAAAGTTTTATCATAGAAAGAGACAAGTATGTTACTAATTGAATGAAGATTACAACAACAATACACTGTTATAAATTTTTGTATAATCCAGCAACATGAATGAACAACTCTAGTTCAAGGTTCCAATTTATGCGCACTCTTGGATCAATATAGGAGCATGTCATAAATGTTCATCATAGGGAACTATATGATCGTCCAAGTATGTCAAAATAGGAGATTCCAAATGGCGTGCATAACTATTTTGTCTTTTTCCAATAAGACAAATGGTAATTTGTAACTTTTACATTACATGGTCTCTTTCATTTTTGTTGGTTAAAAAATTTAACATCTTATGGATAAATTACAAATGGTATTAGGAAATATCTAATTAAATGATTACAATGTTGATGGTACCTAAAACCTAATATAGGAAAACACATTTGTAGTATTTTGTATCAATGCTATGTTAGTTTTGATGAAATAGCTTTGATACCAATTGATGGAAATAGGGTAGACAACTAAGAGGGGGTGGGCGAGGAGGGGTGGGGGGGTGGCTGAGTGAATCAGTTGTCACAAAAACGTATTCTCAGATCTGATAATTAAACATGAAAGCATAGATCAACAACATAAATAACACCAAGATTTTTGACGTGAAAACACTGTTAGGGGAAAAACCACGGTGGAGATGAACCCACAAAATAGGTATACTCTGTTAGAAGTATTACTACGGGGAATGCACATGCATTCAAACACACTGCTAAAAAACAACAAGGGCTACAACCCATGGAAGACTCATTGTCTTACAAACAGATTCATATCACATTCGAAAGATCATGAACTAGAAAATAACATCTCCTTAATGCCTGGTTACAGTTCCGCTTAAGCACATAAATTCTTTCACCTTTTTCACACTTCTCTCCTTCTGAAAGATCAATGCATTATTCGCACATTCACAACTCGACTCACTCACACCACACTCAGTTACAAAGATATTACATTTATTTATATATGACATCAACCTATCTTTCAAGGTCAGCTCAACATTCACCACATAATTACCAAAATATAACCATACACGCTAATATTACATGCAGACCAAATAATGTCGACTAAGACATATCATGGACCCAAATCAATCGTCTCAAACACACTACTCCTCCCAAACTTATGCCACGAACTCCGCAACACACTACAAGCAACCGATCGGCCAAAAACATTAAGAACACCAACATATCGAAGAAAATCATCAATTACAAGCTCAACGATCAATATAGACCACCAACACATAAGGCACATGATCTAGAAGCATCCACAAGCATCATGAATTACCATAGCAACATCTGCATCAACACAAATTACTAGAATCATCATTATCTCTATAACAGACCTCAAGAACACTAATTGCAACGAGTGTCAATCTTGAAAAATTATCATTATATCTATACTCGACCTCAAGAACACTAACTGCAACGACTGTCAATCTTGAAAAATTACTTGCGGACCTCCAAATTATGAACCACTTTACTTGAGGATACACATCAACGTTCCAAACATACTTTCAAATTTGCAAAACAAGATATTACAATGAGAAGCAATGTAGATCAAAATATTGAACATTGTCACCACTGAACAACTGAAAAATTAGCCACAACACAAATACCCATAACTCAATCAAATCTTCATGCGGACCTTTGAAAATTGAACTAAATCAACTACATATAGCTATCTAAAAACCCATTAATCCACAAACTCTGATCTTCACCATACTGAACAAAACAATTCACTGAAATTCACTGCATCACTGTTACAGACAGAGAAATATGTTGACATCAATGATAACACATCTCTCAAATATCTTTTAAGCACATATTTGCAGCATTCTTCTAGTAATCTCACAAAACTTCCAACAAGTTTGCATCTAAAGGGTGTAGTACAGTTTCATTTCATGCATATATGTGCAATGTGAAAAAAATTCAAACTAGTATGTGAAATTTTAAGATTGGTCCCAAAATTAAGTAGCGATTACATTATTTAAATTAAAGAGCATTTGAGAACTTGAACTTTAAAAGATAGAGCCAAGTAAATCAAAATCATATAAAAGATAGGGTTTAAAACAATGGTAGGTTTCATATAAATTAGACACTTTGTGTTGCACAATTGATTTTATGTTACAAGATTAAGCATTAGTCTAATGGTAAATGCTAACCTTCAACATTCATTTAAAATTTAAGGAAAACCATTTGAAATCTTAATTTTACTTCTTTTTTTTTTGCCTCCATTGGTACAAATTTATTCTAAAATTTATACTAGCTTGTAATTGCTAAAAACCCTAGAGGACTATGTTTAATGCTATTTTACTACATCTATGATGTTGTAATGATTGCATCTATAAATATCCTTCAACAACCTTTTTTTTTGTTGCATCATTAAACTTAGTTGTCTAATTTACGAGACTTTAAATTATGTGCATTAGAACTCCTCACAAAAGTTGTTAAAACAACCATAGAGTCATCATTGTGTGAGAATTCCTCTAAAATATCTCTAGGATTACCCTCTTGAGCTTAGCAAGGTTGTTAAGCTCAAACATTATAATAGTTACATTAACCTCTTATTCATTAGCTTTGTCTATCTCTTGAACATCAGTGAAGGTTTTTTCTTTGTGTTATATAGATTGGTCATCTTGGTTGTATCTAAGCGAGAGGCATAGGGTGAGGTTTGACATAGAAAAGAACACTAATCATTTTAAATTATTGTTACCTAGGGACACATTTCCCCTCTTTTTTGTCATGTTTTGGAAAAAGGGACGTTTGGCAGATAGGGGAAGACAAGAAATGTACCTATGCCATCAGACAAGGACTGAATACTAAGTGGATTGATTGATTATTGTTAGAGTTATCCTTTATTAGCTAATAATTATTTATTTAATTATTAGTCTATTATACTCTATGCTTAAGCTAAACTTAGAAATCTTATAATTCTTTAGGGTTTTCTCCTTTAGGGTTTCGAGTATCCTTTTATAAGGATTCTCTCTTTGTATTTTCATAACAACTGTAATTATTGAATTGCATTCTTGTTGCACAATCAATATGACTCCTCTTTTCTGGATCTCTAAATTCTGGCCTCCATAACTTTTTTGCTTGTCTCCTTCTGTGATAGGTTTGCATGCAGGTGATCTTTGGGAGCTGTAGAGTTGATTTTTCCTCAACTCTAATAATTATGATGTGTTTTTTCCTCTTTTGTAAGTTGAAATGCTGATTTAGGGTAAAGTGCTGGAATTGAAGACAAAACTGAGAAAATACTGAGCTACAGGTTCAAGATTTTGTCGTGCACCTAGATCTGAGCAATATAAGTTGATTCGGATCTGCCCTGCGAAAATGTCCCAAAAAAGCAGGTACTGTGGCGTTGCCTCTTGGTCCTCCAAATTTTTTGAATGTCAAAAAGGGTTTTTCCATCTCCGCAAATAAAGCTTGATTCCAGAAGTACAGTTGCGCACCTATTTCCTGCACACAGAAAGAAGGGGGAAAAGGTTGGGAATAGGGGTTTGCCTAAGTCAAACCCCAGTTTGGAATCAACCTTGAATGAAATATTGCAAATGCTTGAAATAAATGATGGAAATGTATACCTTCATATCTGCAATGAATGATGATAATGCTTTGCTTCTTGAATGTAATCACATATGTTGTATGAAATGACATGAACATGACAAGACCCTAACACACACATGCTTGCAAATGAATGATGTAATGTTGCTCCACAATGGATAGATGAAGAATGTGCAACCTTGAAGACCTCTATAAATGCTTGATGATGAATACTTCAATGCTTGAATGCTTGATTGCTTGATTATAGTCTCCTCGCCTTATCACCTTGTCATGTTATACCAAATGAGAGGGGAAGACCTCCTTATATACTTGCCTGTTGTCAAACTTATTAATTTTCCAACATAGGCCGACATGGAGCAAGGTTTCCCACTCAAATTTGAGATGGGGATAAGGGTCCAAATTAGGGAGGACCATGGCGTGGCATCATGGTCCCAGTGATGACCAAGATGCCACGCCTTGGTCCTACCCCAAATTGGGCCAGGGTTAAGTGGTCCCAACAAGGTAAAATATGAAAATATGGTATTTATTGCATGGCAGAGGCACAAATAGGTCCCAATCAAGCATGGAGATGAGGACACTAAGGCGAGGGCCCCAAATGCAGTCAAAATTGCAAGGGGTGAAATTTTAGGATGCTACAAGGAGAAAGAATCAACATTTGAAGGAGAGTAAACATAGAAGAAACAATAGAGTTTAAAGGAGAATTTGTAGCATTGAGACCACTCTAGATAAGTCCACTGTTCCATTTTTTGTTTTTGTTTTTGATTTTTTTTTTTTAAGTTTGAGGAAGAAATGATCATCAAATGTTTGAATCCCCTCCCCCTTATATTTCAGTTCTCTATTGTTGTATTACAATGATTACACTCATAAAACATGGCCAATAGTGACAATGATAGTCGTGACCAAGGAGTCGGAGGTTAAATAAATACAATTAGGGGTGGGAGTGACTATGTTGGGAGTGAAACACAACCACAAAATATATTTGATTTCCCTTCAACTACTTTAAAACCCTATGCACAAGGCCCTTTTAACCCCCAAAAAACTTCTTTTCTTTGTTCATCTCATAAACGTCAAAAAGAAAAAATTAGGAGGAAGTTGGGTGTGGTTATGTCACATATGCCATATTAATATTAGAGATAGCTACACAAGAGTGTGGTCTCATTTCTTGGGTGTTTCAAACAATTGAGTTAAAGTTTACAAATAATTAAAGAGGCATAAGAAGCTATAGTGTTATAGATTACATACGTAGGCAAAAAGCTAGCATAAAGGTGTGCCCCTACCAATGCAACTTCCTTCACAAGCATCTACACTTCAACCTATGTTGTCTAGTGTTGGTTGTGATAGTGGTTTCCATAGTGTGGATGGAAAAAAAGGAAAGAGGAAAGGTAATGATATTAGGCAACCATAGGCATTTTCAATTATGCTCAATGAGCACACATGGGAAATGACAAAGGATTCCATTGCTATTTTTTATGCCCATGCCATCTCATTTCATGTGGCTTGATATTTTTACTTTAAAAAAAGGTTAAAGATATAGGTGTTGTTCTTTTGTACCTCCTAGAGATCATAAATTACACATTACCCTCCTTGACAAATCATATTATAAGGTGAGTTTGGTGATGGAGGACATGAGACGAACTTGGATGAGGATAGTTTGTTCTATTGTGATGTATGGTTGGACCAATATTAGACATTGACCACTCATCAACATTATAGTCACATGCATAGTTGGCTCTTATTTTCTTAGAGCCATTGATGTTCAGGGAAACACAAGGGTGCAAATTTTCAGTTCAACATTTTGAGAGAGGTCATAGAGGAGTTTGGGGCCTCAAATGTTGTTCAATGGTGCAGGATGCTTACAAGCATGCCGTTTGGACTCCATGTTGTGTTTATACATTGAAGGACATAGGCAAATTAGATTGGGTGAAAGAAGTGGTGGCACAAGCTAGAAATATTCAAATGTTCATTTGCAACCACCACACCTCACTTGTTCTCTTCATAACTTTTTTAAAGAGAATTTTTCAAACATGTGGAGACAAGATATGCCAGTTACTTTATTTTGTTAGAGAGGATGATTGAGGTGCATGATGCCCTATAGTTGATGGTGGTGAATTTAGAATGGAATAGATGGCCTAATTCAACCATTGTTGAAGGAAAAGCCATCAAACAAAGAATCCTTGATGACGATTGGCGGTCCATAGTGAGGTAAGACATTAATGATTTTCAGATTTTATTTAAAAATTTCTTATTTTAATAATTTAATTTTGTTGTTGAATCTTTCAAAGTTTCTCCATTTCCTAGGTGTGAATTAATTTAGAGATTGATAATCTTTAAACTTATTCTTATTTGATTTTTTTGGCACTTTGCAGATATGTTTTCTCTATCATCTCACCTATTGTAGATGTCATCAAATATGCTGACACAGACTCTCCTAACCTTGGAGAGATATATGAGACTTTTTATAGCGTGATTCAAAAGATGAAGGAAGTAATTTTGGCTAAGGATCAGAATTTGGAGTTAAATGAGGAGTATGTTAAGCCCATGGTCATGTGGAGGGGGAACACTATGAACTCTCCACTTCATATGGTAGCCTATACACTAAATCCAAAATGGTATGAGCTAAAGCCTATAAGGTGTCTTCCTTGTGATAATGATGAGGTGAGATGTGGGTTTATGAAGGCCCTTCAAAAGATGTATTCACTTGAGGATGCTGGTAGATTTCATGAGCAATGGAATGACTTCTTAAATCTTGATGGTCCAAACTTCAACACACTAAGAGGATGAATAAAGCAGTTTTGGCATAAAATAACCCTATTGGATGGTGGCAATGGCATGGAGTAGATGCACTAGAGTTTAGGATGCTTATCATTCACTTACTTTCACAGGTTGCTAGTTCCTCTGCTATAGAGAAGAATTGGTCTACACATAGCTTTATCCACTCCATCAAGAGGAATAAGCTTACCTCTAGATGGGAAGAGAAGTTAGTGGCTATGCATAGTGCTTTGCGACTTAAGGATCATTAGACTACCTTGACTGACTGATTTTGAACTGCCCATTGTAGACTATACTCTGAACTGTCCTAATCTTATGAAGAAGCCTACTTCTAATTAATTCTATTGCTAGTTGTAACCTCCATTGGGCTTCACCTTCACTTCCACATTGCCAATTGTAACCTCCACTGGGCTTCACCTTCACTTCCGCATTAAAAGGTTGTAACCTCCCCTGGTTAACTTTCGCTTCCACATTGTCGAGTATCGACAGAGTCCAATGTTACAGTGGGATATTAATATTGAAGATGCCACCCAGATTGATGAGGAGGAACTAGAGGGATTTCTGTTGGATGATGCAACCTTTGAGGCTAAGGCTAACAGTGACAGTAACTCTGGATTTAATGAAGATTAGAGGTAGCAACAAACTTTCTTTGTTTTGCTTTAGTTTTGAGTCTTTGACTCTTTTGAGACTTTTGACATGTATGATACATTGAAACTTGCAAAGTTTGGGCATTTTGACATTGATATAATTATATGCATGGCATTGATAGTGATTTCAATTCATCAATGAATTATATTTATGTATGCATATGAATTTATGAATTTCAAGCTTCAACTCTCTTTTCAAGTCAATTGTTATGCATAATGTATATGATGATCGATGCTTAATGAATGATTTAAATTTTAAATTTAGATTTATTAATGTTGCATTGTTATCATATGATATTATGAATATATTTGAAAATTTCATATATATATATATATATATATATATATATATATATATATATATATATATATATATATATATATATATATATATATATATATATATATATATATATAATCCCCCCTACCATCCCCTCATCCCCTAAAATGGAAAAAAAACAATCCATCCTGAAAACTGTTTTCCGTCCCAGAAACTTGGGGTAACGTGGTTTTAAATTGACTTCATACAAGTTTGCACAATTTATTATTATCTTGATGTATAAATGTGTTTAATGTACTTCTATTCATACCTAGAAATTCCACTCATTAAAAAGAAAACAATTTTAGAAAAATTAAAAGGAAAACTAATTTGCATCAAATTCATCTAGGATGCCATGTTTGAGATTGATGTTTTTAATATTCTTGACATGAAGCCGATCTAATCAAAGAGGTCAACCTAAGAAAACACAACCTGTGTGATCCAACAATTTCTTCATGGTATTTTTAGTCCATACTTTTCAATAAATATCAAGGACAAGGTTGCATAATCTCCAACGATTCACAATCACCCAAAACAAATCCATGAGCTTTATATCATTTACGCATGTTGGGCCAATACCACATAGATCATGAGATTGATCCTACTCAACATAAATGCCACCTACAATAAATTTTACATCTATTATAATAATAAGATATTTTCCAAACTATTAACATAAATTTTTATACTATTAATGATTAAAATTTTTACATTGAAATTATTCTTTTATCATAATTTTTAAAATTACTTACCTTATTAGTTAATAGACTATTATTTGTGAGAAAGTTCCCACCAAAAAAAAATGTCTCATGCATCCTTCCATGGAACCGCTTAAATCACACACTAAGCTTTGACTTCTAGACTTAAAAATGTTGAACACTCAGAATTGAATGGACTGACATTTCTAAGCTTAATATGTTGCTTAGTATATATGATTTAAGGCTGGCCATGACCTAAATGATCCCTTTTTCAACATTGTAAGGCTTTATGTTCCTACTGGCAGCTATTCCGAACAAGAGCCCTTGAAAAATAACACATTTTCGTTTCTAATAACCACATGGATCTTGTCAAGTTGATGCTTGATTGTGCTGAGTCAATGACAAACGTGCTTAATGATGGTGCTGATTTAGGTTCCTATGCGTCTTCAAATGTGAAATCTCAATTTCATTATATGTCATGTTGGAACTCTTGATTTTATTTTCTAGGCTTTTAAAAAAAATGAAATTGGTGGTAGCTGAAAACAAAAATCTGTTATACTTTTCAATGAAATGTAATATCAATTTAGAATGTTTTCTCCGAACTTATTAGTAACAATATGCACTGTACAAAGGTGCAAATGTTGTTTCTTTTTTCCATCTGTTTTAAAATTAGCCTATCTAGGAAATAATCAAAATGTGGCCTATTTCATGCATGAACATGTTGTGATTGAATATAGTCATCTATTGGGTATTGTGTTTCTGAATGACCAACATAGGCTTATCGAAGAAGCAAAAGTTACACTGTAGGAACTAGGATTTGGTTATCCATAAAGAACAAAATAAATACCATACATGTATGTCTGAATGGCCTTAAGTCCCAGAGTTTCCCTGTCTTTTTTTCGTATTGCAACATTTTACTCAGTAAGATTACAGGGATCTTTAATATATGATGAGCATATCAAATATTAAGTAGAGTACGATACTAAAGTCAAAGAATGCTATGGTCCAATAGACAAGAGAGAAAAGGGACTTGGTTGGCCATGAGGGCATAAGTCAAAAACAAAATAAATGTCAAACGTCTATGTCTGAATGGCCTTACAGTCTGGGAGTTTTCTTGCTTTTGTTCATATTACAACATTCTGGTCAGCAACATTTGTTTATATACGATGAATTTATGAATACATCAAACATTTTAAATAAAAACATAGCAAAATTCAAAGAAATGTGACACTCATACAGACACCAGTCTTGGTTGGGGGCTAGCCCTGACTAGGGTGAGGGTGTGTTGTGCATTCATACGCACGAGATGATCACGCAGGGAGGGGTACGACTTGCCTGGGGGCCGATAACGCTATGGAAGGAGGGAAGGTCCGTTGACCCATACGTTTTATTGAGAGAAGGGGCCCATCATTGATCGAGATGCACGCCTCCTAGCCGACACATTCCGCGTTCAATCCCGTCCATGGTAGAAACGTTCCTGCCCAATGATGGGAATGAGTGACCAGGAGAGAGATCGATTGTTAATCCACATGAAGACCCTGCCCGATTAAATGTATCCCTTTTCCCCGACTACCCATCTGACCGACGATGACCTACTTCTCCATTCCGCTATTGAATGCTTATGACCCACTCTACCACAGATTTAGTGTTCCTTGCTCGCCCCCCGCTCTGTCCATTCCTGATTCCCCACCCGAACCTGGGATTGACTCTGTATCCGCATATCACGGTTCATCATTCGGAGGTAGGGTTCATCGGGGTGGGTGGGAGGAGATAGTAGCTAGAGATTTATTCTCTAGATTAGAGATTGATTCGGACTTTCAGTTTCGACGGACCTCTAGGTAGTATCCCTTATATACCGGCAACGTCTATCCAGTATGAAACTATTAATCATTTTTAATAATTAATTGATAAATAAACACTAGTTAAAGTTTAATTATTAATTAATTAAAAAATATGTTCAATAGTACAATATGGGTGCTGCATAGACAGAAGTCACACACTGAGGGGGTACGACTCCAACTTCCTTGGTTCTAAGGAAAGTATATACGGCATGCGTCAGGCAGGAAGAAGAATCTCCTCGCGATAGTGGAGCAATTTCTTTGTTGCTTATCCCCTCCTTTATGTACCTGTCAATCTATGAACCAAGGATTTTTAGGCTCGTAACCTATAACCGACGAACCATATGGACACGACTGGTGTGGGGCCTGGAAGTTCAGTCGGTTGATGTGCAATTTGGGGGAGGGGAGCCCAATACTAGAGAGAATGAGTTGGCCATGGACAGCTGAGGAGTCAGGAGTATGCGATTAGTGAGCCTGCTCCACTCCCTAGATGAACAACACACCCCGCCCGATGTTGTAGAGTATAGGCACTTGTTGGGAGATGATAAAGTGCTGAGGGTTGTCATCCCCCTCCTGGCATGGTGGACCTTGGAGGGGAGAGACTACTCTATAGCTGAGCTGAAAGGAAAGTATGGACTTGCCCTGGGGAACTAATCTATAGAGAACCTAGGGGACATTAATAGGCCCTGGAGATAACCGAGAGGACAGGAATAGCCCCCACCTTGTCACCGGAGGGAGGACAGGAATAGCCCCCACCCGGTTTTGGCTCCAAACACTACTCCCTTACTCTAGCAAGCTAATTAATTAAGGGCCATCCTGCTTCATCACCATCTTTGGGTCGGGAAACCAACAGAAAGACGTAATATAATGGGGCCCCCCTATAAAGCCCCTCCTATTCTAAAGGGCAATGTCCACTAACTGCCCCAAGGTTCCCTTGGGTATAGTCGGTACCCCTATCAAGCCGTGGGCAAGCTAAGAATGGGACCGGGTTGGTCCTCAATGCGTACGCCCATAGAATTGATAGGGGCCCTCCCCTCTAACGTGCTAGTGCCATCAACCGTATTATCCCTTTGGGCCTGGGTATAGCCAGACTTGCCAAATTAAACAAATGATAGCCGCCTAATATGGAGCTCAGCATAGAACTATCAAAGATGGATGTTTCCACTTCTACTTAGAGTCGCGCTCTATGCCTAAACAAAAATTAGATGGGAATCACCCTTTTTTCTATAATTCAGGATTGGGGGGGGCTACAATTCTATGACAGTTCTTCCTCGGATTCGATCCTCAACCTATTATCCTACCTTCCCACCTCATCGGCATTACTTTTTGAGGGGGGGTGAACAAACTATAGTATTAGTAGCCCACCCCGTGCTCAAAACTATATACGTAATATCCCCGAGGCCCAATACACCCCGGGGGTATTGAATAGGCCTGCCTCAATAAAAGGTAATTACATATCATAGTCAACAGAAGGCGCAAAACCCAGGTCCCTTTTGTCTGGTTCCAGATTCACCAGCAGCTAGAGAGACAGGAGAGGCATAAGAGACGGTTGAAGCGCTATATATATATTGAGTAGTTTACCAAGTGGTTGAAGCCATTGAAAAACCAATTCGAGAGCTAGTAGCCCGCTGGGTTGAATCTTAATAAGTTAATCCACCACAGAACCAATCATATTACGTCTATAATATACTGTGGAGCTTTGGACCTCGTTCTCTGATCCTCCATTTCGAAGGGAATCTTTAGAAGCTTTACAAGCGAGAACTTTCGAAGGGAATCTTCTCGTTCTATATCTACGGAGTAAACAACTTGGGAGTTCTGCATCCCTAGTCTTTGCTCTTTCTCGGTAAACTTCCTATGTCTCTATTATATACGTAATAGGTCTCGATCATCGACTGGTTCGACAACTAGCTAAGCTGCTGGATCTATAGATCAAAAGTGGTTGGTGGGGCCCTATCCATATCCGCGGGTTCAGTCGCTAGCACATACTCTCTCTGAACCGGAAGTGGTAAAGATTTCTTCTATCCGGTTCCCAAGAGCCAGCAGAGGAGTTGGCAGTCGATTGAAAGGGTAAACCTCTGTTCCACACACCAGGTCGAGAAGCGTGAAATCGGTTGAATGCCCTTTCCGTAGCCGGAGTAATTGGACATCAAGAGCAATCAGCCTTTATTCGCCGTCCCATCCCACCCAACTATTGAATTCGATTGTGATTGATGGGATAAGAAGAGCCAGTTTCCTTCCCATATGCCGTTCAGTCGTTACTCTGCAGGGTCATGAATGAATCAAAAAGCTATCCGAATCCTTCCCCTCCGTCCCAATCCGATCGATGGTCCAGCTGCCAGACATAAAGGTTGGTTCAATCCCTCCCGAGTGGATACTCAGGGGTAGGTTAGGAGTAACTAAAGTCTGAAGATAGTTAGTAGGTCCCTTCTACCATCTATCCGAGACTTGCGAGAATAGGAACGGCGGGACTATAGTTTCCCATCCGAATTATAGTCTATAATTCACCGCTCTTAGTGCTGTTTGTTCACCCAAAGCCTGCTAAGATTTACTAAAATAAAGTTATGTCAATGTTTGAATATGCTTTGGTTGTAGATGTGTGAATGATTTTGTGGTCAGAGTTTTACTGACATGGTGTGATGCATTTCCTGCAGGTCAAGATGAGAGTAGGACAATGGAACTTCATCCGGAAGAGTTTTACTTGTTGACAGTATTGAAATTTTTGGTTTGGGGTTTGAAAGATCTTATATCACACAAGAAAATTTGTTTCAAGATGGATATTGAACCTATGGTTGAAAGCTTTCTTATGACATATTGTGTATTTGGGGATAAAAACAGGGTTGTGCAGATCTTAGGTATGTTGCAGCTACCTTCCATGGTGATTGCCCACACATATTTACTGGCTATTAGGATCTTTTATCTGTGATTTAATGTTAGGGTTTCCTGCTATTGTAAAATGCAGGAATTTTTCTTAGCAATGCTGTCAAATTCACTCCAGATGGGGGCAGGCCGGAGCTCAAAGTAAGGTGTGAAGAGGTTGTGGAGAGTGCATCAATTAACTTGTGGCAACAGACATGTTTACAATCAGTAGCATCTTCACTTAAATTGCAGCACTCTGCAATGCTGCTTCAGGATGATGTAGGTATAAAATACAAGGTTGCTAATGTTCTCCTTTCTGTCAAGGATTTTGTTACAGATGAAGGAGAAAATACTAAATTCCTGAAACATTTATCAACTAATTTGCTTAAAAATGATATTCATAAAGTTTCATTATTGAATTGAAAGTTTTGTACATTTAGGTGCTGGTGACTGTTTTTCTCATACTTAAAAGGGCAATTTCCATTTTCGATGATTCAACCCTCCAAATAAATTATCCAAACTATATCTGATTATCTACATAACCATTACACCTCACCTCGTTGAAGTTGCAAGTGCTAGTTTAATTTTAAATATTTATAAATTACCATAATTCATTTTCAACTACAATTAACATATCTGGTTCATCTGTGCTTAATCTGATTAGGATAAAGTATATTTTGTTTACAATCAATTTTCATAAATGGGCATGGAATATGTCCTTCTATTTGGTCATTCCCTGAAGGACCTCAAATTCCCAGACGTGTAATGTGCAGATTCATTCCATGGAGTTTGGAGTGCATGTGCACCGTCCTCACAAAAGAACAGATAAGAAATTTGAGCGGTTTTGGGCAATCCTCTTAGAGTTTCTTTTCCGGATTCTTTCTTCACACACTTTGATAACTTCTTTTACGGATTTTATGCTGTTTAGCTTATTCGTTCTTAATGTTCACACAATGTATTTGCTTTCTCATACGGGACACGCACAGTGTATTTGCTTAAGTAGTTTCTCATCTGGTAGAAAAGCAATCCAGGGAATATTATTAAGTGAGATACTCTGGAGTCATGAGTAGCAACTAGCAAGTATGGGATTACTTGCAGGCGAAGATTTTAGTGTTATAAATGGTAGGATTCTCACTCTGAGAGAGTATACTAGATACGCTTGAGGCTTCTGTTATTGATAAAATTTAGTGCATTCGTCTAACCTATTTTATCAAGCCCATTCTCAATTCTCAGCTTTTACCAATCAGAGATGGCATCTATAGTTGGAGAAGCTGTAGCTGGAAAAGTTTGCGAGATGGCTGTTGAGATGGCTTTTCAACAGTTATCTAAACAGATAAGCCTTGTCATAAACTTCCAGGAGGACTTTGAATGGTTGAAGACCAAACTTAGATTTATGAAGGGCTTTCTCAACGATGCCGACTAACAGTGCAGACAAAAGGAGACCGTGAAGCAATGGGTGTAAGATGTTCGAGACATTGCCCTGCGTGCAGAGGACATATTTGAGTTATGTACTGTACAACCTCTTTACACTAGCAGATTTCTATCTCTTTCGACTGATAATCCCTTGCTTTTTCGTTACAAAATGACAAGAAAAATCAGAAAGGTCAAACATAGAATCAACTCCCTTGCTGAGGAGGAAGGCAGTTAAAGATAACTTATGACGTTTTGTCTGGAGAAGAAGCATCAAGCAGCACATTCCAAAGAGTAGACTGGAAGAGATCAAGTATTGTGCCAGTTGATTCACATCCAGTGGGTATAGGTAAGCTTGTTAGACAAGCCTGCAGTTTCTGTTATAGCCGTCGTTGGAATGGGCGGCCTAGGCAAGACTTACCTTCTGCAAAATGTCTACAATTTCACCAAAGACAGGTTTGAGAAATCCATCTGGCTTTCAATTTCGCAGTCATTTTCTATTTCCAAGTTGCAACATGACATAGCATCTCACTTAGATATAAAGGATAAAATTCATGGAGTGTCAGAACAAAGAGCGGAGGAATTGATTAATGCCCACTTGAAAGAAAAGAAAATTCTCATTGTTCTAGATGATGTATGGAAGCCCGTAAATGAGGACAATTTCATAGAGAGACTTGGTTTGACAATTGGGCATAACTTCAAACTTGTGATCACAACTAGAAACAAAGAAGTTTGCAGAAATGTGAAGGCAGAAATTTATGAGATGGAATGTTTGAGTGAAGAAGAAAGTTGGAAACTGTTTTGTATTTATGGGTTTCCAGAGTATGAGGGAAACAGAGCACCTGAGCACCTTCTGGATGTAGCTCGCAAGGTTGCAAAGGAATGTGGAAACCTGCCCTTGGCCATCAAGACAACTGCAGCATCTCTTGCAGGCGCCACACTCCCCAGGGAACGGAATTCCAAATTAAGGTAGATTAAAGAGGTATCTGCTCTCAATAAACCCATGGAAGTCCTGAAATTGAGCTATGATTGCTTGCCTGCACATCTTAGGGCTTGTTTTTCTTATCTCTCTTTCTTCCCCGAGGATGAGGAAATAGACTGTTACTACCTGGTAAATCTTTGGATAGGGGAAGGGTTCATTCCAGACGGGGAAGACCAGTGGGATATTGCATGAAATTATTTGTATAAGCTTGCCCATCTTTGTTTGGTTGAAGTCGTGGAAAAAGAAAGCAAATCAATATTTGAATGTGAAGATGGAGTCAAGAAATATTGCATAGTTCATGATTTGGCCGTGTATATATCCAAAGAAAATAATTGTGCTTTTGATATTGAGAAGGCTTTCACAAAACCCGTTTTTAGGAAAAATAGTGTTGATTGGTGTAGAGTTTCGTTGCCCAAGAAAAGTATAAGTGACAATGTCATGGCAGAAATCCTTCCTGCATCTTCTCCCAAATTTCTCCGGACATTATCATTTTATAACAATTACATAGAGAAAATTCCCTCAATTTTTTTAATGAAGATGGAAGTACTGCGGGTTCTTGACTCGAGCAGTACATGGATCAGTACATTGGCTGATTGTGTAGGAGATATGAAGTTTCTCAGAGTTATGAATTTATCGAGAAGAGGAATTTCGGAGGTACCACGGTGTGTTAGAAGGTTGAAGAGTCTTTGCTTTGTCGATGTTTCTGTTTGCCGCAGGCTAAAGAAGATACCAATGTGGATAGGTGAACTGAAATGTCTTCAGCATATCGATCTACTGCAAGTGTGGAGGGAGCAGATTTACAGTTTGCCACAGTGAATCTCAAATCTCACGTCTCTCGGGACGCTGAGATCTCAGTGGTTGCGCCTCTCTGTCGAAAATGATGGAGAGTCGATGTTAGAGGATGTTGGTACAGTGGGTGCTGTCAATATTCCGCTGTTAGTCAAGAGGCTAGGTAACATTTTATTTGAATTCATCTTCCGCCCAAATTGAAATTTAAAACATGCAAGTGAGCGGGAAAAAGGAAAATAAAGCTTTTACTTTCCACAGGAGCTGCTAAAGGTCAAATTCCAGATGCAGGTGCTTTTCTGAGAGCAGAGAAAAACTGTTGGGTTGAAATTATGAGATAGAGTAGATAGAGCGAGGCTTCATTGGTTTCAACAATGTGATGAACGATGTTTCCGAACCTAAGTTTTTTCAAGGTAAAAATAATATGAGATTTCTATTTTCATTGGGAGATTGTCATTTCCATTTTCATAATATTTCATTTGTAATTTTTTTATTTGGTTTTGTATTTGGTTTTGCAGGTCATGCATAAAAACAAAACAAAAAAAGTGTTGTATAATAACAGTAATTTTAATTTTCTCTTTCATAAAATAGGATTGAAATTTGTGATAAGCTACTTTCTTTTCAAAATTATGTACAGGAAAATGTAATAGTTTAAAACAGTGGATTTTTATGTGAAGCATTACTGTTTATCATATTTTTTTACTTTTATATTATCTCAAATCTTTGTAACCATTCATTTTTTAACCTATGCTTTTACTTTTTCTGCTCTGTAAGCTTGTATTTTTTTATCATTAAATTTACTGTGGGTTTTATTGTAAACTTTTAAATATGCCCCTAAAACTAAATTTGTAGATCATCACACGACACAGTAACAAAACTCTGCTATTTAAATACTATTCAAAAATAAAAATTTGATCAATGAATTTTTTTAAATAATTTAATTATAGAAAGAAATTTAGTGAATGTAAACATTAGAAACCGTGCAAGTTTATATTTGAAATCTTATTTTTTGATAGAATGTGCAAGAAATTGATTTTATACATATTTAATATCTAAGTTTTAAAACTAGCTTATATATATTTAATAGTATTAATATAAGAGCTAGTTTATTAAAGCTTAGAAATTTTTTGAGTAGTTTTTATAATATCTATATATATAAGTATTTTAATTTTTTTTTAAATTATATTGATTTGATTCATCTGTATAAATTTTTGTAATTCAAATATACAGTTATATTTAGATTTAATTAAAATTTAGTTGTTAGTAAATGAAATTAAATGTAGAGATAATTGGGTTTAATGTACATATGATTTCTTTAAATCATCTTACCCATAATTGCATTTCTTATTATTCAAAACATTTGGACAAATAATTTCGTTACTGATTTACAATGTAATTATATTTTTATTTCATATATTTGTAAATTAAGATTATACAATAATTACATTACAAATCAGTTAAGAAATTATTTGTGCAAAAGTTTTGAATAATTAAAAGAAATGTAATTATGAGTGAGATGATTCAAAGAAATCATATGTACAATATTAACATGATCATTAATATTAGTTATTTCAACATTTAATTTTATTAATTAATTTTTTTTTCCATGCCATTGTATAATCATTATTTTAATTCTATTTATTTTATTACAAACTTAAATTATTATATCTTTATAAAATATATTTAAAATACAATTTATAATACTATATACATATTAATCAAATGAAATTTTGACACAATATTAGATATATTTTGACAATATAATTATTAATAAGATATGATCTTATGTTATATAATTTATTATAAACCAAGTGATTGCATGCATGCCGAGGCGAGGAAGGATTGCAGGAGTGTTAGCTTTCGAAACTTACAAGCAAATGGGATTGTCATGTATAAAGCCAAATTCCACCATTTTTATCAGCGTCCAGCCTGCCCCTGCCACCATGGGAGATTTGGAACTTCCATCAAGGCATAAATGGCAAAAGAATTTTTGTCAGATTCAACTCAGATTATTTTTTTGACAAATAAATATATACAATTGAATTTTATTGTTTTAAGTGGTTTAATTTTTAATATATATAAACAATATTTTTTAATCTTAATTCAAAATAATTTATCATTTGAACTCTTCATAAGGTAGAAATGATGGTCTAATATCATAATGTGTTGAAATTGTTAATGAGAATACATAGACACATCTTTTAAATAGATGTATTAAAGGTATCTATGCTAGAATCATCTATATCATGGCATGCAAAATGTTAATTTAACATCTTTATTTTTATTTTTTGTATCATATAAATTATTATTATCCTTTGCAAATAAGGAATTATATCATATTCATTGAAATGTATATTATAAATTAAATTACTCCATTTATTGAACATTGTTGAAGCATTTAATTTTTTTTTAGATGCGCAATCAATATTTTAAAAGATAATTAATAAGACATTTCATATTTATCCATAAATGTAATGTCAATGCTATTTAAGGAGTAATAAAAATTTAATAAAATAATTATTTGATAATGTGTCCATTACATAAAATTGTTATATTTTTAAATATTTGAGTCTCTCTTTTTGAGCTTTCCTTTTGGAGAGTTGTTTCCATCTTTTCAATTTTTAATAACAATCATATTAAAGAATGGTGGTGAGATCTAGAAGTCATTCAAGGGCTTAACACATGATATATCTCCAAATATATCAATTGTTACCTTTGAAAGAGTTAATCCTTATTATTTATGGATTGTTATTACCCAAGCTAATTATAAGGGCAATTGATGTGTGTGTTCCCTTTGTATTGGTGAAATTGGAATTAAATTTGGAGATGCATCTTTAAACGGAATTCCAAATAAATCATCGAATTCAACTATTACATACGTTGGTGAATCTAGTAAAGCACTTCTAGGTTTGTATATTATATTTCAAATATATCCTAAAGCTCCATTTGAAAGACCTTCTATCTACATATAAGAGGTTAACATGATCCCTACATTCTTAGTAATTAATAATTTAACATCTAATTCATCATTTTGACCTCCTACTAGATTAATAATTTCTCTTCTTTGGTTGCTCTTATGGTTATTTACATTACAATTTGTTGCAAATAGATGATATATTATTATTCCCTACCTATTGGAAGTAATGCAACATTTGTTCTTGTCATCAATAATTTTTTAGGCATCGATCATTATTAAGTGGTTTCCCTATTTTCAATTTTTTTCATAACAATTAGATGAAAGTGGTGGAGAGGTCTTGATTTCATCCAAGGACTTAACACATGATATATCAACAAATTTAAAATATGTTATTTTTCTCGATCCTACATCAATTGTTGATTTGGAAAGAGATAATCCTTCTTATTTATGGATTGCTAGTGCCCAAGAAAATTGTAAGGGCTTGATTGACATTTCCATCCCCTTTGTATTGGTAAAATTTAAATTAAATTTGGAGATGCATTTACAAATGGAATTTTAGACTAATTGTCAAATTTGATTATAACATATATTGGTAGACTTGATGGAGCCTTTCCAAGTTTGCATATGATATTCTGAATATATCCTAAATCGCCATTTATGGGACCTACTTCTTGTTGGAAACAATGTTATCATTAATGTCAACTTAATGTTTGACAATATGTATTGTCCTTGCTGATTTTTGAGCAGTTGTGTGGTTGGCCATTAATGTTGGTCACATGAGTTACTAATGATGTTGCTAATTTTATTGATGTTGCTGGTGATGATGTGGAGATTGATGTTGGTATGCAGAGTTTGTGTTGCTATGGTGTTGATGAGAAAGATGTTTTGCAGTAAAGATGGTTAATGGTTGTTGTTGTGGATGTCCACCTCTTTTGGTGTCTGATGTCTATGCTCTAAGATGTTGCTTTGTTGTTAGCAACGCTATTGTGATGATATAATGAAGATATCTTTTGGATGGAGACTGATCATGATGGGTGAGGATGTGTTCTCATTGGTCCTGACAATCTTACTTAGGTTATTGATGTTTCTGGAAGGTTTTGCAATTTTTTGAGATTGAATATGTAGGAAAGAGTGTTTAATATCTAACTCGAAGAATGCTCTGCATTCCTCCACTGTTAAGAGTTTGTTCTTGCAAATCTGGATGTAATGTTGGTGTTTTGTGGACATTGTACTATTATCTTTTTAGGTTCCTATTGTTGCAACTAAGGTTGTTTGTGATGGTTGTTTGCTAACAATTTGGCTATCTATCAGAAGTGGTTTGACTGGTTTGGAAAATGCTATGCATTTCTGTACCTTGATGTTTTAAGTGTCGTGACTTAGATGATATACTTATAATGTTTGTGTGTTGTCTCAATTCTAGTTTCAAGTAATGACATGTTCTGCAAGAAAGGTATTTAATGTTTTGTTCAGGACTGTGTTTCTTGAAAAATCTGGTGTTGAAGTGTTTTGTATCCGTTTGGGTTGTACCAACTTGTATTGATGTGATAGGAAGAAATATTTGTTTATAAGTGTTATTGTATGTTCTATAAATTTTCGTATGTGCTCTGCATGATATTGGATGATCTGTTTGGTGCTCCATTGTGTCTGATGTTGTGTTTTTGGGTAACTGTGGTCATTTGGCTAATAGAAGTTTATTTTTTTGACTTGTGCTTAAGTATTGATAATATGTGCCAATGTTGGAGAAGGTTTCGTGTTGTGTTTGGGTCTCACCTATGGCATTTGGGGATCCACAGTGAGTTATTTTAGTTGGATTAGGATAATAAGTTTTGAGTCGACCGGTTGTGTGCTACATGATTTATCCACACGTTACCTTGTTGCCGACCTTGAATGATGTGCATGAGTGTGTATATGGTTTGAGACTACTTATAAATATTTAATATGACGTATTTAGGTCCTCTTTATCTCTTAGATTTGACCACAATCACTGCAACTGTGTTTGGTGGCAAACTTGATAGGACCTATGCCTGTCCCTTATTTTAGCCAACCTAGTTGATGTTTGCAAAGATGATGATGGGATAAATAGAAGATCAAATCGGTGAGATGGTGTATCTTCGATTGAAATTATGTGTGGGGAAGATGATGTGTGAATTATTTCATGATCAAATCAATTACAAAGTGTTATGATGCGAAGACAGTGAAAGTGGTGGTGATTCTTGTTGGAGTTTGTTGTTTGTAATAAAGATTCAAGGACAACTTAACAGTTGGAGAATGACTTTGTTTTTTTTACTTAGAATATTTGGATGTTCATGTATCTTTCCCTGGAGTAATGAGCTTTAGCCAACAAGTCCTTTGTATCTTGCCCTATGATAGTGTATCTCAAATCACAAGGCTTATAGTTGGTAGTATGCTTCCTTGATAGTGTTTGCCTAAGATAGTTTGTAATGATTTCATATGTATATTGTGAGTTGACTCTCACCATGGTTTTCCCTGTTTAGGGGTTTTCACATAAATTTGGTGTTCTTTTGTGCATTGTGCTTTGTGGTTTCTTGTTTCATTGTTGTTGATCATGTTTTGAATTTTAAAAGATTAAAGTTAAAGTGTTTTAAGGTTTGAACTTATTCACTCCCCTCTCATTCCTAAAGTTTGTTCAACAATTAGTATCAAAGCTGACTTCCTCTAGAAGAAGCTTAACTGCTTGAGGAAGATTTGGCACAAAAAGGATCCTACAGGATTCCCAAGTTTTATGGGACAAACTACTCTTTCTAGAAGATGAGGATGATATCATACTTGAAGTATATGGATTATGGAACTTGGGACTCCATTGTGGATAGTTACACTAAGCCCTATCATCCTATCTCTACTCCAAATGAATTCAAGGCACATGTGAATAATGTAAAGACTAGGAATTCAATTACAAGTGGACTTTCAGATACTGAACTTTTGAAGTTGATGGATTGCAAATATAACAAGGCATTTTGGGCGAATCTTTACAACATATATGAAGGAGACAAGAAGATAAAGCAAGTCAATTTGCAAAATTAAAAGAACAAATTTGAGAACCTGAGGATGTCTGAGGATGAAACTATCGATATCTATATGCACTGAGTAACTGTAATCATAGGTGTTGGTGGAGAAATGAAAGATGATGAAGTTGTGAGAAAGGTACTCCAGACTCATCCTAAATAATTTATTCCCAAGGTGTCAGCCATTGAAGAAAGTCAAGTTTTGGATAACTATACTATGAATCAATTGTATGGATCTTTGTTTTCTTATGAGATGAGGAATGTTGAGCAACCTAATTTGAGGAAGGAAGTTTCATTCAAAACAAGCAAGAAGGAAGATGATGTCAATCTCCATATGACAATCCTGATGATGCAAAAGTAAACTTTTTAAGAAGATTGAAGAAGGGTACTGGAATATACAAAGGTAAGTTACCTCTGAAATGTTTCAATTGTGGTAGGAAATGCCATTTTGCTACTAGACGTCCCTATAGAGAAGAAATAAATAGAAGAAGAGATGATAAAGGTAAGAAGATAAATGAGAGAGAAGATAATCCTAAGAAAATTTCTTACTCCAAAGATAGTAGCCATTCATTTGAAGATGAAGATGACAATGACTCTAGTTAAGAGACTTTGTTAATGGTTATGCTTGATAATGATGAGGAAATAAATTTATGACAACCTATTGAGAGCAAGAAAATATCTCTGATTGTGTGGTCTTCTTTGCATGCTAAAGAAGAATCGAATGCTTGTGTGATTGACAACAATTGCTCAAATCATATAACTAGTGATAGAAGGACATTCATCAACCTTGAGGAGGAGAACGGAGGATCAGTTGAGTTTGGTGGTGTGGAGTTTGCTCAAGTCTATGGTAAAGGGACAATATCCATTGATGGAAAGATCAAGACAAAATATGTTTTGTATGTTAAGGGGTTTGAGACACAATCTTCTCAGTGTTAGTCAAATGTGCAGTAAAGGGTATAGACTTACTTTTGATGATAAAGGCTATGAGATCAAAAAGGGAAACTCTCAAAGAGTGATTGCAGAAGAAACAAGAATTGATGGAAATATGTACTGCCTAAAGGAAGCTAAAGATAGTAGTTGTTTGATTGCTTAAGGTGGTGAGAGTTGGCTGTGGCATAAGAGGCTAGGACACATAAATTTTGATAACATGGTTAAGATTAGTTTTACACAAGCTATAAAAGGCTTACCAAAGATTACCAAGCCTACTAACACTTTATGCAAGGAATATCACCTGGGGAAACATACAAGGACAAGATTCAAGAGTAAGATGTTTTCTACTTCAAAACCCTGGGAGTTGGTGCATACTAATCTATGCGGACCTAATGGAAAAGGAGCACTCAATGGTGGAAGTTATCTTAAGTTACTTTTTGATGATTATACAAGAATGACATGGGTTACGTTTCTAAGAGAAAAATTGGAAGCTTTGGATATATTGAAGTCTTTGGTTGAGAATCAAATGGATACTAAGATTGAAAATGCTTAAAGTTTGATAGAGGAGGAGAATTTACATCAAATGAGTTTGAAATGTTTTCTGAAGAACATGGTATTAGGAGATATTTGTCTACTCTTAATATAGCATGACAGAATGAAGTTGTTGAAAGAAAGAATAATTTCTAGGACAATGTTGAAGGATTCAAATCTACTTAATGTATATTGGAAGCAAGCTATGCAACAATTTTGTAGGTCGATAATTTTTTATAGATTTATTTTAAAAAATTAATCAAAATTATGGTAGGTTGATAAAGTTTTTTTAACCAATTTTATACATCAATAGAGACAGTACTATGCAGTAGACTTGTACATGTGCAAGTACTACTAATGTCAACTACCTTTTACATGTGCATAGAATACAAGAAATAAAATTCTATCAAAAGATTTTGGTGGCATCAAGAATATTCTAACAAATTTTGGAATATTCTGACCAATAAAAGACTAACACTTTTTTTGGCAATAGGGAATATTTATTTTTGGACCCTTTTTTTTATTTTGACGTGCATGTGATTTTTTGGCCATAACTTGGTCATACAAAGTTGAAATTGTGCCAACAAGATATTGTCAGAAAATTGGTTTCGATGCTGATCTAATGGTGTAGGTTTAGATTATTGATTCTACTCCAATTTTTTGTACTAGTCTTGTGAAGTCAATTGTTATTTTTTCACTTTTTGGGCCATATCTTACACATCTGAACTTCATCTTTTGCAAATGAGTAAGCATTGGAAAGGTGGTTTAGTAATCTATGATCCAAATATGTTGTTATTCTTTCTATTTTTTCTTCAAGTATTTTTAATTCAGTTTTTTGTGTTTTCACTTTATGGTTGATTACTTGGTTGTTTTCGCTTCTAGAAACTTTTTGTTTGCGTTGGATGAATTCCCTCAGGATGTTCTACATGTATTTCTAGCACTTTTCCTTATTGGGCATTTTGTGTATCCTTTCCATGCACTTATTTATTTGTAGGTGCATTGACATTAAGTGCAACTCTTGTGTATGGTTTTTGGGGAATTTTACACATTCTATTGTGCCTTGTTTTGTATGTGCATTGTATTATAAATTGCCATAGGTTGTGTAGTGCCTTTCGTTTTTCCGTCACACCTTTGTTTGATGAGCATCCCTTCATGATGACATTGAATCCTAGGGATTCTTGTCCCATGCATGTGTGTATTCATTGCATACCCTTTTTCAATTGCAGGTTTCCATGTACACTTTCAAATGTTTATTCTCCTTCATGCACTACTTGGTTCAACACACAGTTTTAGGGACCTATCCCCTATTTCCATTGCCAACGTTATGGGGGGGTTTCTACTATTGGTGCTAATGCTTCTTTTATTTTGCTTTGGAGTGAGATATGTATTAAGTATTTGTTCCTCTTCAAACTATCTGGATGTAGGTGTTGTATTTTGGTGAGATGGAGCTTTTACCATACATAAACTCTTACATTCCAAATTCGTGGATGTGACTTGTAATGGTGAAAAAAATAGGGTTAGGGTTAAATTAAGATAATAAAACCACTAACAAGCCTAACTAACCATTACATTGAGGAGGATAGGAATCTAATAGATCTAGATTCTGATCAGATTCCAAGCCTCCTAGATGGGGCTCTATCCTCCTTAAATTGAATTGAATTGAATTGTCAAAGATTAGGGTAAGATAGTGAATTATTGAAGTGATTTGATAGAAACAGTGAGCTACAGATATCGTACGGAGCCACCAACTTGGACATAAGAAAAAGAAGATGATTCAGATATGTTCCTAGAAGTTCAACTTGATTTTTCAGGATGAGGTAGTATCAATTCGTCATGGTCCTCTGAATTTCTTGTGGTCAAAAGATGAAATTTTTCATCTTTGCAATTCTTGTTGATTGATGCAGCCATAACTGGTGAAAACCCTCAAAAGAGTCAACCGACTTATGCAGCGAGAGAGACACAATGCAAACAGCAATAAAACATAATAAATTCATATAAATAGATCATATTCAATCCATAGAAATTCCGACAATCATCCGGTAATCATCAAATTATCATCAAGGAACATCTAATAGTTAACTAGTTACATGCAGGCTTCAAGCCAAATACAATCCAACTGGGACCCTAAGAATCAACCGGATCACAACATACGAATCTCAATCCTTATTCTCAGTTCTACTTCCTCTGTCCCTACAAATGATTACATAACATCATATTTATACCCACCGGAACATATCCGGGTTAGCCTCAAAAGATTACATTCACCAATGCAGGAAAATGAAATGTGTAATTAGGTCGGCCCTAAGATTTAAGAAATCTTTCTAGAAAATACCAAGTGATGCGGATCAATAGGAAGGTCGGCCACACACCAAGGAATGTCAGACAAGACCCAAGATGAATCCACATGTGAAGAATCGCACCGATAATGAAGGAAAACCAACCGATAAGCACAAGAACTGTCCCAGGAACCCAGAAACAGCCAACCGGAAGCGATAACTGATTGGAGAAGAACCCAAATGAACTAGAAATCTGGAATCAACCACAAGAAACCGCCAGGAAACTGCCAACAAGATCTACCATGAAGAACAAGCAACTAGCGGTACATACCGATAAGAATACTGAAAGACTAAGAAAGAATGAAACAATAATGATATACCTTTAATGAAGTTTTGATGGTCTCCACCAAGGAATTAGGGTTTCATGTAGATTATCTTCATAAAACATAGAACATGAATGTCATCTCCAATGCTTGGATCTTGACTTCACTTTTGCTCCAATGCTTGATATGAGATTGATTGCTTTTTCACTTGAATTTGCTAGTGTAATTGAGATCTTGAATTTATTCGATTTTAAATGAGAGGGGTAGACCTCCTTTTATACTTGCCTGTCAAAAACTAAATTAAATTCCCACCCTAAGCTGACACGGGATCTAATTTTCTACTCTCATAATATGACCATTGAGAGGGGCCAATTTGGGGCCCAATTGAAGAGCCCAAGGCATATATGCCCTGGTCCTAATTAGGCCTAGGGCGTGGGCGCCATGGTCCTGAAAGTCACAATCTTAGTCAAGAGGGTCAGACTGGTGAAAAGGTGACATGAATGAAGGGTATGAGCATAATCAATTCTCTAGCTAGGCCCTAGAAGATAAAACACCAAAGTGAGGACAAAATTGTAAGCGAGTACAATTTAGGACACTACATGACTTATCCTCAATTGATATGTTCTTTAGACTATTAGCAACTATATTTTCGACTAGTAGTTTACTCTTACATGGTTGAGTAGTGTCATTGGGGTCACTCATGCAAATTCATGTGTCATCTATATCTTCAATTGACAAATGTTTTGTTTTTGTTTTCCATTTGTTCATTGTTTGAGTAGGTCGTTCGGGGACACTTGTGCAAATTTTTGTCTTCTTGATCTTGGTCATCATCTTAGGTTTAGAGGAGTTTCCTCATTCAACACTATAGTAGTATTCATTTGACAATTGTTGACAACTTTATTGTGATTTGGGGATGTTTTTCATGTTCCTATTATTTTGGGACATTAATTTGGAGGCTTCTTAGTCCTTCATTCTCTTTTTCTCTCTTTTGGAGTGTTTTCTCTAATTGGGTTTTTCTCCTTTTCTCTAGTTTTAAGAGATCCTTTTTGTACATAGGTACCTCATCAAGCCTTCAATTGCCGAGACTATTCTTGCATTTCATGCATTTAGAAGTTTTATTAAAATTCTCCCAAAGTTTCACTTAGGAGAGTGTAGCGTCCTAAAATTGCGACACTTGCAATTTCGACTGCATTTCGGTCTTCACAATGGCGACGCAACACGCAACCTAAATGGAGACCCTGAAACTTGATTATGACACCAAAGACTACATTTTCTTGCACCCTGGCCTGAACCTCCTTTGCACCCTGTTGTCCCGGGAGGTGGGACCAGAGCGCCCAGCGCCCTGGTCTTGTAGGACCAGGGCGCCCAACGCCCTAGTCCCCCAGGACCATGGCGCCCAGCACCCTGGTCCCTGGGTCCTATTTTGGGCCCGGTCTCTTTTGGACTTCGGGTCTTTATGTTTGCAAATTGGAAAATTATCTTTCCTGGTCGGCCTAAGGTCGGGAAAATCAGTCTATTAACCCTAATTGACAAGTATATAAACTACATTTTCCTCTTTCATTGGATATGATGGAAAAAGCGTGGAAACTATACTCAAGCATTCAAGCATTCAAGCATTCTTTCAAGCAATTGATCATTCTAAGTCGCCATTCAAGGCTAAGTGTTGCATTCAAGACAAGGATTCAACCATTGAAGAGGAGATCACTTACTACATGCTACATACAACATACAACATACAACAAACAACAACATCTATACCTTCGCACATAAGGATACAAACATCCTTACAACAAGGTATTAGTACTTGTTTTACATTACATTTACAACATTTCTCATTTCTTGGTTAATTCCAAAACCGGGGTTTGACCTAAAGGCAAACCCCTAATCCCTAACCCCCCAATCATCTTCGCTTTTCTGTGTGTAGGTTGCAGGTACGCGGCTGAAATTGAAGATCTGGAATCCTTGTGCAGAGACGAACAGATCCCCCTTCGTTTCGCGGATTTTTCTGAGGACCGTGGCGCTCGGGCGCCATCGTCCCGACAACTTTTGCTCAAATTTGCAGGACAGCGCCGTATCGACATTTTACTGCTAATTCCAGGTCCGCAGCTTCATCCTATATCCCTATCTCAGTTTATAAGCGAATCTTTGTCACTTTCTATGCATGCTTAGCTTAATTCTTCTATCAACATTCTTTGCAAAAGAGGGTAGCCTTGCTTTCTTAACCCTTGAAACGCATTTAGCATCCAATCTTGCATTGTGTGGGATTGGATCTTGTGGGTTTCAACCCCTCTTTTGAATGTAAAGTCCCTCCTAAGTGAAAACCATCAACTGTAGAGTGACTCTCCCTTCTCTCTCCTTGGAGTTGGAAGAGGGGAGAGCAACTAGGGTTCGATCGCGATTTTCCGCTTTACAGAGAGTGATAAAGCATTCTATCTAGATTTATCCTTTTTTAGCTTAAGTTCACTTAGTTATTCTTTAGTTGAGCTTTATTTAGCTCCTTCATGCTTTTTTTAGTTCTCCTAATTTTAGATTAGGGCTTCTCTTTCTTTCTATAAAGCAAGTAATTATGGATTGTTTTAGTCATTCTATAATCTTTGCTTTTGAGGAATATACCATATTTTTCTTGCTACTCTTATTTGTGGAAGGTGTTCTTGTTTGTTGCTAAATGTTGTAATCTTGTGTTGCAAAATTCAACATATGTCACATTAAAGATATCGTTCTTTCCTTTATCTATTGTTCACATGCCTTTCCAAGTGCCTATACCCATCCCATCATTAATAACATCAAGCCTTGCCTAGATACTAGTATCTACTAGTTCTTAAAACCATATTGGGGTAGAGGCCTTCCTCATGATAAAAATACATAATTTTTATCTAGCCAATAGGAGCTACCTCACCTCTATCATTTGTCTTTTCTAGGGACAATTTTTTTGTACCCTCATGATTATCTCCAATCTATACACTTTGCCAGTTATCATTTGTGATATCTTACTTATTCGCCGAGAGGCGATCTACAATGGGATTCAAGTTGTCCGTAAACAAAAATGCCTTTTTAAAAAAAATTGACATGCTGATTTGGCAGTATAGTGATGCTGGTGGTGGAAGAGTGGGTAGAAACGTTACACAATCGTAGCAGAATATAATCCATTTACCATGTTGAAGCTATATATAGCCAGAAGGAAAGATAAATGGACTAGCCTATGTTGTCTACCAAAAATAAATTGACTACATCTAACTGCCAATAAAGAAGAGGTGATAGAAGTATGAAAAATGCAAGGTGATTAATGCATGAGGTGAGTAAGGCTTAAGGTGAGTTGGCAGAGTACAATGGGACTGGTGGAAGACGCGAATAAAATCTGTCAAAACCGTTATAGAAGAGTGCACATTAATTTGTCAGAAGAGTGGACGCCAAGGAAAGAGTCGTGGCCGATGTTGTTCATAACGACTGCATCTTTCTCTCGATCCCCCAATATAGAGGTAGGGCCGGTTCCTTTTGTCTATAAAAAAGCACTTAGAAAAGAAGCGACAACCATAGAGAGTATGATGGTCTAAGATCTTTCTTCTCCTGCTCGAGAAGATGAACTAGAGGTTGAATCAATGGGCCTAGGCGGAGCGCCAGAGCTGAGCTACCATATTGAAGAGGCATACAGTGATTCTGTCAATCAATCATGGGATGTGAAATCTATTTGGTAGGACGCTGATAGTGCTTGGCCGACGGAGAGGGCGGGATAGCCCCCTCTGACTAGTGAGGACATTTAATGGAGGATGTAGTTCCATGCGTACTCTTATGTTGGTTAGAGTGTACCTGTTTTGGGAGGTGTCAAACATTCGGAACTACCCGAAGAGGAGTTAGTAGCAGGAGTGAAGAGGAGAGAGAACCACTTAGGTGGGAGGATTGATCGTATTTCATCCTTCGTTCCCCATAGCAATTGGAGATTGAGGAGAACTAGATTTGATGACTTATTGAGGGGGGAAACATAGTAGGAGCGTGCTATTGGAGGCATGGTAACATAGGTTAGGGAGGCCTACATTGATTGTGTACAAATGGAATACGGGTCCAAAGGCGGGGTCGGGGGAGGTTGAGCTAATGGAGATATTGACTCCTCTGACATTGGCATACCATTTTATTGCCAACGATTACTGCAAAAATGATATTCTCAACAACGAACTGTTTTGGTTGCTCTGCTTGCTTTGCTAGTGCCAAATCCCACTCGAGTTGATGAGGAGGTTTGCAGCAGGTGTTCTGGTTGTATTCCTCAAGTCCACTGTGAAAGAAAATGGAGAAACCTTTTAATATATTTTGAAGAATCCGACCGTGGCACTTGTGAGGCTTGAGCCACCTCAGTATAAGGTGCTTCCTGATGTTGTTCCACCTGAAGCTGTGATACATCACAAACCCCAAATCATTCTAGTAAATGGGATGGATGGATCAACGACCGAACCCCAAATCGTTCTGGTAAATGGGATGGATGGATCAACGACTGATTCTGCAGTCTGAACCGTTACAGATCATTTTGTTTTTTTGTTTGGAAATTGTGCATAATATTATAACTGTTCGTAAACAACAACTAATAACTTCTGTGTTAAATTTATCAAATTTGTTCCCTATTTTTGAAATTTTATGTTAAATTTTGTATACCATCATAGTCCTTAATAGTTTTATAATGTTGCTATCAACAATAATAAAAGTGATGTTTGGCTATTTGACATATAAAAGTTTGAAATGTTGTGTTATTAATCAATGTTTTCCTTTTTTTCTACTTTTGATAAATGATATGTTAAGTGTTCATTGCTGGCATAACCATACAATTTTAGGGGTCGCCACCCACTACCTGCAAGTGATACATATTCAATTCCACATGGCTAGCAGAACGATATCATTATAGGAGCCACCACCAAATTCGAACGTTGCCTATTTTTGAAACGTCTTTCTTAATCATGCCTACCTGAAATGATTGTGTTGGCCGCCCACCTTTCAAGAATAGAAAATTGCCGCCTAAGGATAGAAATTTTCATCACTTCAGTTACAATAGATCCTGTTTTAGAAAGGCATTAAATGATAGTGGCATGTCATATTCTTAATGTCTATGCTGAGAATAAATTTTATTAATAAGCCCTTGCTTGGTTACGGACTCTTAGCATATAAATTTCACCCTCCCCTCACAAACAATCCTCTCATCACTTTGCAGGGTTTTCTTGGACGAGTAGCCTCCTATGAGATTTTAAGCGTAGCATTAGAGTTTGTATCTAAATTACTTGAAAGTTAAAATCATGTCGACATGGATCTCAACGAGCTCAAGTCTATAAAGTCTGAAGCAACCAGATTCAATTCTTCAATATCTGATAATTGTCTGAATTCACTATGGGGATTGCATTGTATCTACTGAATATTCGAATCATGATATATAGTTTTGATGGGACAATAGTCAATTATCATTTTTGGAGCTAGCACCATGTTTTAGGGTTTACTGCCAATGCTTCCCTGTAGATCATGCAAAATCCATGATCCCTTCCACTTTGAATATTTCCATTATGTGATTTATCGCATTAGGAGGGATGCTTGGCTCATTGAATTTCATATTGGTAAGTAGATATTAAGTTCTTAAATTTCCATTAAAACTTTGTTATTCGATTACTCGCCTCACCCTAAGATAAAGTGTGTCTCTCCTGATAAAGAAAGGAGTTAGTATTCTTCGATTGCATTATAATTAAATAAGGACAGTTCTTAATTAAATAATATACAACTAAGCATGAATAGTTTTCAAAGAAACGGTTGGTAAAATGAAGCAAACCATTACAGGAATTAACGGATTTCTAATCACATGTTATATATGTTTTGGTTGAACAGGCAATCTATGCATTTGTTGAGAATTGTGACAACCAAGCAAGCGGAGTCGTGTCCCAACAGATCCCTCTATGAATTTTCCCTTTTCCCAATTTTATTTTTTGGCTGTTAAAAAAAATGTTTGGGATCATTTACCAAATTTGATTAGATTCCAACATTGTGGGTCTCTCTGCTAGACCCATCTTAGGATGTTTGTTTTAATGCAAATATAAAATCAAATAGTATTTTTAATCAGTAGATTCGATTTTGGTAGAGATTTCAAATTGTTTAGAAAATTGGTTTTGTGTCAAATTGTTGCTTGGGGCAGTCCCTCTTAAAGCAGTCCATTCCCATTTCTTTGTGATCAATGTGGTTTTTATAAAGTTTGTATTGATGGAATGGACTACTTTAAGAGGGGCTGCCCCATCATGCATATTATGCTTGGCTATTGTATTGTATTAGTATACTATGCTCAGTTTTGGCAAGAAATTAGGATTTAATGGTTATGAAATAAATTTATTTTCTTCATGCTTTTTCATTCTAAGATGTTTAATGCAATTAAAAAAAGGCGTTGGAAGAATTTCTCTAATACAATCGTTATCATGCCAATTAGACAAGGAAAGATAACCATATATCATAATGTTTGTTCAGAGCTTTATTGTGGAGAAATTATTTGAAGAATGCTTCTAAATGGAAAGTTTTTCATAATTATTTGAAGTTTAGTTTCATTTTATTTTTGTAGTGACAATATGTAAAAATTAGGTTTCAATTTAAGATATCTGTCGACGTAATTTACCTATATTTCTCTAAAGATAGGTATACTAGTTTATCACACAATGAATTTATGAGACACCAATTTATATGATTCATTTCCTTGCTTAAATTACATTTACTTTTTATGTATTATTTTCCTCTTTATGATTCTTTATATCCAATGGATGAAATGAATTGAAAGAGGCATATTATATTATTAACACTAATAAACTAGAGTTATAAATAATTATGGACATCTATAACTAAAGAATCATCACTATGTCGCCTTAGATAATGAAAAAAAAGGACATGTGGCATGGTGATTCCTAGTATGCCATATCATCCTACTAGTGCTACACTAGGTAGAATACTTCAGAACTAATTTTCATATAATTAGAAATTTTTACCTTAATCTCTCACTATCTCTCACACTAAATTGTGGATAGTTAAATAAAGCTTTAGTTGTTCTTATTAGCCGATAGGATTTCTATGTGGGGAACGCTCCCCACCGGAATTGTCTCACGCCAGTATACAACCATTTTTCTGCCGATATACAGCCATCTTTCAGCCGGCATACACCCATTTTTCTGCGGTATCTCACGCCTGAATATTTGTCTTACTCATCGAGAAACAGGTCACCGACAAATGACAATTCGAACGAAAAGTTCTTCACGCCGCTGGAACTCCACAGAGCAAAATTTGCAATTAATTTCATTTCTACCACAAAGAAAATTTGGGTTGTTTCTGCTTTTGTAAACAATGCAGTGGAAGTCGCACAACATTGTCATGGGTCATCTTTCTTCTTACGGAGATAATACCAAATTATGTCTGTGCACTCCCATGTTCTAACATGGGAAGCATCTATACCTAGTCCTCCTTTCAATAGCTACTCCTTCAATCTATTAGTAATTAAGGAAATTTGGAAGACATGCATTTCTAAACATGGAAAACCGCGTAGAGTGAGATCAACCAAACCAGGAGAATGATTGGTATCTTCGATCTTATAAATTTAAATTTTGGCGTTACCCAATCCGCTTCCTAATCGAAGAAATGCTCAGGTAGAACACTTGCAGAGGTACGACTTGCCCTTATCTTGCCTCACCTAGACTTCATAAAATTTTATTTATTTATTTATTTATTTTATTAGGACATCAAGAATCATGTCCGAAACTCTCTCGATGCTAGGTAAATTAGGTGACATAGGTAATCGATTTAAGAGGGGCATATTCTCAACATGTCATTTACATCCTTATAATATCAAGATCTTAACAGTTGGGTTGGCCTAGGTAACTATCATATAGTCTTTGATATTCACTTTGAGGACATACATTAAGATTGGACAATATATTCAAATGACAGCTACATTTAGGTCTCTATGCAGTGATAAAAGTCGAAAATAACAATGCAAAGTTATGGGGGAAAACATTTGTTATTAATTTGGACTATCTATGAGTAGAGAATTGACGAAATTGGGTTAAATAAGAGTACATCCAATTTATCCAAGTATAAAAGGCACATCTCGAATTAAGCAATTAAATAAAAAATATCAAAGAGAATTTATAGATCACAGTATCCAAACAAAAGAAATGGGGTAATGTCAAAGGATTGGGCTAAATTTATCATATCACTGGGTTCTCATTAGTTTATGCTTAGTTGAACTCTTGAAAGTGGTATGAAAGTTTCATCATCTTGTAATTCCTTGGCTTGAAAATTCTCTTCTTATATATATTGAGAGTTGTGAGAGTTATGAGGACAAAATGGTAGCTTCTTCTTAATAGAGAAATAAGAGATGTAACAATATTTCTATTTTTATCATGCAATAGAGAAATAAGATTTTATTTTCAATCCTTGATAAAAAAAGAATTTTTATGTTATGCTTGCCTTATTCATTATGAGAATTTTATATAGTCCCATCACTGTTTTACTTGCTAAATTTGTGTTTCTAATAATAATAAAAAGTTGGTCATGGGAATTATAGTTAGAATTGGAAAGTAAATATGTTTAGAACTACAAATACATACTTCAAAGTTCAACCATATACCAATTACTGTGATAGTGGATGATCATATTCTTGAATGTGACAGAAGGATTGCCTACCAATAGATTTATTTTGGATATGTTGGTGGGTGTGTGCACAAAGATGGTGGTCAGAAAAGTGGACACCACCCAAAAAAAACTTAGAAAAATAGGCAGCACGTACACGGTTTTAAGATTTCAAATTCCTGCGTACGCGCTTAGGTTTGTTCTTTCTGAGCCTAGAAAAGGTAGCGCGTATGCGCTGCTTTTAGGAAACTGAGCACGTACGCGCTATGCCTAGGAAAATTAGCGCGTACGCGCTAATAATCCAAATAAAACCGCGTACGCGGTGCCTGGTAAAAAAAGTTTTTTAAAAAAACTGGGTCTCATTTACCCGTAAAGCACGTTTTTTACTTTGTTTTTTTCCAATTTTCTAACCTAAACCGTGAACGGGGTGCTAAATTTGTCCTCCAGGCTATGGATCAAAGTTAGTTTTTGTTTATTTTTGTCTTTCTTTCTGGTTTATGCAATTTGTTTTACATTTTGAATTTAATTTCATTAATTTTGATTAGGTTTATTCATTTTTTGTTTCAAAAACCAGATTCTTCTAATTCAAAATAAGAACAACCAAATGCACCTCCTGAAAACCCACAAGAACAACCAAATGCACCTCCTAAAAACACATAAGAACAACCCCCAATTCTTTCTTTTGACCGCACAGCCGAAACACGGGAAGAATTAATTAATCAGTTAGGACGAAATACATCTAAAATCAAAAGACTGATTGTAAAATTGAAAACTTCTGAACTTGACCATCATCAATCCCTCACCACTAGCCTAGAAACATTAGCTAGTGGTGCCATAGTTGTTTCCACAAAAATTACCAAATGGGGAAGCTTTAGGGATAGGTGTCGTCAATTCTATGCCAATGGGCTATCATACGATGGAGTTAAAAACAAAAATATTTCTAAACAACAAATATTTGCCCTTTTTGTTGACCCCAAAACTGGTCAGTTATTACCTCCTAATGCAAAGAGGTTTCCCATACATTGGTGTACCAATGTGCAGATGAAGAATTTTTTTTGGCAGATGTGGTGGATGGTCTTTGATGATCCACCTTGTAATAATTATGAGGTGTCATTATGTTTTTTGAGAAAAACATATTGTGAGTTTGTGCTCAATGTGTGCCCAAATTATTTTGACATTAGAGAGTTTCATGGTAGAGGTGGTGGCTCTGCCCAAGATAGACCTGGAGCCCGTAGGCGATTAGCCGCAGAGAGTCACCGCCCCCTAGCACCCAAACCCAAGGTGCATCAGGTTGTCCCATTAGAGCTGAAAGAGTTGATGGAGCTATAAACTCTTCAGGCGGCCACAACATTGACTGGTACCATCATCCAGCATGGGACATCATTAGCACACCCTATTGTATTGGATGATGAGCCGTTAGAGGGCAACAGAGAGTCCATCGAGCATATGTGTGTCAGTTGCTCGGGGATATGCTCAGGGATAGATGATGCAGCCGATGCAGATGGATACTCATATCATCTATGCACGATTTGCAGTTGTAGATGTCTGGCTCACATGGTTGAGGATGTCGCGCTGACAGATGAGTTGATGGACATGGTGTTTGCCCATGAGCCACAGACATAGGTGTGTTGATTTGAATTCATAACATTTTATTTATCAATCACTTTAATTTTGTAATTACATAAATGAATTTTCATTTATACATCGATTTAAATTAAGACAAATAATATGCATTTCAGGGTGTAGCAGCGGTATCCCATACACCTCCCCCAGTTACCATAGCTGCAACTTCGATGCTTGAGGTATAAATTTTGTAACATGTTAAAATAGAATCTAGTACACTTTGAATTCAAAAAAATACAAGATATACTAACTATCTTTAATACTTGGTCCAATTTCTGGTTTGTAGGTGTTGACAGGGGACGAAATGTCCCAGATTGATGACATCACGCTCTCAACGATCGATTTTGGCTTACAAGGCTATACGGTATGATATTTTGTACAACTCTTTTTATGTATTGTTTTGATGGAATATGCTAGTCATTTAATTTTAGATTTTTAAAATTATGTTTAATTTATTATCTGTACTAATATCTCATGTTAATTTTGTGTTTTTAGGGTACCCCCTCTGCGTTTAGGGCTCGTCCTAAGAAAAATAATTCCTCGAAGACGCCAAAACGTGTGAAGAAGGTAATTGAACACATTTTTAGTTGTACAATTGTTTGAAAATCTTGAAATCAAGTATTAGTTGGGGTTTGTAGATTGATTAGTGTTTTTTGTCTATTTTACATGTACAACGACCATTGCGCTTTGTGGATATGTTGAATGCACCTAATTCGCTCGCGGATCAAGAGAGGGCGGAGGTATGTATCTCTACTTTATTTTCTTGATTTCATGATTATATGCACGCGTACATGTGAACTTGTGATATATTATAATCTTATAATTTTTTCATACAAGAAATATCCATACCTATTTCGTCAATGGCGAACCCTCCTCCTTGCACTGGAGAAGCATCTCAGGATCCGGTACACTTTTGTTTGATATGTAAAATTAATTGTTTTCAACCTTCAATACTTATGATTATATTAATTGTATTTAATCTTTGTACATTTTTTGTATAGGTAATAGCGTCAGTTTCTACATTGATGGTGAGCCATCCTCAGTCCATTGGAGAAGCATCTCAGGCACAGGTACGTCATTGTTCTCTATATTATAGCTTTTAAGTGTTTTTGATATATTTATGTTAGTACATTGTATTAATTGTACATTTAATCTACAATAGACTCCTTCGTGGTACGGCCATAACGTGGATCAATTTAAGTATGTCTTCAAGAAAACTCCTAAAAGTGACAAGGAGAGGAGAGCGAAGACATTAGCTCTTGGATCGGTCGATGAGGTAATCTACATTTCAATTGCAAAAGAATTAAAGTTAAATGCATAGTTATGATGTTAATTGTGAACTATTTTCTACAAAAGAATTTTAACTTGGCTTTTGAATTGTGGTTTTGCAGCCATCTACAGAGCCGCGTACTGCACCGAAGAGACTTGATTTTGATGATCCACCACAAGTTTAGGATCATATAGTGTTAGTTTTGGTCATAGAATGACCAATACATGTAGATATATTCTACATTTTTATTGTATATCGATTTGGACATGGCATATGCCACATTTTTGTAATACTTGTATTGACTTGGCAGACATGCCTTTATATATATATATAAATATCGATATTCGGTCCAATAAATGTGTAATGCGTTTATTATTTTGTATTCGTTGTATTTTGTGGTTGTCCTTTTATAAATTTTGTATATGGTGAAAATGGATAGCAATAAACAACAATATTGAAAGACTAAAATGGATTCAACCACAAAACCCTAGCCTAACAATGAACAAAGATCCACCATAACATATGAAGATAACCTAAGACAATGCAAATAACTCAAAATCACAAAGATTATACCATCACATGTCCACTAGGGTTTTGATCTCCATTCTTCCTATCTCCATTGATCTTGTTTGATATGCTTGCTCTCAGATTTTTGTATGCACAAGAGCTCAATAAAGAACGGAATGTGGTTGCAAGTAGAATTGTAGTGTAGCCAAGTACTCCAAAATCAGTCATTAGTCATTAGGGTTTGTCAATGAAGAAAGTATCTCCTTAAATAGAAGACACAATAAGAAATTGAGGGTTAAGATTGAGAGGTGTAAAAAGAGAGGTCGGCTAGGATTAGAGGGTAGGTATAAGAAATACCAAAATAATGAAAGAGGTAGGTAGTGTAGGAATTAAGAGATGAATGACATGTGTCATGTGTAGAAAAAGATAATGAACTAATTAAATAAATAAAGATTTATTTAATTAATAGAAGAAATAGGATAATTAAATAAATAAAATATTTATTTAATTTAGGAAAGGGATAATTTAAATAAATAAATGTATTTATTTAAATGAGAAATAAGGCTAGAAGAGGATAAATGAATTAATTAAATAAATAAAAATTTATTTAATTAATAGAAGAATTAGGATTAGATAATTAAATAAATAAAATATTTATTTAATTAGACATGACAATTTTAGGTGTCTACATTTTGCCCCTCTTTGAGACAATGCGGCTTGTCGCGTTGTTTCAAAGAAGATAAGATGAACTGATACAGAGTTGCCCCAGAATAAGGAAGTATATGCCCCCTCGAGAGATTGGATGAAAAAGTCTGGAAAGAGTGCAGACAATCTCTCGATAAGAAAGACAGGATAGAATGGGTTGAGTGGATAATGTGACAAAGTCACAGGATGAAGAATACTGACTCGGGAAAGGAAGGGCAGGGCTAGGGTAGGCTATAAGATAGACCACGGGCAAAAGACATCCTCATTGTCATCCACACCCTTAGAAGATCACAGTGCAGAGCGAGAAAAGAGCAGCAACAGTCAGCAGCGATGGCATTCGTTCATAGATTCGACCGTGTCCGCCGATTCCAGCGACCAGCCGATGCAGGAGAGCCGGTAAGTACCCGAAAACCTCCTCGTACTTTCACGCATTTCGAGTTTTGTCATAAATGCATGTTTAGTAGCAATAAATGCGCTAGGAATAGGATAGTTTAAAAGTGCAAAAACGCGCAACCGCGTCTGTGTCAGCGCCAGGCGCGTCTGTGCCCAACAGGCGCGTCTGTGTCAGGTCCAGGCGCGTCTGTGCCTGGAACCGCGTTTGTGTTGAATGCGGACGCGTTTGTGAAATGTAGCAGCGTCTGTGATTTTTAATAGCGTTTATGTCATGTAGGGACGTCTGTGTTCCCTGGTCGCGTTTGTGTCTGGCATAGGCACGTTTGTGTTCAGAAAGCGCGTCTGTGTTGCAGAGGCGCGTGTATGCAGTCTATAAGCGTGTTTATGAGTTAAAAGCGCGTGTGTGTTGAAACAGTGCGTTTGTGTGTTTAAATGCATGGTTTTAGTCCTTTAGGTCAAATCGGTAGTTCTGTGATGAACATACGCTGTCGATTGGATAAGCTGCTGAGAGGATACACTCAAGCAAGTCCTCTAGGAAGATTAGGATAGATCAAGGCACTTTGTGATGAACAGGGAGCACCAGGATAAGCAGCACTTTGTGATGAACAGGGAGTGCGAATGTGAGTGACACTTTGTGATGAACAGGGAATGTCACACACGTAGTACTTTGTGATGAACAGTGAGCACTACTGGGATAAATAGCAACACTTTGTGATGAACAGTGAGTGTCACTAGGGTAGATAGCCATATGCATTTGGGTAGCGAGTAGCATTTTGTGATAAGCAGTGAATGCCACGATAACTGACATGATTGAGTTGCTTGACTGCAGGAGTATTTGCCGATGTTGGAGTCACGGGAGAGATTCCCGTCGACTCAGAGATTGCGACCAGAGTTGTCTATCCAGGACATGATTTCCATTGAGGAGATGGGTCTCACACATATGCTCTATGTGCCCGAGTTTCGGGCAAACATGGGGTTGCTGACTGCGTTGGCCGAGAGATGGCACTCAGAGACATGCACGTTTCACCTGCCGATGGGTGAGATGACAGTGACATTGGAGGATGTATACAGGATTCTACATGTTCCCATTGATGGAGAGTTGATCCCCTACGACCGTGACGGTGACAGGGAGGCCTTGAGACGGGTTTTTCAGGATCCTGAGTTGGAGATGCGAGCAGGTCATGTAGCCTGGGACACCATGACTGCCACAGGATTAGCATTGCCGGCAGTTGTTGGGGGAGTCATCAGTGGATACTTGTGTCCAGACAGGGCCACACGAGGATTGGCAGTGGGCTGGGGAGGGGCCTTGGAGACGCTGATGGCAGAGCACACTAGGTATGCATGGGGGCCATGTGTCCTAGCACATTTGTATTATGAGCTGCATCAGTTTGTATATCATGGATCAGTGGGTTTGGGCTGCGGTGTGACTCTCTTGCAGGTGTGGGCCTATGAGCACCTTCCCATCACACGGCCTATTCATTTCAGAGGCAGAGGACAGGGACAGAGTTTTGTGCACCTATATGCCATGATTACATCCCAGCCTCGGATTGGGAGATTGGAGCACTGGAGGAGAGTCATTGATGACATTGACATGGTGATCTGGAGGCCGTACCTGGGGTGCGAGGAGTGGGAGGACGATGCACTGGAGCTGCCCTACACCTTCCGGAGCAGGTACCTGATTGGGCGGACGCCCTATATATTAGAGAGACAGCTGGTGGACAGGGTATGCAGGCAGTATGGCAGGATTCAGAGGATGCCGCGAGGCTCGGGCATGTATGCCCGTACGGTCAGAGATCAGGTGCAGTTTGGCCCACTGCTATCATATGATCAGGCAGTTATGCAGCTAGCGGAGATGATGTCGATGCCATGGGACATGTGGCCAGAGGTAGATGATGCAGGGATGGACGCAGAGTACTCTGCATACTGGGCAGAGCATCCATTTCCTAGATTGACCGATCCAGCAGAGCCAGTGGATGGAGAGGGTGGAGGAGAGGATGATGATGGAGGAGGGGATGGAGGTAGGGGCCGGCGGAGGCGGAGGGGAGTGGTGGGAGAGAGACGGGTAGCACCTCGGAGGGAGGGAGGACAGGAGAGAGCAGCTCCAGTGGTGAGAGGACGGGGTGGACTGCCCCTACAGGTGCCAGCAGCACAGGGTCCCAGAGAGGGATAGAGACAGGTGCAGCCAGAGGGACAGAGACAGGTACAGCCACAGGTACCTATACAGGCACAGGGACAGGTGCAGGCAGAGGCACAGGGACAGGCACCTGTAGAGGAGGAGCCACAGGCAGGGACGGAGAGCGGAGACTCTGAGGAGGATGAGGTGCTTAGGCTGTGGGAGATCTGCCAGGGCCAGGCAGATGAGATTGAGGATTTGGTTCGAGAGAGGAACCACCTCAGGATCAGGGTCCGAGATACAGAGCGGGAGAGGGATCAGGCCATCCAGAGATATACAGAGGCCGAGACAGCTCTGAGGGCAGGGAGGCGGGCAGCAGAGGATGCGGGGGCAGGCTACGCATATGTTTTGCGAGCCGGAGAGGAGATCGCCTACTGGAGGGATCTATACTATGCAGTCGTGCCAGCAGATCAGCGGGCTAGGAGCTTCCATAGATCGTCGCGCACAGCGACGGCTACGGGAGGGAGTCGCAGGAGACAGGCATCCAGCGGTGGGGTTATGGGGCCTCCACCACCACCAGAGAGACATGGGGATCCTGGGGCGGGTCCATCTATAGCTCAGACTCCGTCGAGGCGAGGCGGCTCCGAGGGAGGGAGTTCCTCATAGCTATAGTGGGCTCCCATTGTATCAGTATATGTACCATTATTGTATTGTAGACACCTGCGGGTGATTCTTTTGTAGCCATATGATTCTTTTGACATCATTGTATTATGACACATTTGATTATATATGAGATGATTCATTTTTGCGGCAGCTATATGCACGTGTACCTTATGTGATGAAATGTTCTTATGTGATGCATGTTTTATGATATGGATGTTTATATGATGCAATGCAATACATCTTTGTTCTTTTATGTTGTATATGTGATGCATGATGCAAATGTGCATGTATGTAATGCAAATGAATATGATAATGCAAATGATTATTTATGCTAACAAGTGTTGTATGCAGGATGTGATGCAATTGTGATATCTATATGTATGTATGAAATGCTTATATGTGGTGATGCAGATGCGACTATATGAAATGCAAATGTTTTTGGTGTGTCATTATACTCAGTCATGTGATAGCGGGCTACACGGACTCGAGAAGGACAATGGAAGTCAATCAAGAAAGGGGGATGGAAGACAGAAGATATGAACGTGAAAGAGCTTCTTGTGCGTTATCATCATTGAGCTTTATTATGGCAGAATAGGTTATGACAATCGAGGCATTTGTTCGGCCCAGAAAGTCATTGTACCTGTTTGCATGGAGATAAGACAGTCACAAACAAGGAATGCCCCAGCTCATACTAGACTCACAGTGTCCTCATATCCTTGGACCAGTCATAGCATTACTAAAAGACAATCCACAGACAGCAAATGCAAATAGGTGACGATACCCCATCCTCGCCTTTCTAGTCCAAGACATCCCGGAGATAGAATCTCTAGTCAAAGACATCCTGGAAAAGCTAAAAGACATGTCACCATAAAGATAAAATCAAAAGAAAACCAAGACTCGACACCAACATCCACTGTAGTCCTCAAGTTTAGTGTCTCTTGTCACTTGTATAAGTCTTATTCGATTGTGGTCACAATGTTCACTTTCACAAAAAGGATAGATAGCACTGAACCATATGTTGTCTGAGTCTGTTAAAAGATTTGATTTGTTGAAGCCTATTGTTGCTGCTGTGTCTCCTTGGAAACTGACTGAATCCATGAAACTGATACTTTATTGTGGAGAAGACGAAACTTTATTGCGGATCTGCGATGCAAATGCTGCTTTATTGCGGATTGTGCGCGGATAGACTGAAGAAAGCTGAAAGAAACTGTACTCCTCGAAACATGTGATGTTCTCAGTTCCACACCCATTACTAGACGTAGGAATTGGCCGTAGTCACAGATAGGATCTGATTTATTATGGATGGAAAAGGGAGTGAAAAGGGAGGGTTATGGATGGCTAACCAATCTTGGGTAGATCAATAACAAGCCATGATGGGAATGGGCAAGTTTATTGTGAACGAATAAGTTGTGAGTGTGTGCAAAGTGAAAGGATGAAAGTGAATCCTGAAGGAGGGAGGAGCAAAGTCCCTACGCATGGCGCTGGTGACCCAGTTTTCACCATGGTACTTGCCCAGGGCGCCACCGAAGTGGTTTTCACCGTTGGACGAAATTATTTCTCTTTACTTTTTTGGATTTTTCAATTTTTTTGTTGTCACAAGGCACCTGTTTGCCAGGTTTTCACCAAGTAACGATTTTTTTGTTTTTATAATTTTTTTTTGTATTTTTGAAATTTTTTGATTTTTTTGTATTTTTGCATTAGGATACTCAAAAAGAGCTTATGTGTAGAACCTGCGAAGGTGCATGTTGTTGATAGGATCCTCCAAGGGTTCACCTTCTATAGTTGAGAGCTGATATGCCCCAGATCCATATACCGTTGTGATGATGTAAGGACCCAGCCAGTTGGGTTCAAATTTGCCCTTCTTTTCTCTATCTTGCTGATTCTTGGGGTTCTCTCTGAGGACTAAGTCACCTACCTCAAATGTGCGAGGCTTGACCTTGTGATTGTAACTGCGACTCATTCGTTGTTGGTAAGCCTTGAGATGATTAAAAGCAGTGTGTCGTCGTTCCTCCAGCAGTTCTAGTTCTTGTAAGCGAGAGACCCTGTAGTCTTCATCGTTGATTATGTTTCTCAAGGAGACCCGTAAAGAAGGTAACTCGACCTCAATAGGCAAGATGGCTTCAGCACCGTAGACAAGTGAGTAAGGTGTAGCTCCTGTAGGTGTGCGGATACTGGTACGATAGGCCCAAAGTGCGGGATTGAGTTGGACATGCCAGTTACGGCCAGCGTCGTCGACTGTCTTTTTAAGGATTTTGAGAATTGTTTTGTTAGATGCCTCAGCTTGGCCATTACCTTGAGGGTAATATGGTGTGGAGAAACGATGAGAGATATGGAAGCGCTCACAGAGTTCACGAACATCCTGGTTCTTGAAAGGACGCCCGTTATCGGTGATAATGAAAGTAGGAATCCCGTATCGGCAAATGATGTAGTTAAGGATGAAAGTAGCGATTTGTTTCCCAGTAACTTGTGTGAGAGGCACGGCTTCAATCCACTTTGTGAAATACTCTGTGGCTGTGATAATGAATTTATGTCCGTTGGAAGAAGGAGGGTGAATCTTGCCTATGAGATCGAGTCCCCACTGACAAAAGGGCCAAGGAGATGCAAGTGGCTGTAGTTCCTGCGCTGGTGCATGTATGAGGTCTCCATGAATTTGACACTGCTTACACTTCTTGACAAACTGATATGCATCTTTTTCCATAGTAGGCCAGTAATATCCAGTCCTGATAAGTTTCTTGGCCAAGGTAGGACCACTAGTATGCGGACCACATATCCCTTCGTGTACTTCTCGTAACGCAATCTGAGCTTCGTCACTCTCTAAACATCTAAGGAGGGTGCCATCTAGACCTCGTCGGTATAGGATATCAGCTAGGATAACGTATCGAGAGGATTGGCGGATGAAAGTGCGGCGTTGGTTGTTCGATAAATCGGGGGGTAAGATGTTGTCGCGAAGGTATGTGAATATGGAACCATATAACTGGGATTCAGGACCAACAACACATATCATTTCCGTAGGAGTGATCTCATATGACGGAATCAGCAGGTTGTCCACCAGGAACTCATAGCAGGTCTCATTTTGCGGTAGATCAATGAGCGAAGCAATTGTAGCCATGGCATCAGCAGCACGATTCTGTTCTCTTGGTATCTGCTCAAACTCTATCGTTGCAAAGTGCTGTTTCAGATTATCTACCAGTTGTTTGTAAGGCATTAGCTTTTCATCTTTTGTTTGATAATCATCAGTTGCTTGACGGATGACAAGTTGAGAATCCCCAAAAACACGAAGTTCCTGGATCTTCCACTGAACTGCCATTCTTAACCCAGTTGTTAATGCCTCGTATTCCGCTATATTGTTGGTGCAAGGAAATGATAAGCGGTATGACTTTGGTATAGAATCACCTTGGGGAGTTATAAAGAGTATACCCGCTCCTGCCCCATGCTGTGTGTATGAGCCATCAAAGTATAGTTGCCATGGCTTTGCAGGTGATATTGTTAGAATGGACTCATCTGGAAATTCTGACTGTAGAGGAACATCATCTATCATGGGAGCATTTGCCAATTGATCTGCAATGGCTTGTCCTTTTATGGCTTTTCTGTCCACGTATTCAATGTCGAATTCACTCAAAATCATTACCCACTTGGCCAGTCGCCCAGTAAGTGTAGCTTTGTTGAGAAGATATTTTAGTGGATCAATTCTGGCAATCAACTTGGTCTTGTGAGTAAGCATGTAATGTCGTAATTTTTGTGAAGCGAAGACCACAGCAAGACATGCACGCTCAATTGGTGTGTAGTTTAGCTCATATCCCACCAATGTGCGACTGATATAGTAGACTGCTTTTTCCTTGCCGTCAAGTATTTGCTGTGCTAGAAGTGCCCCCAGTGCTGTTGGAGTAGCTGATATGTAAAGTAACAATGGTTGATCTTGGATTGGCGGCATCAAAACTGGCGGGTTCAAAAGATAGTCTTTAAGTGCCTGAAAAGCCTGTTGACAGTTCTCATCCCATTTGAACTTAATGTTTTTGTGTAGCAGGTGCTGGAAAGGGTTACACTTATCTGCAAGTTGTGCTATGAATCTTCGTATGGACTGGAGTCTCCCTTGTAAAGACCGAAGTTGACTGATATTCTTGGGTGGCGGCATGTCCAAGATAGCCTTGACTTTTGCTGGATCCGCTTCTATTCCTCTTTTAGACACAATGAATCCTAGGAGCTTCCCGGAGGTTACTCCAAAGACACATTTCTTTGGGTTTAATCTTACCTTGTATTTTTCCAGCCTATCAAAAGCAACTGAAAGTATGTCCAAGTGTGTATTTCTGTCTATTGATTTAACCAAAAGGTCATCGACATAATCTTCCACCTTTACATGCATGAGATCATGGAAGATAGTAGTCATGGCTCGTTGATACGTGGCACCTGCATTTTTCAGCCCAAAGGGCATGACATTCCAGCAGAAGGTTCCCCATGGACAAGTGAATGATGTTTTATGTTGATCTTCAGGTGCAATCTTGATCTGATTATATCCAGAAAATCCGTCCATTAAAGATAACATCTCATGGCCTGCTGTGAGATCAACAATTAAATCAATGTTTGGTAATGGGAAATCGTCCTTCGGACAAGCCTTGTTGATATCCCTGAAGTCTGTACATATTCGGATGCTGCGATCTGGTTTGCTAACAGGTACTAAGTTGGAAATCCATTCAAGATAATCAATTGGGCGTATGAATCCGACATCTAGTAATTTCTCCAGCTCTGCCTTGACTAGCAATGCCACCTGTGGATGCATTTTCCTCAATTTCTGTTTTACTGGTTTTGCCCCCGGTTTGACTGTTAAATGATGCATTACTAAGTCGGGGTCTAGTCCAGGCATATCAGCATAAGACCATGCGAAGTTGACTTGTCGTTCCTTAAAGAAGCTTATGAACCTTGCTTTCTCGGCCTCTGTCAATGATTGAGCCAAAAATATGTTGTGTGGAACCTCTGCTGTACCAATGTTTGTCTTTATAGTCTCCTCTACCAACATGGATGATTTTTCCTCGTATGATGCTGGGAGAATGTCAAGCCTTCCATCTTCGGGCGCCTCAGAGAGGTTTTCACCCTCAGATACGTCCTTTCTTTTTACTTTTTTAGAGTCGGAGAGCGCCACCGTGTGGTTTTCGCCATAAGACCCTTGTTTTGTTTTTATTTTCACATTTTTGCGACTAGAAGGCCCGACACCCTCACCAAAGTATGCCATGTTATTTAGCTCTATGGCGTATCCTGCTTTATGGTCTCCAAGAGGAAGATCTTCGCGAATGCCAAGATAATCAACAATAGCTTCGTCATTTTGAAATGTATCAAACTGTGGTGGTCCATCCTGATCCCAGTCAATGAGTTGGGGGTGAACGAGGGGAAGGTCTTTAGTGTTTTTAGAGTCCGCAAGACTAATAGTGAAGATGTGGTTATATTCAGGTATGTCAAGATAGTCATCGAGGTTGTCAATGGCACTCTCCTCATCAGTTTCGATCGTGAGTGAGTCCAAATTATCATCACTAGTAGCACCCTCAGGGACAGGTGTCCTCATCCTATGTGATCCTGACCTAGGGCCTTGAAACGAAGCTTGTGCGGGATCCTTATGGGTCGGTTCTTGACCAACTCTGAATTTCTTGAAAAACTCCTCCTCCTCTGTAGGTTCATCTGGCTCTCTAAATGTCTCATTGAGTTCATAGTCGCTGGAGGATTTGTCTGAACCCCATTCCCACTCATTGGAGTCTGTGGAATAATTATCCTCTTGTTGAACTTCAACCACTTTGACTCGCCATATCTGTTTTGTTCTCTTATTGTGAATCTTGGGATTTAGAAAACCAAGCCCTTTGGAGCGTTCCCTTCTTGTGGTTAGCTCAGGTTGTAGAGGCTCCATGACACCTTCTTTGCGTAGTCCGAGAGGACTTTTTCCATCATACCCGAATCTCTGCAGAATTTTGAAACCTTTACCATAGTTTTCACAGGGTATTATAATTTGATCATGTGTATCATCTTCAGCGTCCTTATATAGCATTTTATATAAATTTTCTTCCTCTAGTTCGCCCCATTTTTGAAAGACGGTAGGATCCCATTTGAGGAGCATGATGGAGATTTGCTTATTAGGATGTGGCCTCCCATATTCCTTGGGGGAGTTCATGACTTGTCGTAAGAACATTGTTTGATTCAGAGTGTATTCTCCCATGCCTTTGTCTTGAAACTTGGCTCTAAGTTCACCTTGTTTGGATGTCGAGGGCTTTAATGACTCAGGATCAATATATGCTGAAGAAGGAGTAGCCTCACGATTGCTAGGAATGATAGTCTCAGTATGTGATCTCAAGTTATTGCAATATATGAATGGATTTGGATCACCATTGACCGTTACCTCGACTCCATTATGAGGAAATTTTATGCACTGATGGTATGTTGATGGGACCGCTCTCATTTCATGAATCCACGGACGTCCTAGCAATATGTTATACGTGAGGTCTAGATCCAGGACTTGACAAACCACGTCCTTCGTGACTGGCCCTATTCTTAGTGGTAAGATGACTGTGCCCTTGGACGAACACTCTTCATCATCATAAGCCTTAATGGTGATTTGGTTCATAGAATTCACAGCTTTGTCAGAATATCCCAATTGTCTGATGGTGCTCAATGTACAAATATTAAGACCTGCTCCTCCATCTATCAGGACTCGTTTTATTCGGTGTTTATGTATGAAGGCTTCAATATGTAGAGGTGCATTATGAGGCTGACTTATGGAAGCGTCATCGGCTTCTGTGAATGTGAGGGAGTGTGGAACGGATAGGTATCCCACCATGGCTTGAAACTGGTCCACGTTCAGATCAGTAGGGACAGCAGTATCTCTCAAGGTTTTGTCAAGGATAGCTTTATGTGCAGGAGATATACGTAAGAGCTCAAGAATAGAGATGAGTGCGGGTGTTTTCCCTAATTGCTCTACAAGGTCGTACTCAGGCTTAGTTGACGGAAGATTGGTATTCTTAGTAGAGGTACCTGGCAAGGTGATCTTACCTCGACGGGTTGTAACATGACATTCAGAGGTAGATGTGGATGAAGATCCCACACCTTTTAGGACAATTTTGGGTCGCTGAGGAGGATTCTCAGGATTTTTATTTTTGATAGTAATGGTAGAAATATGATTGTCCATTGAGATGTGATTAATAGTGGAATCATAATTGTAAGATGTTCTGGTGTAATTGGCTTGATCATCTGTGACTTTACCTTTTCCCTTGTCATGTTTTGGGAATGGTTCCTTAAACACCTCATGCTCTTGGTTAGATGAATGTCCCTCAATCTCAATATCTCCTCTGTCAATGAGATCTTGTACAATGTTTTTCAATCGATGGCAATTACTTGTCTTATGACCCTTGCTCTTATGAAACTCGCAATATTCATCATCATTCCACCAATTCGGTTTTACCTTTGGTTCATATGGAGGAAAGTCTGGGACCGTGATCACTTTGTTTGCTACAAGCTTTTTGAATACTGATTCAAGTGGTTCTCCCAATGGAGTATATTTTCTTCGTGGTTTAGCAGCCGTTTGATTGTTCACTTGATTGTTGGTAGAACTTGATCCAGAAAAGACGAACTTTGGTCTCACTGTGTTGGCATCAACAACACCATCATTAACTGTGTTCTTGTTCTTGTTCCAAAACTTTGGTTTGTCCTTTCCCTTAAAGTCCTCTTTGTTTTCTTTGAATAGTTTGATAACTCCTTGTTCAATCAAGACCTTTTCTGTTGCTAGGCCCTTTTCAATGACATCCTTAAATGTAGACAAACAAGCTTTTCTGAGATCATAGCCAATAGCCTTGTTAACATTTTGTGTGAACATCTCCACCATTTGTTTTTGCGGGATTTCACAAGAGCATCTGCTAGCTAAGTTTCTCCATCTTTGTAAAAATGACGCAAAAGATTCTCCTTCTTTTTGTTTCGTATTACACAAAGTAGTAACTGAGACATCTGTTTCAATGTTGTAAGAGAAATGTTGGATGAATGCCTCTGCTAAGTCGCCCCATGACTTAATACCAGGAGGTAATTGAGAAAACCATTCCATCGCTTGATCTCCTAAGCTCTGTGGGAACAACCTCATTAAGTATGTTTCTTCTGCGGCTACCTCAATGCAAGCTGTGAAGAATTGTCTTATATGTGCCTTGGGGTCTCCTCTCCCTCTATATTTGTCAAATTTCGGCGTTGCAAAGTGCGGAGGAAACGGAGGCATTGGAATGCTCTTATCAAAGGGATAAGGGCATATATCTCTCATAGTATATGTGGGTTTTGATGTGCCCATGTCTTCCACTTTCTTTTGTAGATCTCTAATTTGTTGCTCCAAATTATTTTTGGGAGGAGATGGATTTCTTATAGCATGTCCCATGTTTGAAACACCCATTTGAGGAGGAACTTGTTGCATATATGGATGATACTGATCGTAGACATGTCCATATGGAGGTCTATATTGTTGCGACATGTATGGAGCACTTGGCATAATTTCTTGTTGAGGGACCCCATATCTGTTTTGTGTATATAAACCATATTCAATGGGCCTTTCATTTTCCATTGTGTTGCCCCCAATTTTGGCATGATGTCTCCTTGTGTCAAAATTTTGAGGAAGTCCTTGAGTATCCATTTGTCTTGGTTGACCCATATCTTGAGCATGTGTTTGAACATAAGGCCTCCATGATGGTCTTTGAGTGTAAGTATCATGCATTTGAGCTTGTATATGTGGGATTGCTGGTTTCTGAAGCAAAACTGATGGTGACTCCGGCATCATATTATTTGGTCCTCCACTATTTGGTCTCCTTTGATCCATGTTATGTTGAGTTTGTTGTGAAGGTCTATTTTCCATAAGTTGAGATAAGTCAAAATCATGCGGTATTTTGGCTCCACTTTGTGCCATCATGTTTAGAAAGTATTGACGATCTCTCCTCATTATCTCTTCAACCAATCTATTGAATTGAGGATCCATTATAGATTCTTGTATGTCTGCTGATAGTATTGAAGAATTGTCCACATTATCATTGTGTGTAGCGTTGTGTATAGCGTTTGCGCTTTCCATATTTGGATTGTGTCTATAAACATTCATGTCTGGTAATGTAGTGTGCTCAGGATTGTAGAAGACATCATTGTCATACTCATAAGAACTCATGTTTGCGGATTTTTGAGCTTCTTTAGCTTTTCTCCTAGATTTTTGAAGACAGGTTTCAACCATGAACTAGGTGTTTAGCAATATGTGAGAGACAGGACGAAGAATGACAAGAGTATGGAAGACTAAGAGTTGTATGGAATGTAAATGAATCTGAAGTTTACTTGCAATGTCCAAAGTGTAAGACCAAGTATGTATGTTGTAGAGTAGGTGTGACTTCCAAAGAGAGGATAGTTTCTCTTGATGAGGTAAGCTGACCTTGACTCTAAGTAAGACCAAATGAGACCCAAAGGTAAGAAACCTTGATGAGGGACCACTTAGCAAAGTGTAGTAGTATGAAGTGTGTTGACAAAGTATGATGAGGACAAGCAAGTGACCTTTTGACTCAAGTTTAGACAAGTATGAATGTAAAATGAGGTATGAAGCAATGATGGACTGTGTAAGACCTTAGAACAGGCTGAATGCTAGATGAAACCTGAAGAGACAACCTAGGAAGCTCAAATATGCCGAAACTGATTTCTTTGTTTGTTTGACTGTTAAAATTTTCAAATCCTGACACAGACGCGGTTTTAAGACACAGACGCTACTCTGTTTGACGCAGACGTGATTCTGAGATTTCCTGTTGATGTTTGCTGGGACTGTAACAGTTTTTTTTTTGCAATTGTGGACACAGACGCGCCTGTATACTTCACAGGCGCGATTCCCAGACACAGACGTGTCTCTGTTCGACACAGACGTTGATAAAAACACAGACGCTATTCTGTACTTCTCAGACGCGTTTATCAGTCACAGACGCGGTTTTAACAGACACAGACGCGTTTCTGTAACCTTAGTGCAATCTTTCCTATCTGTGAATTTGTTTTGTTGTGACCAAATCTGATTTTTCGACTGTTTTTCGTGACAAGAGGACACAGTGTTGATGACCCAATGTTTGCAGACTGTTTAGACTCCAAAAAGTGTGTTGTTTGATGTAAAAAGTTTTTGCATACACTTGAAGACACAAAAGACACAATGTTTTGCTGTTTTGTCTTGATTGTTTGAATGTTTATCATAAGTCAAGCACAATTCTTATGGCTGGCCAGGACAATAATTGTTGATCCCACATGGGGTTTTACCCCCGAGGCTACGCTATTCAGAGCGGATACTTAGATGCTTGACCTCACTGGCTCCACCCTCGGCACTCACTTCTCGGGTCAGCCAAGCATCAGTCCCCATGAAAACTCCCCATGGCGAACTTTGTATCTCTACTAAGAACCGTATGTGTGTGGGCCGCTACCAGAGGTCCGACCTCCTGCCTCAACAATTAGAAGGATTTGGGCATCTAAAACAAAATGGTGCTAGTAAGGGCATCCGCTCGTGTGGCCATACATGCGGCACTTTCAGCTCTGTAAATACAGAAGGCTCCCAGCCGGTAGGGGTTACGCCCTACAAATGATCAAATAAATTTGATCAAACGGGTTTATGGGGAGACATAGTGTCGGTATGAACTAATCAGCACACGTTATTCATAGTTTTCACCATGAATACATTTGATTATAGTGGCTTGGAAGAAGATGGCTTTTCTTTTGCTACCACTTGGGTCGTTCTCTTCTCACTAGTAGTCCTAATGACCACACGGGAAGACAGGCCCTCTAAAGAGTAAACAAAAAGAGCCTATTGCTCAAGACACAAAAGACAATGGTTCAATTTTAGTGCACCAATTGAAGTGTTTGCTAGGCTATGAAAACAAGGCACACAATAAAATTTACAAAACCCTAGCTAAGGCCCTGCAACAAAATTGTTAGTAGTTTGGGTTGTTTCAAATGATAACCCCTTCCTGCAAGCACACAAGTTAGGTAAATTTTAGAAAACCCAAAAAGACTTTGTGAAAAGGGGCCTTCAACAAAAACGTATTTGCCTCCAAAGCAAGCTGCACAAACCAGGTTAGCTAGATCTGCAAAGGTTAGGCAAAAATAAACCAGATCTGGAACCCTAAGTACAAAAATCCGAAAACCCAAATCGAAAAACTTAAAAAATTTGCAAAACAGAATGCACAGACGCTGTTATACCAGACACAGACGCGACTGTCCGACACAGACGCGGTTCTGTGATTCTCAGACGCGATCCAAGAACACAGACGCCTCTTTCTTCTACAGACGCGATCAGATGGTGCACATACGCGATTCGGGATCACAGACGCGACTTTCGGAAACCTGCAAAAATAAAAATGACAGAAACACAGACGCGATCCAAGATATCACAGACGCCTCTGAAATACAAAAACGCGATCCGAACACTTGCAGACGCGAAAAAAACCTAAAATGTCGTCGAAATCGTCCGATCTGCAACTTCAAAAATGCAAAATCTGCAACAAAATGTTAAATGCAAAGGGACAAGGGTCCCACCGGGCGTGCCAAAATGTATATGGTGAAAATGGATAGCAATAAACAACAATATTGAAAGACTAAAATGGATTCAACCACAAAACCCTAGCCTAACAATGAACAAAGATCCACCATAACATATGAAGATAACCTAAGACAATGCAAATAACTCAAAATCACAAAGATTATACCATCACATGTCCACTAGGGTTTTGATCTCCATTCTTCCTATCTCCATTGATCTTGTTTGATATGCTTGCTCTCAGATTTTTGTATGCACAAGAGCTCAATAAAGAACGGAATGTGGTTGCAAGTAGAATTGTAGTGTAGCCAAGTACTCCAAAATCAGTCATTAGTCATTAGGGTTTGTCAATGAAGAAAGCATCTCCTTAAATAGAAGACACAATAAGAAATGGAGGGTTAAGATTGAGAGGTGTAAAAAGAGAGGTCGGCTAGGATTAGAGGGTAGGTATAAGAAATACCAAAATAATGAAAGAGGTAGGTAGTGTAGGAATTAAGAGATGAATGACATGTGTCATGTGTAGAAAAAGATAATGAACTAATTAAATAAATAAAGATTTATTTAATTAATAGAAGAAATAGGATAATTAAATAAATAAAATATTTATTTAATTTAGGAAAGGGATAATTTAAATAAATAAATGTATTTATTTAAATGAGAAATAAGGCTAGAAGAGGATAAATGAATTAATTAAATAAATAAAAATTTATTTAATTAATAGAAGAATTAGGATTAGATAATTAAATAAATAAAATATTTATTTAATTAGACATGACAATTTTAGGTGTCTACAAATTTAAATGAGTATTTGCATATGTAATCAACAATATGAATATAAACAACAAAAATATATGATATAAAGCATTGCAATCGTGGAATATGATTGATAAAATTTCTAAAATGTTGAATTAACCCTACAAAACTCCTTGTATTCAGTTCATTATTGTGTATTCGTTGTATTTGGTGGCTGCCCTTTTATAAATTTAAATGAATATTTACATATGTAATTAACAATATGAATATAAACAACAAAAATCGACAATATGAATTTAAACAACAATGTGTTTGGTGCGAGAGCACCCTCACGCTCACAATGGTCAAATTTTGTTCCTCGTGTGCACAAACCGACGTCGCGAGCGTGTTCGGGTGGGCAGGTTTACGCTAGGCATGGCCCTGTCGTGCATCCCAAAGCACCAGAATGTCGAGAGTCATACCCTACCGGTGAGATCTCTCAAGTGCCCTGAGTCCAAAAAATTGTCAAAATTTGACGGACTGTTTCTTCCAATCCACGACACATACGGTCGATCTGTTTGATCCCGTGGGGTCACATGAGGCTCCTCTACAATGGCCTATCTCGGTTTTCGACGACTCGAAGCCATTTTCAATTAGTAGCATTTTTCTGCCTGCTCAAAAATTCGTTAGTTGCTTGCAAGGAAAAGTTGCAAGATTGGCTAGAATTGATTATGTTCCTCGTGTGCACAAACTGACGTCGCGAGCGCATCCAGGTGGGCATGTTTACGCTAGGCATGGCTCTGTCGTGCATCCCAAAGCACCGGAACGTCGAGCGTCATACCCTACCGGTGCGATCTCTCAAGTGCCCTGAGTCCAAAAAATTGTCAAAATTTGACGGATTGTTTCTTCCAATCCACGACACATACGGTCGATCTGTTTGATCCCATGGAGTCGCATAAGGCTCCTCTACAATGGCCTATCTTGGTTTTCGACGACTCGGAGCCATTTTCAATTAGTAGCATTTTTTCACCTGCTCAAAAAACCGTCAGTTGCTTGCAAGGAAAAGTTGCAAGATTGGCTAGAATTGATTTTGTTCCTCGTGTGCACAAACCGATGTCACGAGCGCGTCCGAGTAGGCAGGTTTACGCTAGGCATGCCCCTGTCATGCATCCCAAAGCACCAGAACGTCAAGAGTCATACCCTACCGACGTAATGTAGAAGTTGCTTGACAACTTTTTTGACAATTTTTTTGACAACAATGACATTTTTTGCTCAAATCGTATCTAGTCTCAATCTATGACCCCTATGACCCGATAATGACTCAAATAATTATCCATGATTATACAAGAATCAAGAATGCTCATGATTGACCAGGGAAACATCACATATACTCAAAACATAGTCACAAAACATTGACACACAAAATAGTCACAAAACATTGTCACTTATTATTCAAAATTTTGCCTCTAAATATGGTCAAATCAGCTCTTGGCTATTTGATTATACAAAAAATTGTCTTACAAATAATCTCATGGGCTTTTATACAAAATTTGGCATTACAATATATGTGATTCAGCTCATTGCCATTTTAATATACAAATCATCTCATGGGATTTTATACAAAATTTGGCATTACAATATGTGCGATTCAACTCATCGCCATTTTAATATACAAAATTTGGCATGTACATATGTACAAATCAGCTCATTGCCACTTAAATATACAAAATTATGCCCCTAAACATGTAAAAATCAGCTCATGGGCATTTATATATACAAAAAACGAATATAGAACAATTCGTCGACGATTTATACAAAATTCTCAAAATCATTCTACTCTGAACCGTAGAATCAATCAAGTGAGCCTTCAGGATCGGCTCTAACCCGTATTGTGTCAAGTATTGCCTCGTGGTCGAATTCACGAACTTTCCATAAAATCTTGTTACGAGGTCTACCACGATACTTCATCAAATGAATATTTGTTGCAACAACAAGGTTAAAGAAATGAAGAATATGTCTGTGTGTTTCAAAGTCCTTGAACAACCAAACATCAGAATTCTTGATAGGGTATCTCCGAAGCCATGTTCCTGTCACGACAACAGACCCTATTGGGTACTTAATACCCTCTCCGTCAATGATTGTGGTTGTCAATTTTCTTTTAGGCTCAACACAATGACACAAATAGTAATTTGTTCCTTCTTCATTGTTCTCTTCTGCAACAACTACATACACATGACCTGCATTTTATAAAGTGTTAATTAATACCAAAAATAAAGTATGATGTACAACAAAATGAACCAAAAAGAATACTTGCAAAAAAATTAACTCAAAAAATCACCTGAATCCACTAGGTCGGATACATGGTCAAAATCCACTGATGTCTCCATCTGGCTCAATTGTAGTGCTTTGGGAATTTGATATGAATCAATGGGAACCAATGGTCTACAAGACCATTTGTCAACCCACTCTTCTGATTCACATTCTTCCCACAAACAATACATGCATGAAGAGCAATAACATACCATCTGTCTCGTATAAATTACCAGTGAACTTGAATTTGAACTCATAAATGAGTGCATGTCACTCGATCCTGCAACTGTACAACAATCTAGATAGTTTTCAATGTTAGATTCAGCAATCAACCAAAAATATCTACGAACCAATGACGTACCTGGATTACCTGGACCCATCGTAGACTTACACCATCGCACAATTGTTTTTGCATCTACCAACTCAGCACCACCTTCATACTTCAATTCTTCCCTGGCTAGGGCTCTTTTCACACATGTTCCTGCACCATCGTGCTCTCCCTTACCATGTCCAACCTCAGTGAAATTCCAAAAATGTTGTACACCGCTTGTCACATGCATCCTTGTCAGCCAATAAAACATCCTTGCATTCTTGAATTGTGCGGTGCAATTATCTGACCATATTAAGTGTTGGTTGTATCGTATGTTCCTTTCCCTTAAACTATCATAGAAAACTTTAAAGCATCCTTGTACAAACTCCGATGAATGAGTACGATCATCACTTATGTAGAAGTGATACTCTCTTACAACCTTTCTATCCTCCTCTGTGCTATCATTTGCATGCATGAATGCTATGTGTACAAAAATAGAAACTTGTGTAGAGTGATAATACATGGATTGCACTTCATTTTGAGGTTGTAGTGTGTAATTTTCAGCGAAATCAACGATAGAGACAATGGTGCCAAGAGGAAATGTGTCCTTACACAACTTGAATTGCTCATCTAACCATCGAGCTCTATGTATATGCATTATGTACTCATAAACTAGTTTGTCTTGAAACATTTTCATAAATTGAGCTACACATATATCTTTTTTCACTAGCTCACATCTCTTCAAATCTTTTCTATCTTTAACTCCATATGTGACTGTCTTGTATTTTCCGAAAGAAACTAGTTTCGTACCAATTTCATGTGTGCTCTCCAAATGTATGCATCTTAGTAAACGTTGCAAACCACCACATATAGCACAAGAACCTTCCAAACAAGGCATCTTATAATAAATGCAACCATCATGTCTATTACATAACACACTTGAAATAAATTCTCTTGCCGACTTACGAGGTGCTTGTATATTACATTCTTGCAAAACATCGTTAGTGTGCAAAGTAGAACAAATATGACGAAAAATATCATAATGCATGGAAAATTCAATATGCATCCTACAACATGTGGTGCGTACATGATTAATCTTAATATAAAAAGGTTTTGCCATTTCAAAAAATCTTTGAGAAATTTTTATTTGAGGAAACTTTTGAAGGAATCTTTCATAAAATTTAGTTTGAGTCATATCCAAATAGTGTTTCGCAATGTGGCTCGCGATTTTTAGACCCAATTCACCTTCTAACATCTCTTTGGTTGGGCTCTACTCTTGTGTTGTCATGCCAAAAATTTTCAATTGATGTTTTTAGTGCATCTACAACAACCTTGTCTTTGCGTGGTAGTCTACCCGAGAATGCCCAAAAAGAATTATTGTTAGGTTCCTCTATTTGTTCTCACCTCTTTAATGCTTTACTTAATGTTGTTCTACTAACGTTTAATGACTTACTCATTTTTCTTATCAAATGATCTTTTTTTATTTTCTTGCTCATTATGGTTGATGTAATGACACGTCGAGTAGCATTAGAATCTTTACTACGTGATTTTGAACCAATAGATTGATATACATCAAATGGATTTCTGACAATAGTTCTTTCACTGTTACTTTCAGATGATCTTAGGCCTAAAATTTTCATTGTCTCTAAAATTCAAATTTTTAATCATTTGAACAATTAATTGACATCTTGCGGTTTGATTTAAGTTTTTAAAATAGTTTTGCCATATTCTTTTAACCATTCTCCTACAAGTTCGTTCATTCATTTTATTGGGCATTGACTTCAATATATTCTCATCAATGTCAATTAGATACTTTGGTTTCCTACGAATGATTCTAGGAGGTGTTAACATTGGTGCATTATCTACATTCAATTCATCAAGTAGAGAAGGTGTAATATGTTCATCATTTAATTGATTATTCAATGTGGTATCTTCTTCAATTGCATTAGGCTCAAACGGTAAATTATCAAATGTTTCTTCTTCAATTGCATTAGGTGCATTATATTCGTTTGGTAAATTGAGCTGTTGAGGTTGACATACCTTCTTCTCCCATTGTTCTTATGTCACGCAATTTCTTCATACGCTGCCTTTGTCTTTCCTTTTGAGCCTCTCGTTGTTCCATCGTTCCTCGCTTGTTCTTTTCCATGGTTGAGATCGGTTGACCTAAATAGAATCATATTACATATATATGTAAAGAAAAGTTTAAAAATAAATAAATAACCATAAGTATGCATCTTATCACTATATTTTGGAATCAAACTATTAAACAATCACAATTTAATCATTTGAAACCATGCAAAAACAAAAAACTAATAAAAACAACAATTCAATCATTTGAAATCATGCAAAATTAAAAAATTCACCTACTTTTATGTATACAATAGTGATAGAAGTGCAGACACAGTTCCAGTGGGGCCTTCAACGACCTCAAAAACTTCTTTTGAGGCTGTTGAGGCTCTTGGGCAACTAAAACTATGTCTATAAACCACGTACGCGCTACATTGATAACCGCGTACGCGCTGTTAGAACATAAAATGTTGACAAGCCCAACGGTATTCTTTTCTCCCATTTTGGGTTGATAAGTAGCGCGTGCGCGCTACTAAGCCTAAAAATGTTATCCCGAGGTATCGAATAATGGGAATAGTACCCCGTATGTGCTTATGAGTAATAAGTACCGCGTACGCACTACTAAGCCTTAAAAAAGTTATGGAAGGGGTATGGAGGAAGGGAGAGGGAGAGAAGGAGAGAAGAGGGGGGGAAGGGAGAGGAGAGGGAGAGAGAGGGAGAGGAGAGGGGAGAGGGAGAGAGAGGGAGAGAGGGAGAGAACATGGGGGGAAGGGAGAGGTAGAGGGAGGGAGAGAGGGAGAGAAGAGGGGGGAGGGAAGGGAGAGAGAGGGAGAGGAGAGGGGAGAGGGAGAGAGTGGGAGAGAGAGAGAGAGAGAGAGAGAGAGAGAGAGAGAGAGAGAGGGGGGGGGTGGGAGAGGGAGAGAGGGAGAGAGGGAGAGAAGAGGGGGAGGGAAGGTAGAGAGAGAGAGAGAGAGGGAGAGAGGGAGAGAGGGGGAGAGAGGGAGAGAACATGGGGGGAAGGGAGAGGGAGAGAAGAGGGAGAGAGGGAAGGAGGGAGGGAGAGAGGGAGAGAAAGAGAGAGAGAGAGAGAGAGAGAGGGGAGGAGAGGAGAGAGGGAGAGAGGGGAGGAGAGGGGAGAGGGAGAGAGGGAGAGGAGAGGGGAGAGGGAGAGAGAGGGAGAGGACATGGGGGGAAGGGAGAGGTAGATGGAGGGAGAGAATACATGATAAAAATCAAAGAGGAAGTTGCAGATAAGAAATAAATTCACTTACTTCTATAGAAGTGCAGACACAGTTGCAGTGGGGTATGGAGGGAGAGAAGAAGAGAAAGAGGGATGGGGTATGGAGAGAGAGAGAGAGAGAGAGAGAGAGAGACCTTGTATGCGTTTGAGAGGGAGAGACGATACACTTACATGTGTATATATATGTTTAATATATTATATGTATATAAACATATTATATATACAATGTCATATTATACACATATTATATATTACATATATTATATGTATATACACATATTATACATAGAATATCATATTATACAATAGCGTGGACGCACTGTTTAAAGGGAAACAAGCGCATACGCGCTGCTTACACTATACATACCCCGTATGCGTTTTTTAAACCATAAGTACCCCGTACGTGCTTTTGACTCTTTAGGCTTGGAAATAGGCCTGGATGACAAAGCTACGGATTGGAAGTTTCATTTCCCTCCATTTCTCTCATTTTTGACGTGTTTTATTTGATCAACTTTGTCATCATCAAGTTTACACTTCATAAAGTGGGTATTTCTAAAATTTCCACCATATTTTCACCCATCTTCTGAGCTTTCTAACCATATAATTTTTTTTTCAATTTGAACAACAATAACATATTATTATTGAATTTCTTTTACTAGTGTCTCCATAGTTCTCACAGACATAGGTGCACCATTTTTTGAATAACTTTTGATATACGTATCCAAATTTAAAAAACTTTATATATTATTGTAGTGCACTTTATTCTTTACAATTTTTTTTAAAAAAAATGTATTTTCGATTTGTTTAGTGCAACTTATGCTTCGCACACGAATAGGTACCAAATTTTCAGGATGCGCACGTCAGACACTATGTTATGTTTTTCAGAAAGAAAAATAGGGTCAGTTTTTCGTGCACGAAGGATTTGACCCCCTTAATCTTATCCAATTTTGAAAAAGTTTAGTAGTTTGGAAACTAGATTCAGAGTACTACAACATTTGTTCTTTGATTATCTTCATATCTTGAGTGGATGACTTTCAAATTTTGCCTCTAAGTTCAGGTTCATCTGATTTAAGAAAAAAAGTGTCCACTTATACCCCCCTTTTTGACCACCATCTTTGTGCACTTACCCTGGTGTAACATGGGCATCAGTGACAATACCAAAGAATTAAGCAAGTTGATCCTACTATTTTGGCCCCATTGTAATGCAAAGATCGTGTTAGATTGCACACATACTTCAAAGTTAAACGAGATACCAATTACTATGATAGTGGATAATCATATTCTCGAATGTGTCATAGAAGGGTTGCCTACCAACAAAGTTATTTACATAGATTTTAGAAACATGGTATACTATAAAGAAATTTTGTATAACATTGTAATTATTCAGAGTAGATTGTACCCTCCAATATATTATCGAAAGTATATTTTACTATCGGCGTAACACTTGAACCTTCTTTAGGTGCAAGCACTAGTTTGAACTTACTTTACATTATAAGATACTCATTTTGTGCACATTTTATTTGTTTTATATGTTCCTATGGTTCGTGTGTAGGACAAGGAGAAAGAACACAAAAATCAACCAAATTAGGCCTATTACTTTACATTTAGTAACAATATTATTTTTTATTTTCTTCCTTCAAGAGATTTCTCGATCAACCCTGACCCTTGGTGCCTCAACGGGTGGTGTAAGCTATGGATATTCTCTAACCCCCAAAATTCAAAACTTCTACCCATTTTTTTCAACTTCTCACCAAATTGTTGGAATGGCTTGGAATGCCACGTGCATGCTGTAAAAGGGTATTGACAACTATCAAATCTATCTTCACCACGTGATAAGATTTATGTGTTTTTTGTGTGATTTTAAGTGGTTTCCAATGGTGGAAGCCAATTTTTTTTTTTTAAGTTTCAATTATTGGTTTATTTGGCATCACACCTACCAAGGAGCACCCATAAAAATTAGTTATGCATTGAGAGCATTGATTCAATAGAAAAGCTACTCCATTGCCATTTCAAAGTTATTGCAAGTGATCTTTTCCTGTAGAGTTTGATTTCTCACAGAATTTGGAGTGATTTTTAGCATATTTTATGGATTTTTCTCATCTCTCTACACAAATTTATGTGTCAATTAATGAGTGACATGATAGCATATCTTAGAGGGAGGGGACTTGACAACTATTGGAATGTTTTTCAACCCTAAGATACCATTTTCAAGGCTGGAGGATACAATTTATTAGATTGATGACATGGTTTCTCTTTGCCCACTATGTTAGTCGTGTTCTTAATGCCCTTGTTATAAATATATGTAAGGACATTTAATTTTCATTGTAAATGATTTGGTTTTTTTGGTATTAGCATGGGAAAATCTCTTCTAAATTGACATATTTTTTTATGTATTACTTGTGTATTTTATGTAATTTGTAATGGCAATATAAATGTTTTTTTAAAAATCAATAAAGATTAAATTATTTTGGTTTTGTAATCAATTTCCATTAGTTTCTTTTGAGTTTTAAGGGATTTAAGGAAACTCACGTGTTGTATTTTGTATCATAGCTATGTAAGTTTGAATCTAAAGAAAGTAGTAAAATATTTTATTTTATGCATATATATACCATGTCAGAATTTTTCAAATTGGTACATGAAATTTTGGAATTCTTGATGGATTGCTAAATAAAGATTGTATTGTTAGGTTAAACGGCGATTTAGAATTCGAGTTGCAAGTTAAGATTGTTGTCTTTAATATTCTTCCACAACATGAAATAATCGAGGGGGTCAACCTAGGAAAACATGACATTTGCAATCCAACAATTTCTGGAGAGTAGTTTCTTGTCCTTACACAAGGTGACATGTCTCCAATAATTCACAATCACCCAAATCAACTCCATGTGTTCTATATCATTTATACATGTTGGATTGATATCATGGATCATGAGATTGACCCCACTTAACATAAATTTGACCCATAATAAATTTTACATCTATTATGATAATATGATATTTTTAAAACTATAAAATATTTACAATCAATTGACCCAATTAATAAGGATCTTCCTTTGGGCTAAGTGGGGAAATAAAAAAAAAATTCTCCCACTACTTTGTGTTCTCATTGCATCCAACCAAAAGATAGAGGTGGATTGGGGAAATTATTGACCCTTATACTCAAGGAATTTGCCTTACAACTAAGTGGATCATTAGAGTCTTGGATGGTGATGCTCCTTAAAAATATCTAGTTCGTCATTGCATTCAAATTGCTACTATTGGGATTAGTTATGGGAGGACAAAATTTTGCTTGTCCCCTTCTTCAAGACTCATGCTTCTGCCCCATTCAACTCCATTTGGAAGGCTTGGCAGATAACTTAAAAAATATTGGTATGGTATGATCAATCTTCGAGGGATAGTTTAAGCTTTGCCTCTTCCTCCATATGGTTGAATCGCTTGGTTCAACTTGACAATGCCCCTCTTACTACTTGTGAATTCCTCAAGGAAAAACATCTTTTTAAGAAAAGAAAACAAACTTTTCCTGACTTGTGGGATCTAGATAACTTTAATTGGAAATCATGGCAGTGGCTCAAGTCATAGTTTAGTCTTTCCTCAGCAAATAAACCTTTGATTCTTCAACTCCACCAACTTGTTCCACCTTATCTTACTTGGCGCTATCGACAACTTGTCATGATAACTTCCTCTCCGGCTGGAAATGGCCTTGTAATCATAATTTTTGTACTTTCCCTCTTAAACCCATCTATAAACAACTCTTGCCCACAGTTTCCTTGTCTACCCACCTTAACCTCAAATGGCAATGCAAATTTAGTTGTGCCAAGTGGAATAAGCTAAGTGCTCTCATTTGGAAATCTAAAGTTGATGCCCAAGCACAATTGATTACCTAGAAAATTTTGCATCTTAAGCTCCCTATTGGTTAACGCCTTTCCTTTGTCTCTCTTTCCTTATCTTATCATTTTTGTGCTAAAAAAGAGACAATTAAACATGCATTATGGTTTTGTCCTCATGTTAAATTCCTATGGAATCATCTCTTTTCCAATCTTCCAGCCCTTTGCCCTCAAGTCTAGACTTGGAAAACTATTATTCTTGGCCTTTCACAACATCACAACATTGTTTCGCAAGCCTTCAGACACATTATCTTAAAGTATATATGAAATTTTGTTGCTCAATTGTCTTCTCTCTTACGATCTATACCATTCAAATGGAGAGCTTGATGATTTGTGCTAATCTCTCCCCTCACTTATGTCTTCTTCAATCTTATACTCATAACAATCCAGATCTCAAAACCTTCTTAGATGAGCTTCAAATTCTATACAATACTTTTGAGGAAAAAACCATTGGCTTTGGTTGTGAGATTGTTGGTCAGAGTGATAGACTAGGTTGTCATCAACATTGAAGAATGTTGAACTGCTCCAAAGGAATTCATGTTGGAGGAATATGGTGGTTTGGTGATCTTCTCGTAGACAATTTGTTGTTATATTTCTAGAAGATCTTACATGAGGGACTGCATCAAGAAAATATATTAGTCAGTCCTCATCATACATTGTGGAGGAATGGGCTGATTTATATTGTTTTACATTGTGTTTCACTAGAGATTGCTTTAAGGGGCATTGAATATCAATTTTCTCATACTCTGAGTTGTTGTAAGAAACTATCTTTGTGTTCTCTACCAACAGATGTGGTTATTGATTTATTTTTGTAACTTACTTCTGAACAAGGCTACTAGCTCTATGGTCACTTTATTCCTCGAGAGTAGTTTCGTGTCCCTACACAAGGTGACATGTCTCCGATAATTCACAATCACTCAGATCAATTCCATATGTTTTATATCATTTATACACATTAGACTGATACCATTGATCATAAGATTGACCCTACTTAGATTAAATTCAACCCATAATCAATTTTACATCTATTATAATAATATGATATTTTTCAAACTATAAAATTATTTTTTAATACTATTAATGACTAAAACTTACAAAACATCAAAAGGTATTCTTCATTATAATTACTAAAACTAATTGTTATTTAATTTTAAATACCCACGAATTACAATTGTCCATTGCCAACTACAATTAATTAATCTGGTTGATGTATGCTTCTTTAATGTTAATCTGACTAGAAAAGAGTATGCTTCGTTTACAAGATGCCATCTTTTTCCTTATTCATTAATGGGAATGGAATATCTTTTTCAATTATGGGCATTGAATAACAGTGGTACTTATCACACTTTATTTAAGCATTCACTGAAGAAGCTCAAGTTGCCAGACGTGTAAGGTGCAGATTCACTCCATAGAGTTTGGAGTGCACGTCCACCGTCCTTAACAAAAGCACTGACAAGAAATTTGAGCGTTTTTGGGAACTAGTCTTTAGAACTACTTTTACAGATTCTTGTTTCACACACTTTATAGCTTCTTTTATGGATTTTATGCTCTTAACATTCACAAAATATATTTGCTTTTGCTTGTGGGACTCGCACAATGTTAGCTTAAGTGATTTATCATCTGGCAGAAAAGCAATCCAGTGAATATAATAAAGTGATGCACTATGGAGTCTTGAGCTGCAAGTAGCTGGGAAACTTGCAGCCTAAGGTTTTACTAAATCATAAATGGTAGGGTTCTCATTCTGAGAAAGTATACTAGGCATTGTTGGGGTTTGTGTTATTACTACAATCAAGCCCATTCTCAATTCTTAACTTTTACCAATCAGAGATGGCATCTATAGTTGGAGAAGCTGTAGCTGCAAAACTTTGTGAGATGGTTGTTGAGATGGCTGTTCAACAGTTATCTAAACAGGTAAGCCTTTTCATAAACTTCCATGAGGACTTTGAATGGTTGAAGACCAAACTTAGATTTATGAAGGGCTTTCTCAACGATGCTGAGTACCAGTGCAGACAAAAGGAGAGTGTGAAGCAATGGCTGCAAGATGTTCGAGACATTGCCCTGCGTGCAGAAGACATATTTGAGCTATGTACTGTACAACCTCTTCACAGCAGCAGATTTCTGTCTATTTTAATTGATAGTGACTTCGTTTTTCGTTACAAAATGGCACGAAAAATCAGCAAGGTCAAAAATAGAATCAACTTCCTTACTGAGGAGGGAAGGAAATTAAAGATAAATCATGATGTTTTGAGTGGGGAAGAATCATCAAGCAGCAGATTTCAATCATCAGACCGGAAGAGATCAAGTAATGTGCCAATAGATTCACATCCAGTGGGTATAGAGACCAAGGTTGAGTACTTGGTAAGCTTGTTAGACAAGCCTGCAGTTTCTGTTATTGCTGTTGTTGGAATGGGTGGCGTAGGCAAGACATATCTTCTGCAAAATTTTTACAATTTCACCAAAGACAGGTTTGAGAAATCTATTTGGCTTTCAATTTCTCAATCTTTTTCTATTTCTAAGTTGCAGCATGACTTAGCCTCTCACTTAGATATAAAGGATAAAATTTATAGAGTGTCTGAACAAAGAGCAGAGGAATTGATTAATTTCCACTTGAAAGAAAAGAGGATTCTCATTGTTCTGGATGATGTGTGGAAGCCCATAAAAAAGGATAACTTGATAGAAAGACTTGGTTTGACAATTGGCCATAACTGCAAACTTGTGATTACAACAAGAAACAAAGATGTTTGCAGAAATGTGATGGCAGAAATTTATGAGATGGAATGTTTGAGTGAAGAAGACAGTTGGAAACTGTTTTGTATTTATGGGTTTCCAGAGTATGAGGGAAACAGAGCACCTGAGCACCTTGTGGATGTAGCTCACAACATTGTAAAGGAATGTGGAAACCTGCCCTTGGCCATCAAGACAACAGCAGCATCTCTGGCAGGCTTCACACTTCAAAGGGAATGGAACTCAAAATTAAGTCAGCTTAAAGAGGTATCTACTCTCAATAAACCCATGGAAGTCCTTAAATTGAGCTATGATTGCTTGCCTGCACATCTTAGGGCTTGTTTCGCTTATCTCTCTTTCTTCCCTGAGGATGAGAGAATAGAGTGTGAATACCTGGTAAATCTGTGGATAGGAGAAGGCTTCGTTCCAGACGGAGAAGACCAGTGGGATATTGGATGGAGTTATTTACATGAGCTTGCCAACCTTTGTTTGGTTGAATTAGTGGAAGAATGGGAATCTGGCTATGGTATTGAAGTCAAGAAATATTGCATAGTTCATGATTTGTTTCATGATTTAGCCATGTATATATGTAAAGAAAATAAATGTGCTTTTGATATTAAGAAGGCCTTCCCGAAACCCCCTTCCAGGAAAAATAGTACTGAATGGTGTAGGGTTTTGTTGCCCAAGAAAAGTATAAATGACAATGTCATGGCACAAATCCTTCCTGTATCTTCTGCCAAACTTCTCCGGACTTTATCATTGTATGACAATCACATAGTTAGCATTCCCCCTAAATTTTTAATGAATATGAAAGTACTACGGGTTCTTGACTTGAGCAGGAATCCCATCACTACATTGCCTGATTGTGTTGGAGATATGAAGCTTCTCAAAGTATTGAACATGTCGGACACATGGATTGAGGAGGTACCAGGGTGTGTTAGAAGGTTGCAGAGTCTTCGCTTTCTAGATGTTTCTTTTTGCTCTAGTTTAAGGCAGATACCAGCGTGGATAGGTGAACTGAAATGTCTTCAACAGATCAATATACTCCATTGGAGTATTAGTACTTTGCCAAAGGGAATCTCAAATCTCACATCTCTGAGGACACTGAGATCTCAGTGCTTATGCCTCTCTGTCGAAAATGATGCAGATTTGAAGTTAGAGAACGTTGGTAGTATGATCCAGCTGCAAGAATTAAGGATACAGATTCATAGAGAATCACAATTAGAGAGTATAAAACAAGGGATTTTGGGGCGGTTGGTAAAGATGCGTCATCTCACTGTTGAGAATTGTGTTCCACTCTCTCGTCCCCTGTTTCCGGAGAAACTGGAGATTATGACAGATCTTGAAAAACTACAGGTAGAAGAATTTGCTGTAACAAGTCGTTTATGTAGTTTTGTAAACCTTAGAGAACTCAGGTTACAGAGATGTGATTGGAGTAGTTATCCAGAATTCCAAAATATGCCAAACTTAGTGAGTTTGCGTTTGGAGTATAACGGAAGTTGCAGAGAGATAGCAGAGGCTTTTGGAAAGTCAGGCGGGTTTCCAAAACTTCGGTTCTTGCTGATTAAAGATTTCCCTGGACTGGAGGAGTTTCCTAAATTGGAAGATGGAGCAATGCCACGCCTCGAGGTTTTTAAGCTACAGGAGTGTAACAGACTGAGAAAAGTTCCCGAGGGATTGGAGGAATTGAAAATGCTCAAAGAGTTTAACCATGATTATACAGGAACAGATGGATTACGGGACAGATTAAGGGAAGGAGGGCAAGATTGGCAAAAAGTTAAAACTCTTAATCCGCAACTGATCATGATCGGTCGGTACAGGCATTAATTTTTCCAAATTTAATAGCTCTAGAATGTTTTGTGGGATTCTTTTATGGATGAATGTTATATGATATTGTTTTGTTTTGTTTAAATAAGTCTATCATTAATAACAAAGAGTTCTAAATTTGTATGTATTTATTTTGTTATTTTATGAAGGCGTGTTTTATGTTTAGTTTTAAAATATTTTATCATTTTAATTTTTCATAAGATCAATATTTTATCATTTTAAATTATTATGTTTTAATCTTAATGTATTTAAGATATCTATGTTAATAGCATCTACAATGTAGCATGCAAAATGTTAATTTAGCATTTTTTTTTTTTTCATGTGTTTGTACAAAGTATTGTTACCCTTTGCAAATAAATTCCATTTGTTGAACATTGTTGAAGCATTCCATATTTTTCAAATGTGTAACTAATATTTTAAAATATAATTAATAAGACATTTCATAATTATCGAGAAATGTAATGTTTCTCCTATTTAAGAAGAAATTAAAGTTCAATAAAATAATTATATTTGATAAGGTATATATTACATAAAATTATTGTATTTTCAAATATTTAAATCTCTTTTCCTAAGTTTTCCTTTGAAAGAGTTGTTTCCTTATTTTCAATTTTTCATAACAATCATATAAAAGTGGTTGTGAGATCTTGATTCTATCAAGGACTTCATGTGTTATATATCAACAAATATTAAACATGTTCTTTTCTTAGTTCTATATCAATTGTTGCCTTGGAATAATTTAACCCTTGTTATTTGTGGACAATCGGTGTCCAAGCTAATAATAAAGGCAATTGACGCGTGCATCCCATTTGTATTGGTGAAATTGAAATTAAACTTGGAAATGTATTTTCAAATGGAATTTCAAAATAATTATTAAATTTGATTATAACATTAGTGGATTTGGTGGAGCACTTCTAGGTTTGTATATGATATTCTAAATATATCTTAAAGCTTTGTTTGCAAGACTTGCTTCTATCCACATATTAGAGGTTAGCCTAATTAATAATTCATAATAATTCACCACTTTGACCTCCTACTAGATTAGTACTCCCTTATTTGGTTGCAATGCTATGAGCTAATGGTCTTTTCAATGAATGCAATTTATTTTGTTATGGTTATGTACATTATCATTTGTTGCAAATACTTGAATATTATATTCAAAATCTTCCCTAATTACTAGATGTAAAGCAACATCTATTCTTGTCATCAATAATTTTTAATCATTAGTTATAATAAGATGTACATATCTCTAATATTTGTGAGTAGTTGGCAACCTTCTTGTCTAAATACTTTATCCAAGGTAACAACTATCTTAAATTATTCTCTAGTAATTTTATGTGTACATTATTATCCTATGATGGTTTGCCACTAATACGAGGTAATTATCTCATATCTTCTAGCAAAATGATTGATCTTCCTCCAAAGCTCAAGATTTTTTTTTCAAGAAAAGCTTGATGTAATCTCGAATCAATATTTTGTAGCAAATTTTGTTCAATAAAGTTCATTTCTACAACTAATATGTATTTTTGGAAGCTTGTGAGTCTTGTCCCTTCTAATTCAACAAAATATGTAAGTGAAATTTTTAGTGTTGAATGGATTATTAATGCACCAATGTTTCAAAACCACGATTCCAATTGATGCTAGTAATAATAGGGGACAACTTTGTGGTGCTTATGCATCTTGAAGAACTTAACAAAATGCAAGAATTATATTCTTTTTCATTGAATTATCACGCATAGTGGGATTACATATTGAAATTTCAATAATATTGTGACATAATAATTTATCAAGTGTTTTTTTACTCAATGCTAAGGTTTCATATGATATATTTGACATTATAGAATCAAGTATTAGTAAGTCATTCCCTTTCATGGTGGTGATGAAATTTATTACTTTATTTGTGTAATCTTCTTGATATTTTGTACTCCATAAGAATTTTCTATCAATATATCTTCTATCTAGCATATCTATTTCTATCTCATTCGTAATTTTTCCACAATGTAGCCTTGAAATGATCACGTTCAATTATATTCTAATCATTAGGTAATATATCATCACTTTAAAAATGATCTTTAGTTTTGTCTAAAATAATTCTTCATTCCTAATCATGGATTATAATTGACTCCCCATTTGATGTAACTATAGTACCATCAAGTCTAATATATCTTCACATGGCTTGTACAACAATAACTCTAACCAACATATGTCAAACCATTTTAGTGATTGACTTGTAGGCATGGTGATGAATCTTAGAAACACTCATAATAACTACCATTATCCTTGCCTCATGTTTGTTATCTCTTCTCAACTTAGTATTATATGTCCAAAATATAGGTGCATATATTGTTGGATATTGTTGTACATTGTTGTCATTGATCTCAACAATAGTGGTCTATACAAATGTATACACGTGTATACATGTGTATACCTATAAATATTTCTCAATAAAATCAAACCTATGAGGGCATATAGAGATCATTTCACAATTAGTTCACAATAGAATTAAACCCTCATGCCATAGACCAAATATTTGACATTATTCTCAAACTGAAATCATTGAACATACGAACATGGAGGAAGAATAGAGTGAGACATACAATATTTATTTCACACAATTATACATATGTATACAAGTGTATATAGGACCCATTAGGGCATACGGTATTTATTTCACACAGTTATACAAGTGTATACAGGATGTATACAAAGGTATACATGTGTATACAAATATGTTTTATGAAATCAAAAAAATATGGAAAGCGAACCTACAAACCATGACAACATTTAGTAATTATTTCATAGTAAAATCGAACCTATGAGGGTATACAATAATTATTTCGAACCCATGAGGGCATACAGTAATTATTTCACAGTAAAATTGAACCCATGAGGGCATATAGTATAAATTTCATAGTAAAATCGAACTCGTGAGGGCATACAATAATTATTTAACAGTAAAATCAAATGCACAAGGGCAAACAATTATTTCACCCATGAGGGCACACTACTTATTCACAGTAAAATTGAATGCACAAGGGCATACAGTAACTATTTCACAGTAAAATCAAACCCATGAGGGCATACACTAATTATTTCACAATAAAATCGAATGCACAAGCATACAATATTTTTTTCCTAGTAAAATCAAACCCATGAGAGCATATAGTAATTATTTCACAATCAAATCGAACTCGTGAGGCCATACAATTATTTTTTGGCAATAAAATCGAACCCATGAGGGCATTTAGTAATTATTTCACAGTCAAATGGAACTTATGAGGGCATACACTAATTATTCACAATAAAATTGAATGCACAAGGGTATACAATAATTTTTTTACATTAAAATCAAACCCATGAGGCATTTACTAATCATTTCACAATAAAATCAAACCAATGAGACATTTACTAATTATTTCACAATAAAATCAAACCCATGAGGGCATACAATATTTTTTTATAGTAAAATCGAACACACTAGAGCATATAATTATTCTAAAACTAAAATCATTGAACATACAAACATGCAAGATGAATAAAGTGGCAAACACGGAGAAGGGCAATTGTAATGTTCATGAGTTTGGTTTTAAGTGTGAAGCATAAAAATGGAACCAAGTAGCTAAGACCTAATCCCACTCGCATGTACACATTGAAATACAAAAGCTCCTAAGTCGATGATTCACTTTGACCACTTCTTGTGTGTGTGTGTGTGTGTGTGTGTGTGTGTGTGTGTGTGTGTGAGAGAGAGAGAGAGAGAGGGGGGGGGTTTCTATTCCTTTGTTGCAAATGAAGAGATGTACAAAATATGATACAATGATCGACTATGCTAGGAGATGAACAAGGAAGCAAACATAAACTAAAAATGCAGAATTTGATTGAACTGAAACTGAAAAACTAAAAGCACAATTTTGATTGAACTGAAACTGAGAAACTGAAAATAGAACTAGAAAATGAACTCAAAGGTGCACCTGTCACTGAAATTTGGTGCAGACTAGGCAGGACCAAGGCGCCACGCCCTAGTCCCTGATATCACGGAGGGCTAAACTTTTGGATTTTGGATTCTGAGACTCTGAAATGATGATCTACCAAAAAATGATGCAAAACAAGGAGGACTAGAATGTGGCACCACGCCCTGATCCCTGGAAATTCGGATCTAGCTTTGAGACTAAGTCTGCCCATGTGTGTTCCATCGGTCCCGAAATTCGTGCGTTCGCCGGATTTCTGTATTTGAACCTACAACTTGAAAAATGGTGTCTAGGTGGCTATAGAGGGTTTTGGCTTAGTCAAACCCCTTGTTTTGGTGGTTTCCACCTCCACAAATAGCCGACAATGTATTGAAAATGTGTAAGGATTTTGTGTATGCAAGATCCTAAATGAACAAAAAAGTAAATCTAGAGTTCTACCCTACACTTTGAAGAACAAACCCTAAATGATTGTAAATGTAAATGTATATGCTTCAAATCACAAATGCAATAATCGATCAAAAGCATGATTGTAAATCTGAAAATGAATGTTATGAAACTCATACAAAGACATGACAATAACATGAAACCATACCAAAGGTACAAGCCAATCAACAATCGGTGATCTCCTATTATTCTTCAATGTCTTCAAAACTCCTAATTGATGTAGACTTGATAAATGCTTGATGAATGCTTGATTTGCTCATTGTAGACTCCACATAACCTGTACTTTCATTTCATAAGAGGCTCCTTCAATTGCTTGTAGATGGATCCTTCAAACGAGGAAATGAAAGGCTATATGTATGAAACCCTAACTTTGTTTTGAGCCATAGGCCGATCTCACCAATTTCTTGGATTTAAACATTAAAATACCGCTTTCGAGGAAGCAAGATATTGTAATTTTAAAGTCAATTCCAAAATTATATGGAAATTTGAGATGTCTAGATATGTAAAATTGAACCTTGAAGGTCGAAATAGGACATAATTAGGGTATTTGATGAATTAATTAATTGAAAGAATAAAATGTGTAGAGTGATGAAAGAAGACTTTATATTTAATTAAATTAATTAATTAAATGCTTAAAGAGAATTTTGAATGCAAGATGCAAACTCACTAAGGCGGATGCTAACCTAAGCGTGGAATTGCACCACTCAATAAAGGGTGTACAATTTACGATGATACATCAGGATTCAATGACTACCGCTTATGCACGATAGTGTTTGCGTCTACGTGGGCAAGGGTGGGAATTAAATGGGACTTGATATATCAAGTCACCCAACACTCCTAACTTTAATGTTATCATGTCTAACAAGCTCATGCGCATAAACACTTATAATTAGGTGTTATTTCATTTTGACATTGGATGTTTTTTAAATTTTTATTGGGTGTTTAGGGAACAACTATTGGGGTGATAAGGGTCATGTTTCCGTCAACACTTTGAAATGACCATTTTTTGACCCATTGAGGCATAATTGAATCCATAGAATGTGTCATCCATGCCCACAAGCCAAATCAATAGCTTTAAGCAATTAAGTCACATATAGAGAGAACCAAAAAAAAAAATCATCGAAATCGGACAAACCGTTTAGGAGCTTAAGATGCATGAAGTTAGCTAGCTATGACGACTACTGGCTCCTTTCCCCTATTTAGGCAAGGTAAATGATTGATTATGCTTGATTTTTTTGTAACTTGTGAACAGATGCACATTTTGCACTTGGATTTTCTTGGGTGAGCTTTGCTCTATGGTAGCCACATATAGGGTTACCAAATTCCCTACATTTGCTTGGATGGCTTTTGGTACTCTTGGTCATTCACATTCTGCAGATCCTGGGAGGGTCTCTGTAGCAACAAAGTGTTCTTTGCATTTGTGATCAAAACACCTGCAATGTCTTCTGTAGGGTATTGAGTACGATGACCATTAAGGAGGGTGTTAAAATAATATCAATATCTTCTATAATGGTCATCTTCTATTTAAAGTTGTCGACTTATTTAGCTTGTTAAGTTAGCTTTTTATTATGTAATTAGCTTCCAAGCTTAATTTAGCGTTTAAACGGTATGTTCTAATTATAGAACATCGTCTTGTAACCTCTATATATACGTGTATATCGTTCAATGTAATCATCCGATTATTCAATCAACTCAAGTTGCAGGCCCGAAAATCTCCAGAATGCTAAAAAAAACATGAACTGTTGCCCAACACATAGAAATTCGCCCATGAACCAAAAACCCTCGAAACCCTAAAAAAGCCTTCAAAAAAGCAAAATCACTTTTTTATAAAAAAAAATTTGGATAATATTTCAAAAAGGCCATGATTTTATATTAGAAAATTCGCCAAACTTTAAAGAATCCCATTGACCCGCTCTAATACCATGAAAAATAAATTGAAAGAATGATTCAATAATCAAATGATTACATCGAACGATATACACACGTATATATAGAGGTTACAAAACGATGTTCTATAATTAGAACATAACGTTGAAGTAAAAGATTAAATAGCAAAACGCTAAATTAAGCGTGAAAGCTAAATTAAGCTTAAAAGCTAATTAGCTAAAAAGAAAAAGCTAAATGCTAAATAAAGCTTAAAAGCTAATTAACTAAAAAAAAAAAGTTAAATGTTAAATAAAACTTAAAAGCTAATTAACTAAAAAGAAAAAGCTAAATGTTAAATAAAGCTTAAAAGTTAATTAACTAAAAAGCTAAATGACCATTAACAAGGAACTAAATATAAATGACTAAAATATAATTAAATATTCTAATAATAATAAACTTAAACAAAAACCTCCTTACCATTTTAAGTTTTGTCTACTAATTTACTAAAAAAAAATTATTCAAAGTAAATATAAAATTTAAAATACCATAACCTTAACCCAAAACCATAAGTGTTCAATCTAACTTTGCTCTGTATCAGAGTAAAAATGAGCCAAAAAAGATATGTAATCACTGTCACTCAGGTAATGCTTCAAATTTATTACAGGCTTTGCAAGTGTAATGCTACTATGATGCAGTGTACAGTACTTTGAAATTGTCTGATTTGGCATTCAGCAGACAATACAGGTAATAACCGATATAATAAGTCAAACAAGAAAATGCTGCTGGAAACAAATCATACGATATTATGATTCAAATTAGTCAAAACATTTTCATAAAGATGATACAAAGATTAGGAATTCAATTTTGAAAATATAGTCAATTTTCTCGAGGGAGATGCTAATGATCCAATCGTTTGAGGTTTTCACTACACTTCTCAGTAATGCCCTCCCAGATTGGACATTTCTCACGACGGGTTTAAAACAGGAGGAAAAACCTCAACACAAGAAGCTTGACCACAGGATCCTCAAGAGCTATGCTACCAGAAGCGAGAAATGAGAAACGTAACAGCAAGGGTAACATGACGAGAAACTGAAGTTTAAAAGGTTGCGTATAAGAAACGGATTTTTAATATATATATATAATAAAATTAATTTTAAAAATTAAAATTATAAAAACATATATCTCTATAAAAATTTTAAACATTCTTTGATTTCATTCTTTCATTTTAAAATAATTTCTATAAAACATTTCACACAATAAGTATAATAAAACCACCAGAACAAAAATAAAATTGTGTGATACTTAACTAGGCGTACAAAAATTGCAAATTGCAAATTAATGTAAACTCCAGCTTGGACTTTATTGGCAGTTATAAACTCCAGCTTGGGCTTTATTGGCATTTATAAACTAATGTAAACTCCACCTCGAAGTTGGAGAAAAGATAAAAAATGTCTTAAAAGTTTTTATTTAAATTTTAAACTGCTGAAAAAACGAAAATCATAGCTTCGAAACGGCCGTCTGCAACAGGAAACCCGTTTCGAAACGGAAGTCTCCCGTCGCGTTTCTGGTAACTAGGCTCAAGTGTTACAACTATAGTCAATTTAGGTAAAAATATGCAACCCTTCACTCTGTTGTGAACCAAAAAGAAAGAACACCAAAGTATGCATTTTTTTCTTACATGTTTTTCAATCTACCAAGAATCATATTCTTTGCAGACCTCTGCATGTTCTAGTTTTTACTTGTCAGGCCTGGCAGTCATACTCTTCTCCATTTTGGAGCTTTTCATTTGAGTAATAATATATGTTTCCCATTTGAGAAGCAGTCTGTACTTGAATATCAACTTTCTCGGCCTTGTCAGTGAGAGACAATTGCAACAAGATTAGAATTCACAAAAAAGTTGGATAGCGTATAAGACGCTGTGGCTTTAAGTATGAATGAAGATCAGCCTTTGAACAGCACATGCCGAAGAGATGTTAGTTGAACACTTCCCCAGAACAGTAGATGAGATTGTGTCCTCAATCAATAGGTCTGATAATAAGGACAACAACCATCCCAGCCTTCCCATTAAATCAAATATCAATTCCAAGAGTTGTTTACAATTGCCATAAAATTAGTTAACAAAAAGTTGGATGGTGTAAAAGTAGTTGCCACTTAAAATGTGAATGCTAATCTGTCCTTGTACAGAGCACATAACAAGATTTTGGTTGAATGCTTTCCCACAACAGCAGATAAGAGTGTGTCCTCAGCCAATATGTCTAGATTTAAGCAGATGGCATAAATGTTTATGTACGCCTTTAGAAAAGTTCAGTTACACCACCTTGATGCTAGCAAATGACAGGCTACAACTAACAGAAACACAAGGGAGCCTTAAATCAAGCAAACAGAATATTAGATCAAGAGAATCTTTCTAAAAATGCGTTCCCACAACTGCAGATGAGAGTGTGCCCTCAGCCAATAGGTCTAGATTTAAGAGGATAGCATGAACATTTAGGTACACCTTAGAAAAGTTAAGTTACATCATCCTGATGCTAGCAAATGACAAGATACAACCAGCAGAGACACATACAAGGAGCCTTATATCAAGCAAACAGATTATTAGATCAAGAGAATCTTTCTCAACCCTGGGGAAGTGGGACTGGGGCTGAGAGGATAGAACCCATCCCGAGGCACTGTCAGGAACAACTCTGGAGCAATGGCACCTGAAGTAAGGAGGGGAGAAGATAAAGCCTCACCTCCGGCCACGGTCAGGAGCAAAGTAGTGATGCAAATGCCACATGACCTAGATCTTCAAAAAGGAAGAGTGCAGCAAGAAGCACCATGGTCCAGATGCTATTGCAAGTACTAGTACATCTACAGAATATTAGACCAGAGAAAAAGTAAATATTTGTTTTGATTTTCAGATTTTCCTTTAAGGAGAGTGGGGCAAAGCTAAGTTGCCAAATTGGGTACGCGTACGTGGGCACGAAACGTTGGTACGACATAAATTTTTTGGGGGGTTGGATACGTTTTTGGTACGTTCATACAAAAATTATACATGCATGATCCATGCATGTATGCATGCATGCATGCATGCATGTAACTAAAAAATAGAATTAAGTTTAGAACGTCATATACCAATACATATGCTAAACAAAACCATTACAAATTTCAAATTTTGCAACATAACATACTAATTTTAATTCAGTTTTCAGTATCAAAAAGATCAAACTAGAATCTCATGATAAATAAGTTCCGAGTTCACTAATCAGCACTGCAGAATATCAAAAAGATCAAATTAGAATCACTAAACATTTCGGAAACATTTCGGCATCTAAAAACACAAACCTTGGATGAACCCAAAGGAGATTCGTTTCAGAATCTGATTCCGGTACGTTTCATACCCGAAATCGCCTGAAAAATCCCACGAGTCAGCAATGGGCAAAGCAATAAACAACTGGGAGTGCTCTGAATAGATATGAACCTCTTACCATCAGTGTGTCCAAACCTCTTCCAATCAACATTTACTGTCCAACTTAAATCTGTCTCCAATCAATAGCCCCAAAAATCCCCTTTTCTTTACTAAGGCTCCCTCTTGTTTAAATTGACCCCCCTTGTTTCATTTTCTTAAAGCACTTGAAACATTTAGGCACACAACCAATGAAGTGTGATTTCTACACGAGTTCCATGACAAATTTGGGAAGGCCAGTTTGACCCATCACAATGCAGACCAGTTATTCCATATCGACAAACAAAATGAAGTCTAGACAACTAATCTCCGTTTGATGATTCAAGAAATTTAAACTAAAATTCATCGTAATAGTTCAGAACTGCTGATGTTTTAAGAACAGTTGATCATAACTCTCTATCTTAAGACCAATTGATATTGTCAAATGCTTTGAAACTTTCAATTGTAATCTATTTCCAGCTATAACTAACTTCTACAATTTATAATTCTTGTGACTATAACCTAATGGACCAAGGATCATAGTCAATCAGAAATAAAAGAACACAAGACAAAACAAGTCTCAAAATGTCAGAAAATGCAATTACTCATTTCCCCAGTGCATTTGTGAATAGCATATAAACCAAACTAATAAAAATATCAAGTACAAAATATTCTAATAACATAGAAAGATTGTTCCATTATAGGATTGCATTCTAATCTCACTAAAGACGAACTGAATAGATAATCACCAAGACGACTACAATTTTAGAAGATGATTCCATCTGAAGAACGTTTGGTCAAAAACCTTGGCTAACATGCCATCTTTTAATAGTAAGATGCTTTACTTCAACAAAGATGCTAGTTAGCATTAGAAACCGTTGATACCCCCATTTGTTCGCTCAATGATACCTTTCAAAAAGATTATTTGCTAAATCATAAATACCATACAATGCCCATACTTATTAAAAGACTCCTTTTTAAACAATAGCTTGCTGCATCAAATATACCATACAAGAAAGTGCCAGTCTAGTTCACTCTACATTTTAAAAAATCCAAGTATTTACAAACGTCTATGTCCCATTAGAAATCCAAGGATATTTCAAGGTTGTTATAATATACAACAATTAAAAGCTGGGAGATCCTAATGTTACTTGGCTTGTATATCCAAGATTGGTACACAACATGCAGCTGATCGCTAAGAGGAAGCCAAATGTCACATACGTTGACATTAAAGGGCACTCCGTATTTCGAGATATCTAATACCATTGGGCGTTCTGTAAAGTACTATGTGTGGCTTAAACGCCACGTTCCTCTCAACCAATTTAAGTTTACACTAAATGCTCCATTTCTAAAACAAGCATTCAGAATTGTTGGAATCTCATCAGCAAGCATTCAGAATTGTTGGACTCTCATCAGCAAGCATTCAGAATTGTTGGACTCTCATCAGCGCATCCCTAAGAAACAACCCTAAGACTAACACTATAAAACCTACCCTTAATGATAAATATATTGATACTTAAACCCATAACTTTAATGGCAGTAAACATATCGTATTGCATACTCTAAATTTAAACTCCTAACCCCAAATCCACTGAAAATCCCAAAAGTAACTAAAACCCGTAAAAGTAACGCCCAAGCCTTAATGGCGCTGATAGCACTTAAATTAATGCCACTGAGTGAGAACCAAGTTGTTGACGCATAACAACTAACTTGTACGAGGAATTCAATAACGAAATATCATATTTAATGACCTATGATTCCATTAAAGAAATCTTTAAAATACTATTTACTGTACTTCAAAATCACAGATATTAGCAACCCTCAAACATAACGATGTAAGTCACACATTACGAACAACAGAAAACTAGAATAACGCTTACAGTAAAAGAATGACATACTTACTATTAAAATGTGGGCAACGACATAGTAGACAAAACGCATGGGAAGCCCTTTATCTGTGGATCCTGCCCTACGGTTGTCTGACCACTGCCAGTCCATTCAACTATTGGCATGGTGTGAAAAGGCATTTTATTTCGGCACGGATCATAAGATCTTCATTATAATCAGAATGAACATCAAAAATCCCGTGCCAAATGCATGAAGAAAAGGGAATAGGTTCTATTTATCCCATGGTAAATTATGGTTGAAGAGAGAGAACATTAAACCCTAGAAAATCTTTTTTTTAATGACACAAGTAATACGGATATAATCAATTGACTATCAGAAACAAATATAAGCTGAATAATACAGTTACCGATGATAATTAGATTGAAAAACAGAAAAAGGTCCAAGAAGAAACCAAAATCTCATTGTAAGATTTACAACAAGCTCAAAATAGAAACGATCAAATCTGACTAGTTCATAAACAATAACCTGAACAAAGTGTAGCCAAGGTATAAGAATCTCCATAATCGCACATGTTTCACAGACCAAGCTTCGTTCTACGCCAATGTCTGCGCTTTGCATTGTACCTGATAGTGTTATCAGTCCTCATCCTGATCCAATGAGGTATGGGCCTGTTTTGCCTCATCTTCTTGGCCAACTTCTTCTTTATTATGAAAGTTTTGTGGGACGGCATTTTTGCTCTCCTTGCTCCGCCTCTCTAGCTCGATAGACTCTGTTCCGCGCTAGAAAATCTACTCCGACTAAATTTCCTCTTTACCCAACTTCGTAACCTTCTTGACTCTTGCAAACCCTAACATTTTTGCCCCTTGGAGTTTATAGATTAGTTAGTTTCCCCTAGTGTTTTTATGGGTGGGAAGGGGGCTCTAATTCCTTTAATTCAAGCATTATTATTAGTTTCGTTAAAGGCAGGTTATTATCAATGAATGCATAGAATTATTATTTTTTCAACAAAAAATTTATAATTTAAAAAAAATAAAAATTTAACTGATTATATAAATACTATTTTTCTTTATTCTCATTAATTTATTTAACTATAAAATTTAATTTCAATAGAAAAAATTACATATTATTATACATAAATACTTCATTTAACAGGTACGTAATTTCGATCACATAAATCTTTTATTGAAATGTCAAATCAAACTTAATTCTTAAATGAAAGCTTGTACAGACAGCTCAAATTTCAATTTACTTGTGACAAGCAAGTGAGAGATGAACTCAGATGGTTGTAGCTATTCTGGCTCCAAAACGACATGCCTCGATATGATGTCGAAGGCATACCATTCAAGTACGACAGGTCCATGAGAGCGACGTTCCTGGGACCCACAGATGACATGGAGGAATTCGCGGCTGCGATGACGTGGATGATGTTGTCGTTTTGCGTTTGACGGAAAAGCTTGCTCGCGGTTAACACTTTCCCAGTCGTTGTCACCGCGATGTGATGGTTACATCGGGCGAGGCGATTAACATACCGCCGGGCAAGCGTTTTACATTTTCGGTGACCGCCAATTTCGATTTTGCCACGTGGCAATTTTTTTGGCTAACCCGCTTTATTGCGTCGACGAGTCGACTAACATGACTAACATCGGGCGGCGGTCACGTGTTATGGGCACAGTTTTCAATTCTTTTTTTTTTTTAATTTTGAATGAAAACTCGATTTCGCGAAAATTGAAAATATATTTCGTCCAGTAGCTGCATGCAGAACGCACTGGTGGAGGTGAAACAAAATATTCAACCGTGGAAATTCAGGCTGTAAATTCATGTGCCCGGTTGAATCACTAAGCAAAGGAGTTGCGCTTCAATTGTAGTTATAGGTATGCATTCTTAAAATATGTGTGGCTTCGAAGGGGAGGAGAAAAGTCGACCGCATGCATAACCCAAGTTGTCTGGGTATATCGTTAGTCGTATTGTTATCCCCTGTTAACACGCATGTTTTTTTTCATGTGCAGGGAGGAGGTATCGTAGCGTACATGGGGTGGTACGATTGAAGATTGTTGTGTAGGGTTATGGCGGCATCGGTAAATTCAAACCCTAATAGATAAAGATAGTTTTATGATTCCTTCGTCAACCCAGTGTTTGAAATTGTAAATTTTTATATCATTTTTGTATCGCAGAGGTGGTTGTGAGTGTGCCCTCAGGAGGTGTGAAGAGGACAACGATTTGGGTGGAGGCTTAGGCGGTTGCAGTAATTTGAAACCCTAAGACATTCAATAATTTTATTTTTTTTCCTGTGTCATTTTGTGTTCTGTCTGTGAAAATTAGGCATCATTTTGCAGCATGGTCGTGTCAGGATACCAAGGTTCCATGTTTGATTGTTGACGGCTGATTTTTGGGATTTTGTTGCAAATCGTCAGGGTTTGCATTGTTTGTTTGTAGTTTGGTGTGTGTTAGTGTGTATATATATATATATATATATATATATATATATATATATATATATATATATATATATATATATATATATATATATATATATATATATATATATATATATATATATATGAAGCAATACACACACACACACACACACACACACACACACACTCGCAGAGAGAGAGACACACACACACACAAACATGTCCTCTACAATACAGAGGAAAATAACAGAATAAAACATAGATAAAAGAAACTATGGAAATATTATGCTCTGTTTCCATTATTCTCAGGTGCTCATTAGATAAAAAAAGAAAACCTATAGTCCCATAAATCCCCCTTCAACAATGAGCCAAAATAGACGGAGGCTGCTTCAACAAGGAGCCCTTCAACAATAATGTTTTCGTTCGCGCATTAGTCTTACTTTTTCCACGTTAGGCAAATAAAAAAGGCGCCATGTTTGCTATCATCAAACAAACAATAGATCAACTCCTAATTGTCAGCAAACAATAGATCAACTCCTAAACAAGAGCAGGTCACACACAGTCAAGGAATGGTAGCATCAACAAGTCAACAACCTAATTTTGAGGAGTCTGTTTGCATCAAAAGGCAAACTGTAACATGTAAATGAGGTCAAGACCAAGTAAAAGAAGCTCAATTTGAAACAAAACATTTTACCTCACTTTGTCTTTCATGTAGCTATTAGGTGCTTGCCACTTGTATTTGCATATATATATATTCTCAGACATGTATGTTGATGCATGTCATTGGTACGATATGTCCTTTTTGGAGCCAGAATAGACGTGTGTCATGTATGTCAATTCATGTTGTTGTTACAATCTCATTTTGAAGCCAAAATAGACATGTCTGACACAAGTTGGAAGCACCTAATCACACTCGAAAAGTGCAGAATAAACATATATGCATATATATGTGGGAGGCTATGTGTATTGTGGCTCGACAATAGACGTATCATACCAACAACATGCATCGACATATATTTCCAAGACATGCATACCATGCCAACTTCTCGTGGTGCTCCAACCCATGGTATGTGATGTGGAGTTGTTGTCGAGTTCTTGGTTTCAGTCCTCAGCGCCCACGCAAAATTATGTGGAAATGTCGGAGGTTGGCTGCAGCATGCTTCATGGTTACTACCGGTTTATTATGCATAACATGCACATTAAAAGCTTGTGAATGAAGGAATCACATTTGGAGGGCATCCTGGTAGGAAGAAGAGGCCGCGGGCTGCAAAAACTTGGTACTTTTGTCAGAGAAAACACTAGCACGAAACTCAAGTTACTCTCGCAGTGGGACGCCTCTATTGTGGCTGCAAAAAACAAAATGGGGGGACTAACACCCCATTTTGTGGTAGGTTTTTAATCGTAGGTTTTGCATTTGATGGTTGCTTTTGTCTAACACGATGTTGTTAGTCTGTATGATTTTTCTATTTTAGAACTAGAAGAGACACAACCTCTCGGACCATTGTTCATGTATGAGTTGTGATTTGATACAGCTTGTAGACGTCTAAAAATGGTCAACGCTTGCGGAGTCATACTTTAGCATTTGCGCTTTGCCTTATTTTAGGGTTTTTGCGTCGCATTAACATTTCTCCTATGTTGCGTACTTGGTCTTTATCATTTGCGAGCATCAAGTCCTTCTTCTGCATTCTTCATTTGTCTCACTTTCGAATTTGGTATTGTCGATAACAATCTTCAGTCATGATTTTGGTCTATCTTATCCTGTCGCATCAATGTGCATGCTCATTTTGGCATATTTTGACATCGTCAATTCGATTTTATTTTGGACATCGTCAATCCTAATCGATGATGGAATTAGGGTTTTGTCCTCTTATCAATCTTATCATCTTGCGATCGATTTGTCATCGATCGTTGTCGTTTTCAATCTTGTCATCTTGCGATAGATTTGTCATTGATTTTTGTCAACCAATCTCAATCAAATCATTTATCAGCATTGGTCCTTTGTCAGTTAGAATCATGATCAAATCAATCCTACATCAAGACCTAATTGTCGTTCTTGCATTTCTAATTCATCTTCTAGGGTTTCATGATTTATTCATTTAACCTTGTTTGTCATTTTCCCTCTAGGTTAAATAATTTATTTATTTATCCTAAGTCTTCTTGTCACAATTAAATGTTTATTTAATTGGCTAATTAATTCCTCCTATTTTTGTAAATTAATTAATGAATGAAAAATTATTAATTAATTTACCTAATTTTCATCAATTTCCTAATTTCCAAGTTGTCATTTCTAACCTAATTTTCTAATTTCTCCTAAATTCCTAAATGTCTATTTCTATTTCAAATTCTTGTCATAAATCCTTGCATAGCAATTTCTCATAAATTGTCATAAATTGTCATAAATCCTTGCATAGTAATTTGTCATACACTTGTCATAATTTTGCTATTCTTGATTTGAATTTCCATTCGAATTGCATTCATGCTAATCTTGTCTTTTCTCCAATTTGTCTATAAATTGGATGAATTTCTTCAATCAAAAGGCCGAATCAATCACGCTTCTAGTACCCTTATGCTGTCGTCTCGTCTTGACAATCTTGCTTTCACATTATGCTTATGCACTTGAAGGTGAGATCCACAAAACAAAAGCAATTTGAAGGAGAAAGAAGGACAATGGAGCCACATGAAGGAGACATCTGCATTTGGTTTGCTTAGATTTCATTTTGAATGTCTTGTTTTCATGTTTTCATTGAATGTTATTAGGATTGTTATCACTGCAATCTGGTTTTGTGATTGAGCTAGTCTAATGTTTATATTGCTTTGATGATTTCCACATTTCCTATATACATAGCTAACAGTGGTAAAGCCAAAGGCTAACACGCGATTCAATTTACCATAGGAGATGGATTTAGTCAATAACAAGGCTTGAGAATAGACAAATGGTACTGTATGTTAGTGACATGTTATCCAATTGCATCCATTGAATGTAAAATATAGTGTTAGTCGTATTGTTATCGCATGTTAACACACGAGTTATTTTTCATGTGCAGGGGGGAGGTATCGTAGCGTTGATTTCGAGTCTAAGCTGCGTGTTAGTCAGACCATAGCGTTGATTTTGAGTCGGAATAGAGGTGTTTGTCCTTGAGCGCACAACAATAGTACAAAAATAGGTGGTTGATATAGACAACTCTGGTACAGCTCTAGTACTATGGCAAATTGACATATATAATTTAGGTGATATAAATTACTTAGTGGTAGTTTATATTGGATGTTAAACTACAATTTCATATATGAACATGTAGGTTCCTTTTATGTCTTTTGAAATGCATGTACTTCCCAATGTAGACTACCAGTAACATTAGTTATCCATGTAGGTTGTTGATTTTCAAGGACTATTGAGTAGTCCCCCGGCAAACGTCCAGACATTCCCAGGCTATTGCTCTGTCTCCATTGTTTAATACTACTTGCACTGTAATGTCCCCTTATTAATAATCTTTGGGCTTGTGCAACTTTTTGAAAGGCACTTGTTATATATATATATATATATATATATATATATATATAGTTTGTTGTATATAAATTTTTTTATGCGGTACAAATGTATGTATAAATTTCAGTTCTTGATCATGTAATATTAATGTCCTTACTTTTACTGAATTTGATAATAATGAAAATGAACAATGCAATTGGTTGATGCATTTTATTATATGCTATAGATGCACCATATTAGACAATAAGATATAATTTTTGAACCTGAATGCAGTACGATTGTTATTTATGGATATTCGAGTCATGAAACCAGTGTTGAATATATGAACCAGAAATCCTGATTCTTGCGAACTATGTGTTATAAATTTGTATATATTTTGTTGATTTGCATGAGAGTGTTAATGTTCATCGTAGTGTATTTGTATTTCTAGATTATTGATGTTCGTGATGTTTGAGAAGTACATGTGTTTGATGATCCAACTCCAATCTGAAATGTGATTTGGGCTTCTATTTGAGGTGTCTCGGGTTGGCACGACGAACTCCTCATGTGTCTATCCTTCAGAGTGTTTTTTTCTTTTTTCTTTTCGTAACTTAAGAGTACATTTTTAATAAATAATACTATTCCCATGTCAACAAAGAGATGGAAGCTTTAGAATAGACACTCGTTTTAAAAGACTTGTGTCTTTCGAAAAATGAATTGGAGGTCTCTGTACCCATTAATTATCGTGAAAGACTTTGTTAATGGTAATGAATCGTTGTTTATTCTTTGACATAAATTGACCATCTTAATTGTTGCACACTCGTTTTACAACATCGATTTTGCAATTAGCGGCTGTGATTGACTAAACTGTCGGTAACACGTTGTAGGAAAGGTTCGTTTTGGAGCTGGAATAGACACAGCTGATCCGTTAAGCGTGTTTTGCATCCTTCTTTATCAATCCTTAAGAAAGTCTAGTTTTTGTGTTGTATTTTGGATGGGGAGAACACAGGAAGCCTTTTTAATAGCGTTGGTGATGGATCATAGTCATTATTTCGTTGCAATTGCAACCAAATATGTTCTAGAGCGGAATGCCATGGATAGTTTATGGCTAAACTGTTAGCTGGGCTGTACATAACACAATGACATGCTGACTTTGTATTGGAATGTGGGCATAACCGGTCGTGTGTTGGCTATGTCATTTGTAGTGAATGTGTGGTGTTATTGATAGTGTGATGAATATGAATTGCATTTTTTTTATGTTTCAGTTCAATCATGTCAATTGCGTTGCGAAAAAGGTTGAGGGAAAATGTTGATCTTGATTATGGGTTGCTAGAGCTAAAGGCAGATGATCTCCTAGGAGTTGGCTGCATTCGCTTCCCAGTGACATGTGACATCGGCTTGCCTGTAAGCTAAGTAGTTTTAATGGATTATGTAACATTTAGTATTGCTTGGTGTTGTAACTGTTTAATGCTTGTGACTGGAGAACTAATTTGTATACCCAGGAGAGAGGTGGGCTCTCATATGCGGGACGAGTTCGGCATTCATATCTGAAAGATTCAGGAGTTGGGCTTTCACATCTAGGAGTAGTTGAGGATTCGAATCCGAAAGAGTCGGGAGTTGGGCTTTAAGATGCGCGACCAGTTGGAGATTCAATTCTTAAAGTTTCAGGAGCCGGGCTTTCATATCCAGGACTAGTTGAGGATTCAAATTTGAAAGGGTCAGGAGTTGGGCTTTCAGATGCACGACAAGTTGGGGATTCAAATCTGAAAGATTTAGGAGTTGGACTTTCACATCCACGAGTAGTTGAGGATTCAAATCTGAAAGACTCGGGAGTTGGGCTTTCAGATGCACGATAAGTTGGGGATTCAAATCTAAAAGATTCAAGAGTTGGACTTTCACATCCACGAGTAGTTGAGGATTCAAATCTGAAAGACTCAGGAGTTGGGCTTTCAGATGCGGGACTAGTTGGGGATCCAAATCCGAAAGAGTTAGGGGATGGGCCTTCAGGTCAGGGACTAGTTGGGGATTCAAATCTGAATGAGTCACCAATCGGGTCTCCAATTTTGAACCCATTGTCAAGTCGGCTTCTCAGTGACTGCACAACCACACTGGTAATTATTTCTCATTGCATTATATATTTTTTCCATCATTGCATGGCATGGTTGGTGGAAGTTGGGATTTATAAGTGGAAATGTAGATATATACACGGGCATAAAATGGATCGATGATGTGTGCTATTTTATTGAACAACATTATGATAGTGGTTGTGCTGGTGAGGAAGATGAGGCCAGTGGAAGTGTAGATGAGGCTGATTATACTGATGCTCGAGGTGGTGAGAGTGAAAAAGGGGACGTTTGTAGCGAGCACAAGGTGAGCATAGGGCAGGAGGCTGAACGACAACATGATTCTGTCAGCGCTTGTGAATAGGAACAAGGAGGGGCGAGTAACAAGGAGGTCCACTATTAGTCATTATATGTTGGATTATCTTTATAATGCTTGATTAGTACAAAATTGAATGTGACTCTTTGTCTCTGTTGGCTGTGTGCAGCAATAGGCCGATCACAAAAGAGAACATATTAATGGCAGGTTGCACTACTTTTGTCTCTTCCATTATTGTTCCGAAAATGGAGGTCGTCAGTTTTGGGATCTGGGGAGGCTTAATATGCATAGAGCCAGAGAACATCAACTACCATTTTTGGGGATTGCACGATGCAGTTGTTAATAGTGTGGAAGTGGAAAGCGCAACGCGGATCATAGGAAGAAATCGTTGTTGGAGTTGAAAAAGAGGGAGTCTAATATTGAGTACCAAATGGGTGTACAACATAGTATGCAAAAAAAACATGTCACTGACCGGGTGTGTATGAAATATGGCAAGAAAACATGTGATGAGCTTCCTACCGAAGGGAAGGAAGAGATAAAGGAAGCAATGCGAGTGTACAACAGCAGTCCGGTTAGGGAGGCGAGAAGGAAGAATGTTTTAGAGTTACTGCAAAGAAAGAATATTGCAACAGAGGTAATTTTTTAGTGATCATATTTTTTTGCAGTTTACTAAATTCCTTTAAACATGTGAAGAATGACTTATTGAGGTATCCTATCCTAGTGCCCAGATTTTAAGTGATAGTGCAGGCCATGGCGAGGAGGTTCTGTCATCGAAGGCTAAACAAACATGCTAGTGAATGAGGCTGCATCTATTTCGTTGGGGAAGCAAAAAAAGAAGAATGCTGCGAAAAAATCAAGGCCGGCTTCAGGTCATCAAACAAAAGAGGGTGCACCTGTTTTGCCGAGGAAGCAAAAAAAGAAGAATGTTGCGGAAAAAATAAGGCGGACTTCACATCCTGAAACAAACGTGCCAGCCAATGAGCCTACATGTGATTCATCGAGGAAGCAAGAAAAGAAGAATGCCATAGAAAAAACAAGTCTAACTTCAGATGACGCGACACATTTGTCATCGAAGGTGACTGTCTGTTGGCTTGTCCATATGTGTGTTTTCATTGCATGGTATGCTTTGCACTGCACTGTGTAGTATGTTGACTATTTCGCCCATGTCATTGTAGGCTGATGGGGTCCGTGGAGGGAGCATGGACTGTCCCATGGTATTGGATGACACATAATGCAGTGTGCGTAAAAAATTAAGTCAAAAACCTCGAGCGTCTGTTATGTATAAGTTCATTTCATCAAAGAAGCTGAAGGAGACATCAAATGAAAAATTGGGTGCATGCAGTGTCGAGAAGATTATGGAGCAGTCTCGTGACTTGGGCCAGACAATGGACGATACGAGCAAAGAACAGTTAATGTAGTTGCCTGATGACACCATGTGTAGTGTTCCCGAAAAACCAAGTCCAAAATCTCGGACGTCTGTTAGGAGGAAGAAGGTGAAGGAGACGACGATTGAAAAACCGAGTGCATGCAGTGGCGAGACGATTGCAGAGCACTCTCCTCAACTAGGGCAGAGGCTGGAGGATAGCTGCAAAGATGAACAGGTAATGTGGTGCCATTGTGCATGACATATAGTGCTATATCATGACATGGTGTGTTATACTATACAGCAACTCTTTTTTATGCAGTCGCCCGCGGTATTGGACGAGAAACTTCAAAAGTCTATTTCGAGGGAGAAACTGAAGGAGACGGTGACTAGAAATTTGAGTGCATGTAGTGGCGAGAAGATTGCAGAGGAGTCCACTCAATTGGGGCAGACATTGGAGGATAAGAGCAAAGATGAATAGGTATTGGGCTCTTCTTTTGGATAACAGGCGGTGAGGGGCAGTGTTATACCGGAGCATTTTTTATGATGTTGTGGTTTGTGTCCATTATATGTGTTCCTGTTATTGCCTTAGTCATGTAAAATTCATTGGCCTTGGTCCAGTAGTGTTCGTAGGTGTATGGGTTTAATGTGTACTTACACTCCTGTACAATGTGTCACGTTTTGCAGCATAATCTAATAGAAACAAGCATTGAGAAAGAGTATGGGGGAAATGATGATGGATGTAGAAATGCAGACCGTGACTGCGATGGGGGCAACAGGCTAGGAGAGACAGCTACTCTGGTACCATTGTACTGCATTGGCATGAATTCATTTGACTATGTTTGATCGAGATGTATACAGAATTTTATATAAGCGACCGTGTCCACTCATTACTGATGCAAGCAACCATTGAAGACAAAGAAGAGTGCACCAGTGAAGATGCTCACTCTGTTGCTGTTGGAGTTGAAGTCCACCTACTTCTGGATGGGGCAATGGTTGGGGAAGGCGTTGTTGATGGCCTGGGGAAGGGTGTAATGTGTCATACTATTCCACTCCCACGACATTGTGCTAAAGTTTGCATCGTCAAAGTCTTTGATGCAAATGCCCAGCCGCCTTTCCCAGGTCCTTTCGTTGATGTCTTGTCGGATTCCCTAAACTCATGGGCGGTGTGGCCCATTGAAAAACTGGTCTGTTCCCCACTCTTGGTAAGTTTCAAAGATGACAAGATCCCTTCCTCCGTCTTCTCATTCCATCCTTTACCTTATTTCAATGGAATGAAATAGGCAGCACTCGTATGATGTTGTTTGTATGTGGCAGGATAAAGTTGGCAAAACTTTCCAGCCACAAAAAGAGGATGTTAAACGCGGCCCTGTGATCAGACGGGTAAGTCATAGGCTGTGATCACTTGGCATCACCCCTCCCGAGTTGCATAAGAATGAGAAGAAGCGTAAAGCATTTTATGGTGCCGTCAACTCCATTACGCAATCCAGACAGTGGAGGCGATAATATTCTTTGATCATAGTTGTTGTTCCTCTTTCCAAATATTTAGAGCGAGATACTGTGGTGGAATTTCAGTCTTGATAGACTTTTTTCAGATGGGATTTGGAGATGTTATATTGACATGGCTTTTACCTTAGCATAGTTTAAACCCTCTGAATTATTGTTTGTCTTAGATGAATTGTACACTATTTTAAGCACCTTTCCTGCTATTTTAAGCACCTTTCCTGTTATTTTAAGAAAAATAATTGTAAAGGCTTGATTTGTTGGACTCTTTCATGGCGATCCTGCACCATCAACTACCCTTTAATAACTTCACAAACCTTTCTTTGGTGCGCAACATTTTTAATAATGATAGTGGATGGTACAATAAAGTCGATAGTCATTTACTGTTCAAGTTTTGTTCAAGGTCTCTTATATGTTGCATATGCATAGGTTTTGTTATTGCATACCAATAGGGTCCATGCAACTCTTTTACGTATACAGATGAAGCAGAATGTTTGATTGAAATTGTGAACCATGTGCTCTTTCCACTGTAGCTTACGACAGTTGAATATACCATTGTTATTGTTTGTTTTTGAACATTGAATCTGAAATGAATTAACAACAAAAAAATAACCAAAAAAAAATAAAAATCTATTAAAATACACCAGACTTCCGTTATAGTTTCATGGCATATGTGTAATAAGTTGGATGCAGGACGAGGAATGGTGACTGATGGAGTTATCTTCCCAAAACATGGATTCCCAATTGGCAGGTAACCTGCCACCCAAGTGCCCAGTTTAGTGAACATGTCAACTTTACCGAACACGCTGCACCGGTCTGGCAAGAATCACTTCACACACATACATTTGCCAACAACTTCAAATGAGAATCATCATCGACCTTATAGACAACAATTAGGTTGGTGGCAAAAACCTAAAACCCTAAGCATCTAGGCTAACAATACAGTCGGTCCAGTCCTGGCCGTTTAAACACATTACATAGGGTAAAACAATCTTGAACAAATCTCAAGACATTCTACATCGTTCGTTCTTTGCCGCTTCTGGAAGCTGATAACCCATCACGTGCTCTCCATCGTTTACTAAGATTTTGCACATTCCTGAGGTAGATAGAATCAATCTTCTTCATGCAAGATCCTCAAGGAAATCTTTCACATGCACAAGGCTAACATGGCAACACAATATGATCTTCATTTCAATGCTAACTCATCACAGGATGTTGTCGGTCGGATCACACAGACTTGGAATGCATCAACCGGAAACCCTGAAGCTGAGACTACCAACCGGTAGTCATATCAAATGAAACCCCGATACAAACTTTGCATATACCGGTTCACATTCCAACATACCGGTTCACCTTTTCGCATATACTGGTTCACATTCCAACATATTGACATCAATGACAACATACAATCCTATCATGTCATCAAACTTTGCACATAAAAAGGTGGTATAAGCATGTTCCTATCAAAAGGATAGGGACATATATCGTTAAGTGAAAACCGAGTAGTCTTCACACCACTATTGAGTTGTTGAGCGAGATTTTCTACTTGTTGTCTTAGCATGTCTATTTCTGAAGGAGGAGGAGGTGGAGGATTCCCTTGATGATTAAGGTCATAGAAGAAGTAATCTCTACCTCTTCCACCATCGTTACAGCTATGTTTCTCAAATGTTTTCCGTATCTGTGTAGTATCAAAGTCAGAGGGTAGTTTGGCACCCTCCTGAGAAAGTCTCAAAAAATGAGCATCTGCATTGTTTATAAGTATTTCGTCAAAGAGTCTATTGAATTTGGGATTGTGTTGTGCCCTTTCTATATCTTCAGGAGTTGGAGTGTTGGGATCTTCCTCATTTGTGCCTCCTCCAATGACCTCATGGAAATCGTTGAGGTTTTCTTCCTCCTCTTCAATCTATGGTTATCAGTTTCTCATTGATCTTGTGTGAGCCATGTTCTTGAAAGTTTGAGGTTCGGCGAAAGTGATTATGAGGTGGTGATGAAGTGTTTGATGAAAGACAAGTTTTTGTGAAATGTTTGTTTTGAAGATGGATCTCAAACACTGAAGGTTGGATGTTACCAAAGTTCTTTGTGAATTACTCTTGTGTTTTCAACAATTTTGATGTGATGAGGTATAGCAAGGTTTGAGATGTGTTACAAACCAAGCTACCTAGCAATGAGAGGATGCACTCATAAACTAGTTTTAACCTGTGTAGAAAATGCCTCTTAGGATGATTGATCCTAGATGTAGAGACACCCTAAAAGTGATTTATTGGTTTGATTTAAGCAATATTTAAAAGAACTCAGGACAAGACATTCTTGTGTTTTGAGAATTGAATGGTTTTGTGATGTGTGAAGGTGAAAGTGGATAGAATATGCACCTCAATAAAAACTTCATGTCACAAAGGGGGTTTCTACTTCTTCCTCTCTCTCTCAGGGGTTGGTGGTTCCCCTCGAGCTTTGTTGTATGTGATATAGATTTTTGGAAAGAAAGAAGGATTGATCTTGCCCCCGTTGTTTTTGTGATAATCTAAGGCTCTATACTGAGTAAAACCTCTATTTTTTAAAGACTCTTTGTCAAATTTGTTGGATTTACCTTGAAGATACAAGTGCATAACCTTGAAGATACAAGTGCATATGGTGCAAGAAGGCTCTGTGTGAGAAAAATTTGTCTATTGATATAGAAAAACTTCCTTCTTTTGATTAGGGCTTTTGAACCCAATTGTCTCTTTTTCAATGTGGTCTTTTGATGAAGACTCCTTTTTCTCAAGATGTGAGTGATGGTCATACAAACTGATACTTTGTTTCACTTGTTGATGTTTGTTTTGTTTATCAATGTTGGATGTAAATTTGTTGGATGGATACTTGGTTTAAAATTGTTTTGAATTTCTTTGACAAGAAAACACAGCAAGCACACAAGCACAATAACCTTGCCCCTTTTCAACAAAAGGCAAAAATAGGTGTGGGTCTAAATTAACCCAATCGTGAACTTTTTGACCCTTTTTATAAATGTATTTTATGTTTCCCAAAGCCTGAAGTCGGCCCAAATTGTTATTGGTCTAACAAAAGACAAAGACAACTCAAACACTTTTTATCCCTACGGTCAATGGGCAGTTGCGATATTTTCAGCCCACATCTTGATATTTCTTCGACTTTGGTACTGCATACCTTATGAATTCCGTCGTGGCAGGTAAGGATGTGATATACTAAGTCTTGAGTGAGCATAACAAATGGATGATCCCTATGATGGGGGAGTCGCCACTTTCATCAAGCTACAAGTAGCTTTTCAAAAAGCCCTGTTTTTACTCAAGAAAATATGTATGGTGAGTATCTTGGGAGCAAAACCATCTATGCTCTTGCACTGAACTTTTCACAAATATCCTCAATCAATAGAACAGGTGGGATTCTATAATAAAAGGTGTCTAGTAATGTTCGATGTTTTTGGATGTAAGTTCATTCTGCAGTGACTCACTTAAGAGCCTTGTAACTTGTGGTGGGGCCCATATGTCCATTCAACAAGTTACACTGTAGGAACAACTATAACTTTCGCTCTCACTTTATTTCTACAGCGGCTCGAAGGATTTACTGCGCAAGGTCGTTCCCAAGAGTGATGTGTCTCTTGGCAGGCCTCTCTTAAAAATAAAAAAATTTCGAGCGTCGCTAACACTTTTCTCTTGCACCTAGGACCACAAGAGCCAAGGGAGAGGATAGTGTGTGTTAGAAATGGGACCACTACAGATTTTTGCACAAGTGTGCCAAACACTGAAAACACTTATTTTTAAATTGTTTTATCGCAATGTGATCTATATGCTATTTGGAGATTTTGCTCCAACAACCATGGTGTTCTATTTAACCTCACAAGGCAATTTGTTTTCTAACTAGGAAATTGAAAATCCTGGTCAACAAAATTGAAAGCACGTTGCTCAAAGTAAAAGTGATTTTGTAAACAAAAATGGACAAGTTGTTTGTTCTTTTTAACTTGCAAAATAAAAAGTTGATTGTGAATTTTATCCTTGCAAGAAATGAAAGTTTGTTTTAAACCCAAAATGAAAAGTTTGTCCCCAACTTGCAAGAAAGAAGCAAAGTTGTTTATTTGATTTGTGGTTCTTTTTTAACTTTGCAAAGTGAAATCCTTTTTAAGCTCCAAACTGAAAATTTTGTTGATTTTAGTCCAAAATGAAAGATGAAGTTTGTTTTAAACCCCAAAAGGAAAGTGAATTCTTTTTAATCTAACTTTAAAATCAAAGCTTAGAAAGAAAAAAAAATAAACTTCCTAATTCCTAACTTCTCGAATCTTGCAAAACAAGAAGTTAGCAAACCTGCACAAAAAAAGAAAACAGTTAGTGAAATGAAGGTTATTGGTGGGCTTCTACAAGCCTAAAATTTTAATTTTTTTCGGTTACACAAGTTTTTTTCAACTCTCTATTACAAAAGCGCTACTCTATGTAAGCACAGAAGCGCCACTTTAATACAAAAGCGCTGAAGGAATGACAAAGGCGCTAAAAGAACAATAAAAGCCCTACCATATGGACAAAAGCGCTAATTAAAATTGTTAAATAGAAAGAAAATTATGTTAGATGGAGAGTGCAAACGCGCTAAAATATTTACAATAGCACTATTTAACCAACAATGGCGCTATAACTTGGACAAAGACACTAGAACTCGGACAGAAGCACTAAATCCTCTGCTATCAAAGGTGCTAAAACGAGTTTCAATAGCGCTAAAGTACAACATGTGTGTGACAATTTTATGAGAAAATCACAAAAAAAAAGTTAGTTTTGGGATCAGAAGGTTGCGTGTTTGATTCACGTCGGGTTCACCAAATGATGCACAGTGAAAAGGATTCAAGAAATACAAGATTCAAACGTTAGTGTTGTTAGTAGCAATAAAAAACAAAAGATGAAAGAAACTACAATCCTAAGCATGCATATCAAGAGAGATATCAAACAGATTATAGAAAGCACACAAAAATGGAGGAAAGACACTAAACCCTCCCAAATGCTCTCCAACATGCTCATAGTTGCTCCTCCCTTGTTCCTCTCCTTTCCAAGTTCCACCTGAGTGTAACCCTCAACTTTATGCACTATTATGGATGTCTTATGGAGATTCAAGATTATGAAAATGAAGATAAAAGATTATGCAAATGCAAACACGCTAAATATGAGAAAATACCTAATTAATCTATGTTAATTTTATCCAAAATAACAAAGAAAACTGCTTCTAAATGCTCTCTCAAATTTGGTATAGGTTTGATGCATACAAGATTTCTGGATCTTTTTGAAGAAGGAATGGGCTCTATTTATAGGAAAAATGGAGAAATGGATGGTTGAGATCGAGTAATCTCAACAAAGGCCAGGATTGATGGGTTTGTGATTCATGTGATGGCTTTCAACCCAATCCCATAATGACAAGTGTCAACATGAGATGGCTTGAGAGGAGAGGGGAGAAACATTAAATGCTTGAGATGACTTGAAGGTTACCTTAGGAGGTAAGGTTTAGGTTTGAGTTAATGAATAAAGCCTTTATCCAATGAATAATGCCTTTACCCAATGGACAAACTCTTGTGCAAGAGTTAGTGGGGATAACCATGGTCAAAGAAATGAATGCTTGAAGGGACCCATGAGTTAAATGAGGGTTGAGTTAGAGGGAATGTCTCTAAACATGTGGGTGAGTTGAGTTTAACCATTAATGGTTTGGAAGAATTTGGGGGTTAACTTGTTGGAGAATAAAAGCCTTTAATGCTTTTCAAAGACTTTAAAGGCTTTGAGAAGTGACTTCTCTTTGCTTAGGAATGTGACAATAATTAGGGGATAGGATTAGGCTAATTTGGAATAGATTAGAAGAATCTAGAATGGGTTTAGGATGCAAGTGGGTTTGATGGGTGAGAGAAAATAGGATTTTAATTGGAAATAAAATCTATTTATTTCAACTAAAATTGTGCAACTTGCATTTGTAGGAGAATGCAAGTGGGGGGGAGTTTAGAGATTTTAAATAAATATTTATTTATTTATTTAAATGAGGAAAGGGGGTTAAATTAAACAAGTGTGCTTTATTCATTTAATTGATTGTTAGAGTGTGGTTAAATGAATTAATTTAAATAAATTGAATAATTTATTTAGTTAATAGAAGAAGAGGTTGAGGATGAATTAATTAAATATTAATTTAATTAATTGTTGACTAATGGTTTAAATAATCAAATAAATACTAAATATTCATTTAATTAAGTGGATAGATTTATGTGACTACAACTACTATGTTATCATTAACATAGATTAAATCCAACATTGACTATTAACGAGATCACATAAATCAACATTAATATAACCATAGAGCTATATTACGCAAGCAGAATAAAAACATATTAAAGCATCATTATATTACATTATACTCTTGCAAACACATCAATTCCCCAAGGTATTCCAATGTCACTACTTGACATCATCTAGCATATCACTTATTCATCTAAAACATCATATTATACTATTCAATTAACCATTTTCTTTCCATGTAACTAGCATAACATAAACTCACATATGCGTAGTCCATTCACACAACATTCCCTAATAAAACATCTTAAATCCATTAAACCTTTTCATCTAGTTAGCACCTAATTACTCAGTAAGAATCAAAGAAACTATTCTAACCTTTCCATCATTAATTTCGTAGATTTGCATTGCATAATTTCATCTTGCCAATGTAAATGCAACACAAATACATATAAGCTATCTCATTTCTTTCTCACATAGAATTCACAACTTCTATTACATAAAGAATACCCATTACATCAAGGAATGATTATGGAACATTTCTCCTACTCACCACATCAAATCCTATTACAATTTCCTTTACAATTACATAAAGATACTTGATACAAGGATACATATGTCTCTTTTACATATACAAATCATCATGATACAATGTCTTCTTTCTCATGTACATAGAAATCAGCTCTGAAGAATAATCACATGAAGAATCCAAGAATCCAATCCATGCACGCTACCATCCATGAAGAAGATTATCCCAATGGTAGAAGGCATCAAACCACCTGACCATGTGGAACCGAATAGGAACCACCCCTTGTGCTAGGAGATGACATGAGGTTCCAACTCACACTCTAGACCCAATCTGACACCTAACAAACAAGGGACTCAACGTAACATCACATATCATCCACATGAATGCAAAAATGAATCACATGACCACAACATAAAGAAAAAGAGACCTCCAGAGGTGCAACAATCAAGAGAAGCATAAGGAGCTAGGACCTACATGTAGGGATAGGAGTGTCATCACACGAAGTCATCATGGGAACCTATTCCCGACATCCGTGATACTCATGCAGAGCCGTCTCAACCTATGAAGATATCTAGGGAGTTCAGCTTACCTGGGTCACCAAGGTCTTCCCAACCATTCCCAGATCCATGTAGTGTCCACCCTTGATTTGACCTATTTTGACTAGAGTTGACTTTTATATTATGCGTGATAGACTTATCTAGACTATATTTGATGATATGGATGATGATTACTCCTGTGCTTTAGTTACTTATTATTGATGTTAGATACTATTGGACATATGTTATTTTGATGATCTATATGGATGTTGGTACTATCATTATTGAACATGTGATTTGATGATATATGTACTCGATGGTTTTTATATGCTTACTATGTGATGGATTATTGATAGATTAGATTTATCATGGTTTTGATGATGATTATGATTACGCTAACCCTATTTCATGATTACATTGATGAGATGTTTATGAGATGTGTTTGACTGTTATTTGACTGTCTTCATGATAGAGACAATTCCACATCACTCATTGCAAGCGAGATGTGTCGTCGTGATTCTCTATCACTTGCTTTTTCTATATATGTATATGTATATGTTGTATTGTCATTTTGTGGTTGCAGGATTTTGTAGGTACTAGACATCGACTCCACTTGGCTTCATAGGTCTGAGTGTGTCTTTAGCTCCAATGGCTTATGTGGTTCAGAGATGGCATGAGTTCCCTTCACATACTCTAGGTCTAAGTGGTTCACCATGAGTTGTCTGCGTCTTGGCATAATTCGCCATGTCAGTTAGTAAGCTTGGTCTTCTTGGTGTTGTGAGTTCGGTAATGTCAATTGATTTAGTTGATTACGTTAAAGTAATTATGTGGCTCTTGATGTGTGGTTTTATATTTAGTAATGTTTATTTTAATGTATTCAATTTATTAGTTTTGAATATTTAATTATTTGGTGTTTATATTTATTTGATAATTAACGTTTATTGATTTTATGATTATTTAATATTTGGTAAGCTTTATTGTTGTTTAATATTTATTTTATTTTGTGGTTTAATCTTTGATGGTATTTGATTATTTAATTATTTATTTAATTTTCTATGGTTTAGTATTTATTTGATATCTTATATTTATTTGGTTCTTTAATTTATTTTATTAGCTTTTGGTTTATTTAATTTTAATCCCCATTTGGATTATTTATTTATAGCTTATGTTTATTTAATAGCTTGACATTTATTTCCTAAGTGGGGTGTATGAACACATTAAATTAGAATAATAATAAAACATTCTCACTTTGTTGGATAAGTATATTTTATATTTACTATACCCACCCTTTACTCTCATTGGCTAAATTTAAAATGGGAGAATAAATTATAATATATGGTGGGTTGGTAAAATATATTCTAAAATGGAATATTTTGATTAGCTGAGATTGAAGCTAGGGTTTTTTTTATTATTGTTGCTTTTTATTTTCATTCCCGTGATGGTTTTCGAGTTGGCTATTCTCTGAAAAAATTTCCTTGGCTTTGGATTTTACTCTTGGTTTTGGTTGAAGCTTGATTGGATTTTTGGCTTGGCTTTGTGGGAGCTCTTCTTCAACTACATTCCATCAATTCAGGTTGCAGGTTGGAGTTTTTTTACTTTTACATTTTGATTTTAATGGGTTTTTTGTATGATTTGTGTCTGTACATTATTTTCAGGAGATGGGTTGAAATATTATGTTATTCTATAGTTTTAATATGGTTTGGAGTTTAATATTTGGGAAGAAAATTTTATGTTATTTGAGATTTTATATAGTTGTTGGGAATAATATTTCTGGTTGTCTGAGGATGCCATTTCACGCCTCTGTCAAATTTTTGTACAAGCTTGGGTTGTTGAATATTTCGTTTGTATTGGAGTTTGAATGGATCTTCCCCCCTTGTGAGTCTTTTAGTTTGAAGGTGCTTGGATTTATTTTCATTGGTTTTTCTGTGAGTTTGAAGTGGTTCTGTATGCATATTGTCGTAAAGAAATTTTGGTTGGATCTTGGTTTATAGTCTAAATTGATTTACCTTGTTTATACCTTAATGTTCCTTGTTTTTGGGTGTCACTATTCATGTATTTTTCGAGCCCTTTGGTTAAGTTTGGATTTTTATATTTTACCCGCAAGTTTTCTGAGTTTTCCGTGTGATTTGTGTAAATACGTTGTTTCAGTGAATGCGTTGTCTGAATGTGTAAATACACTATTATGTATTGTGTTTGCGCTATTCTGCACAGCATAAGCGTTGTCTCAGAAGATGTAAGCGTGAATCTGGGAATGCATGCGTTGTCTTAGAAGATGTATGCGCGAATCTGGAAATGTTTGCGATGTCCTATGAGATGAAAGCATTGTTATATTTGACAGAACCACTGTTCTATGGGATAAAAGTGCTAAATTGTCTGTATTATGTATTTTCTTAGTTTTGGTCATTTTTGAAGTATTGTCCCGAGTTGAGTTTTGTACCAGAGGTTTTATTGAGGTCTGTTAATATTTTATAGTTTTGGGTTTGATCAGTTTTGATGTATTTTGATGGTTTAATGTATATTTACCTCTCCATGTCTTTGTGGATATTTTAGACTTCCTCCATGTTGATAAGCCATGGTTATTTGAGATGATTATAATACTATTTTTGGACCAGCAAGTGAGTTGGTCTTGCTATGATGTTATCTTCTTCTCTGTTGGTAGATTGGATGGCTAGTTATGCCTTGTATTTCATTGGCCAAGAGACTCATTTTGTTATATTTGATGTTGTTGTAGCCTTGCATAGGCTGTGAGAGTATGTGTGGAAATTATTGGCTGCATATGAAGTGTTATTTTCATGTTTTATTTTGGTTAGACCCTTTTGTGATTTATTGTTGGGCCATGTTAGGAGGAGTGGACTTCCTTGTGATGATCGGGGTCACGAGAGATAGGCTTGCATGAGGTTCCTTGTAAGAATGCATGAATTCTAGACCATCAGGGCACATTAGAGTTTACCACGATTTGTAAATAAGTGATAACCTAATTGATGCTCTGCGAAATGGGGCAAAGGTTAGACTAAAGCTTGTGGTTGTATAACACACAAAAACATAAGAAACTGTTAGTGTTAATCAACCAAAATCTATTCTAAGCAGGCATATCAAAAGAGACACTAAAAACATGATAAGATATTTAACTATGGAAACAAATACAATAAGGCATCTCCAAATGCCTTCTACCATGCTCTTAGCTCCTTCTCCCTTGTTCCTCTCCTTTCCAAGTTCCAAATTAGTGTAGCTCTCAGCAGCTTTTTGCACTATGGATGCTTATGAAGATTCAAGATTGTAGATGATTATGACTTATGTTATTGTAGATGATTATGACTAATGTTATGCAAGTGTGAATAAAAGTTGAAATAAGAGATTTATCTAACTAACTAATTGATTTTTAACCAAAAGAGTGAATATGATGCTAAATGCTCTCTAGAAATGCCTATAGATTAAATGCATACAAGTTTTCAGGATTTGGATTATGAAGAAATGGGCTCTGTTTATAGGAAAAATGGAGCAATGGATGGTTGAGATTGAGTAATCTCAACAGGGGTCGAAATTGAATGAAATTCAATCCATATGAGAACTTTCAACCCAATCCCAGGATGACAAGTGTCAATATGAGATAGGTTGAGAGGAGAGGGAATAAGCATTAAATGCTTGACATGACCTGAAGGTTAACATGGGAGTTAAGGTCAAGGTTGGGTTTAGTGAATAAATTCTTTATTCAAAGAATAAAGCCTTTATCCAATGGATAAACTCTTGTGCAAGGGTTAAATGGATAACCATGGTCAAAGCAATAAATGCTTGAGGAGACACATGAATCACATGAGGGATGAGTTAGGGGTTAACCATAAATGGTCATGTAAGAGCCATAAGTGGTTTGGAAGACTTTAGAGGTTAAATTGTTGAACACACCAAGCATTTAATGTTTTTCAAAGACTTTGAAGTCTTTGAGAAGTGACTCCAAGTTGCTTAGGAATGTGACAATAATTAGGGGATGGATTAAGCTAATTAGGAAGGGGTTAGAAGAATCTAGAAGGGGGTTTTAGGAGTGCAAGTGGATTTGGTGGGTGAGGGAAAATAAGATTTTAATTAAAATAAAATTAATTTATTTCAATTTGTGGTTGCAACTTGCATTTGTAGGAAAATGCAAGTGGGGGGAATAATGATTTAAATAAATGTTTTATTTAATTTATTTAAAAGAGGAAAGATGATTAAATTGAATAAATAGTATTTATTTATTTAATTAAGTGTGAATTTGGTTGAATGAATTAATTAAAATAAATTGAATAATTTATTTAATTAATAGGAGAATGTTTGAAGATGAATCAATTAAATATTAATTTAATTAACTGATGGCTAGTGGATTTTTAATTAAATAAATACTAAATATTCATTTAATTAAAATGGATAGATTTATGTGACTACATTTGCCCCTCTTTGAGATGGTGTGGTTTATCCCGTCATTTCAAAGAAAGAAAAATTAGGTGTGAAGAAATGCCCCATAAAATTTTAATTTAGTGGGTGGTATGCCCCCTCGAGAGATGGGCCGATTTTTTTTGAAAAATCGAGCGATCTCTCGAAAAAGAATGAAAATTGGCAGGGTGGTAGAAGAGAAGAAGTTAGCAATACTAGTGAAAAATAGAAGAAATCAGAGATACAATGAAGAAATGGGAGGCTCGGGAAGTTCACAGAGACCACGAGGGTGAGTGGGGGAAAATTAGGGTTACGACGAAGGGTTTATATGGGGAGGAAGGGGTGAAAACAATCTCATTTGCATTCGCATCCATAGTAAAAATTGAGCTCTGGGAGTGATTGTTTGGAGGAGCAAGCAACAGTTAGGATGTCGGTTCCCATAGCAAAGCACCAATTAGAGCGAGTCCGTCGATTCCAGTGGCCAGACGACTACGGACCAGCGGTATGTGAATTTGAATTTTTGATTTTTATGCATTTTTGATATTTTTTTGCTAAGTCCAAGTTGAGTCAACACAATAGCGCTAAAACTATGTTTTGGCGCTGTTGTTAACTTAATTGGCGCTATTGTGTCGCTATAACGCTATTGCGTAGTGGTTTTAGCGCTTTTGCCAAGTTCAGCGCTATTGCATAACTGTTTTAGCACTTTCGTTTGTTTAGCGCTATGGGATAGTTGATTGAGCATTGTTGTTTGGAGGTGGTGCTTTTGTATAGTCAATATAGCGCCATTGTTGGTTTAGCGTTGTTGAGTAGTTGATTGAAATCTTTTGGTAGGATATTAGCGTCGTTGTGTGCAAGATAGCGCTTTTGTGTAGGAAAATAGATGCCCCAGTTTATTTGAACAAAAATCTCCTGATGTCAATGATGGATGGATGGAGATATGAGGTGAGAGTTGTTTTGAACCATAGTAGCCCTGATGAGATTTAGGTCATTAAGATAAATGCCTGTTGAAGTCTAGGTGTGCCATGATTGCTTACCTGTTGAGACCCGAAGATACTTGATCAAAGTATCTATTGATAGTCTAGGTTTAAACTTAAGAAAGTTTGAAACAAAACAACTGATGATGATGGTTGATGCACTTATGTAGGAGGATCTTCACGTCTTACAATTGCGCGAGAGGCATCCCGCCACACAGGTGTTGCGCAATCGGTTGACAAAGGCCGAGGTGGATTGCATTGTAGCGATAGGCCTGTACGATGTGATGTATATGCCCGTGATTCAGATGAATCACGGTTTGATTACAACATTGGCAGAGCGGTGGCATAGTAAGACATGTACGTTTCACTTAGTGCAGGGGGAGATGACAGTTATACTGGAGGATGTATGGCGCATCCTGCACATTCCCATTTGAAGAGAGTTGGTGACATATGACCGATCTTGGGGGATAGCAACTATATAACAGTTTTTTGAGGAGGATGTGTATATTGATGATGGGTCGATAGCCTGGGAGGACATAGCAGCTTTGTATGAGCCATTACCAGTAGTGTTATCAGGGATTGTTGGGGGACTGCAATGTCCAGATCGACGATCGCATGGACTTGTCGTTGGTTGGGGGCAGGTGATTGAGCAAATGATGATAGAGGGGACTCGATTTGCATGGGGACTGTGCATGCTATCACACTTATATCGGGAGCTACATGAGGTAGCATATCGAGGGATGGGCTCATTAGGAGTGGGTATCATGCTACTACATATCTGGGCATGGGAGCTTCTACTGGTTACCCGACCAGTCAGTTTGAGATTCCGAGCAGTGGATCAGCCCTATGTATATATGTATGGAGGGATGATGAGTCAGTCCCACCTGGGGAAGTTAGAGTGGTGGCGGTGGGCACTGGATGACTTGGATACAGTGATCTGGAGATCGTACATTAAGTGTGAGTTATGGGAGGATGATGCAGAGGCATTGCCATATGTGATCATGATGCGGTACCTCATTGGTAGGATAACCTACAATGTGGAGAGACAGTTGCCTGGTAGGGTATTGAGACAGTTTGGGCGGAGGGAGGGATTGCCTAGTGGTTCGGGAGAGTATGCATGGGTGGTACGAGAGAGGTACTTATGGGGGGCAGTGCTACCCTATGATCAGGCATTGGCAGAGTTCTGCACACTACATGCGAGACCATGACATATGAGGTCGGGGATGGTGGATGTTGGGGTGTCAAAGGAGTATACATAGTATATTGCAGCACATCCAATTCCGTGGATATCAGATCCAGCATAGCCGATTCCATATTTTGAGGAGGAGAGGGGATGGAGATGGAGGAGGAGAGGAGGTCGCAGAGTAGTAGGTGGATGGGGGAGAGGAGATGGTGGTGGTGGGGATGGAGGAGGAGGAGGAGGAGGAGGGGGTGGTGGTCGATTACAACGGAGAGGGAGAGGTGGGCAGCCATTGCGGCTATCTCAAGGACCATTGATGCAGGGAGGTATGAGACTAGGTGGCGGGGATGCAGGTGAGGGACAGGCACCTATGGATATGGAGGAGGGAGCCACTAGAGAGGGAGCCACTAGGGAGGCACCGATGGATATGGGGGAGGGAGCTACAGGTGGAGATCTGTGGGATCATATGATAGGATATTTACAGACTCATGTAGAGGATTTGGAGGTAGAGGTAGTAGCTAGAGATGTGCAGTTGTTTGCCCGAGAGTCAAAGTTGACTGTGGTGCTGTGGGAGAGGGATGAGGTCGTGGAGAGATTTGTGGCATTGCAGGAGAGAGTATGGGTGGGAGCAGGAGTAGGAGCATAGGATCCTACTGGGGATGCGATGAGGGAATGCAACGAGCACATGAGGAGATAGATTTTTCTTGGGGGTTATATGAGCAAGCGGTGTCAGCTAGTCAGTGAGTACTTAGCTATTCATAGATGCGGCGGGCGAGATCAAAGCGGTCTCAGAGGATGCAGAGCAGTGGTGGTGTGATGGGTCCTCCTCGGAGAGATAGATCAAGTGGTGCAGGGACTAGTGGGGGAGCAGGTGGTGATGGTGGTGCAGCATCTGGTCAGAGTGGCATCTGAGAGAGCATTTTGTATGCATGTATTTTATCATTGTCATTTTGGACTGTGTCTTGGATGGCTCTTGGTAGCCGATATTTTGGACATCATTGTACTCTGATACATGTATATTTTTGGCGATATGATATGATATATGAGGAGATCCCATATTTTGTGTTGATATGCATTTTGATGACATGTATGGATGCTTATGCAGGATGATTATTTTATGATTTTATGCTCAGATGGATAGTTGTACTTGCTACATGTATGTGTTTATGAGATGATTCTTATATGCATGTTTTATGATGATTTATTTTTACATGATGTCTATATGCATATTTTATGATGTGATGCTAATATGTGGATATGCATGAATGATTTGTGTATGTAAATGCGATGATGATTTATATGTGCATAATGCAATGATGATTCTGATGGTACTTTGGTTTGTATGTTTTGATGAGACAATGCAATGATGCTAATGTAATGTGTTTGAATGAATGATTTTATATATGTAAATGCATCTATATGTCTGTTAGATGAGTGCAATATGGATAAATAAATGTAAAGTACAAATGTTTAAATGATGAATTCTAAATGAATGTATATGGATAATACATGAACCCATGTGGAAACAAAATGGTTTTTATTATGATTCTAAATGTCAGAACATATGATGAAGTGAAATGATAATGAAACTCATGAATAACTGCACCTTAATGCAGTTAAAAAGTAGAATGAATGCATGTTTGTAATGAATCCCAAATGAAATGAATTGAATGAGTATAAAAATATACTAATGGATAAATGAATTCACTTAACTAACGGATAGATAAATAGATGTATGCAATGATAAATGATGATTGGTAACTGAAACTAAATGAATGCATAGTAATGGTTAATCAAGGACATTTGTATCATATGAATGAATCGAAATGTCATGATTATGCGATGATGAAATGATATAATAAGACTAATGTCAACAAATGATAATGAACTATATGTAATTTTATGCAACTAAATGATATGTTATGCACTCGATGCAAATGCAACTAAATGAAATGATGATGATATGATCATGATAGATGAATGCAAGTTTGTTTAGACTTTGCATGATGCACTAATGATGTATCAGAGTACTCTGTCGTGATTGTATCCAAGACCAACTCAATTTTTACATAACTACTCATATTAACTTTTTTCACACTTGCACACAAAACTATGTATATGAATAATGAATGAGTAAATGGATGAACGATATGCAACGAAATGCAATATAAACAGATGAGATGGAATGACGATCCATAGTGCTTTATTTTCATCATTGAGCTTTTAAAATGTTGTAAGAAAAATACAAGCAACTTGATATAATGATTCAAGATGATCTGAGTAGTTCTTACATGAATTTTGATATAGCAAGTTAATACAAGCAACTTGATATAATGGATCAAGTTGACCTGAGTATTGCTTGCGGAACAGACAAGGATTATCTCCTTTCATGCATGACTTAGAACATCTTCCTTGATCTTTTGCTGATCATATCCCGAGACAAGTTCATACCGTAATCAGAGATAAACCATTTTGGATGAGGTAGTAGGAACCAAAGATGGAGCAAGGTACCAGCAAGCAAACAACATATATAAAGAATAAAGAATATGGACCCTCGATAATGGTTCATGCTCATATGGTCGAGGTATACGCTGTAGTCAACAAGCCGCAGTGATCTATGACTATTTTTTGCATAAGATCACATAGCTTAGTGAACTTGCCACGTAGACACCATTAGTACATGCCCCAGTACTTCATCGGAATAATTCACAGAAGATACATAAATAATGTTGTAGGAACCTAATATATATAAACGAATGAATAACCTACAAATCAACCAAGTATTTGATAGCTTAAACACAATTTTCTTGTCAAAGAAAATGCCATTTTTGTCTTTGTTTTGGCAAGGAAGGATGCATCCTTGTGTAAGACAATGGGTGTGTTGATGTTGATTGTTTGGTTGATATGATAAGTGATCATCATTTGAGTTTTTCAGAATGTGTGTTTGGTATCTTCTTGGATGCATATGTACAAGGTGTTGCCATGTTTTTGATTGATTTTTGATGTTTTCTAATGTTTTTGGATTTTGTGAGTTTTTTTGGATTTTGTGATTGTTTTGAATGTTTTTGAATTTTGTGAGATAGTTTTGAATGAAGAACCAATGAATTACAAGTAATGTAGAATCCACTTCCATCAAATAGGTTAAGGGTATTGCCCCTAGTTTAGGCATGACTTTGAAAAAGCAGGATGCGAGACGCATGCAGTACTATCCTTGATTGCAGATTAATAACAAGCCATGGTTTGAATAAATGGATGAGTGAATGTAGTGATTGTGATCGCAACAAGTCTGAAAGACAATGGAGCCATAGCCTTTACGAGTGGCACCTGTTTACCAAGTTTTCACCATCGCACTTACCCAAGGTGCCACCGGAGTGGTTGTTCACCGTTTGGATGCATGATTTTTGTATTTTCTTTAGGACATTTATCTGAATGTTTTTGGTGTTTTTGTCGATATGTATGGGAGCCTAATGCTCTGTGCAGCTTATGTATAAAACCGTTTGAGGTGCATGTTGTTGATCGGATCTGCTAGCGGTTCTCCTTCGGAAGTAGCCAACTGGTATGCCCTGGACCCAAATACAGCAGTAATAACATATGGACCCAGCTAGTTTGATTCAAACTTTCCCTGATGTTCTTTGTTGGGTTGGTTACGAGGATTTTCTTGAAGAACAAGATCACCTACCTCGAATGTATGAGGTCTAACCTGATGATTATAGCTTCTGCTCATACGCTGCTGATAGGCCTTAAGGTGATTGTATGCAGCTTGTCGCTTCTCATCAAGTAGTTCTAAATCTTGGAGACGGGATACTCTGTATGATTCATCATCTATGAGATTGTGTAAGGAAACCTGTAGAGATGGTATCTCGACCTTAATAGGTAAGATAGCTTCTGCGCCATAGACTAGTGAGTAGGGAGTTGCGCCTGTAGGGGTTCGAATGCTAGTTCTATACACCCATAGTGCTGGATTCAATTGAACGTGCCAATCACGACCGACATCATTGACTGTCTTCTTGAGGATTCTTAATATGTTCTTGTTTGATGCTTCGGCTTGACCATTGCCTTGTGGGTAATAGGGAGTGGAAAAGCAGTGTTGGATGTGAAATTTCTCACAAAGCTCACGGACATCTTGATTTTTGAATGGAAAACCGTTATCTATGATGATGGACATGGGTACACCATACCAGCAAATGATGTAATTAAGGATGAATGAGGCGATCTGCTTGTCGATGACTTGGGTAAGTGGAACAATTTCGATCCACTTTGTGAAGTATTCGGTGGCGGTAATGATGAACTTGTGGCCATTGGATGAAGATAGATGGATTTTACCCATAAGGTCAAGTCCCCATTGACAAAAAGGCCATGGTGTTGTGATTGGTTGCAATTCCTGTGTTGGTGCATGTATCAGGTCTCCATGAACTTGGCATTTCTTGCACTTTCTGACAAAGTAGTAGGAGTCTTTTTCCATGGATGGCCAATAGTATCTAGTGCGTAGGAGTTTCTTGGCTAGTGACGGACCGCTTGCATGAGTTCCACAAATTCCTTCATGTACCTCTTCCAAGGCCTTTGTTATCTCATCTTGTTCCAGACATTGAAGGAGAGTACCATCAAGACTGCATCGGTATAGGGTTTCAACAATAATAGTATATCGAGCGGTTTGGCGAATGAAGGTTTTACGTTGGTTATTCGATTGGTCAGGAGGAAGTGTGTGATCATGGAGGTAGGTGTAGAACTCACTATACCATGGGGATTCAGAATCGACAAGGTAACATATCATCTCGGATTTAGGGATATCATAAGCGGGAATCCAAAGCTGTTCTACCAAGAACTCGTAGCGTGTTGAATTCTGTGGAAGATCTAGGAGAGATGCAATGGTAGCCATAGCGTCAACAACTCGATTTTGATCTCTGGGTATTTGTTCAAAGGTGATAGTAGTAAATGATGCCTTTAATTTGTCCACCATTTGTTTGTATGGAATGAGTTTGTCATCCTTAGTTTGATATTCATCTGTTGCTTGTCGAATGACCAGTTGGGAGTCGCCAAATACTTGTAGTTCTTGTAACTTCCATTGTATGGCTAGCCCGAGTCCTGTGATCAAGGCCTCATATTCAGCTATGTTGTTTGTACACGAAAATGTGAGCCTGTAAGACTTCGGGATGCTGTCACCTTGAGGTGTGATAAACAGAATGCCTGCCCCCCAGCCATGTCTAGTGTATGAACCATCAAAGTATAGTTTCCATGGTTGTGCTATTGTGATCATGAATATCTCTTCATCTGGAAAATTGGAAATGAGAGGATGATCTCCTATTAGGGGAGCATCAGCCAACTGATCTGCAATAACTTGACCCTTAATAGCCTTACGGTCCACATACTTGATGTCAAATTCACTTAGAATCGTCACCCATTTGGCCAAGCAACTTGTCAATGCTGCTTTACTAAGTAAGTATTTGAGTGGATCAATGTTTGCAATTAGCTGTACTTTATGTGTTAACAGATAGTGCTTCAGTTTAGTGGCTGCCAAGATTACTGTTAAGCAAGCTCGCTCAATAGGTGTGTAATTGAGTTCATAGCCAACCAGTGTGTGAGAGATGTAGTAAACAACACACTCTTTCCCTTCTGCATTGTGTTGTGCCAATAGTACACCCAATGTTGTATTTGTTGTTGATATATAGAGTAATAAAGGCCTACTCAAATATGGTGGAATCAACAATGGTGTATTCATGAGATAGTCTTTAAGCATCTGGAATGCTTGTTGGCATCTGGTATCCCATTGAAAGAGGATGTTCTTGTGTAACAGGTGTGTAAAGGGGTGACACTTATCTGCTAGTTGTGCAATGAATCTTTGGATGGATTGTAGTCGCCCTTGTAATGTCCTTAGCTGACTAATGTTCTTTGGTGGTGGCATGTCCATGATTGCTTTGACCTTTGCGGGGTCGACCTCAATGCTTTTACTTGAGACAATGTATCCTAGAAGCTTCCCTGAGGTTACACTAAAGACACATTTCTTTGGGTTGAGTCAAACATGATATTGTTCCAGTCTGTCAAAGATTTTCTCTAATATGTCTAGATGACCTTCTCTTGTTAGTGATTTTGCCAGTAAGTCATCAACATAATCTTCCATTATGGTATGCATCATGTCATGAAAGATGGTGGCTATTGTTGTTTGATAGGTTTCTCTTGCATTCTTTAGACCAAAAGGCATTATAGTCCAGTAGTATGTTCACCATGGACATGTGAAAGTCGTCTTATGTTGATCCTCTGGTGTGATCTTTATCTGATTGTACCCTGAAAAGCCATCCATGAGGGAAAACATGGCATGCTCTATCGTTAGGTCCACTATTATGTCGATGTTTGGTAGGGGGAAGTCATCTTTAGGACATGCCTTGTTCAGATCTCTGAAGTCAATACAAATACAAATGCCCCCATTTGGTTTGCTGACAGGCACAATATTGGATATCCAATCTGCATAATCAATTGGTTTGATAAAACCAACATCTAGGAGTTTCTTAAGTTCTGCTTTGACTAGTACTTCAATCTGAGGATGCATCTTGCGAAGCTTCTGCTTGACAGGTTTGGCTCCTTCTGCTACGGTGAGGTGATGCATGACTAAATCAGGATCAAGCCCAGGCATGTCTGCGTATGACCATGCGAAGTTGATCTGACGCTTCTAGAAGAAATCTACAAACTTAGGTTGTTCCTCTGGGGTTAACAGAGATGCCAGATGTATGTGGTGAGGTGTTTCAAGAGTCCACACGTTGTATTCTTTTGTCTCTTCAACGAGAATTGTGGATCATTCCCGTTGTGCACTAGAAGGGAGAATGTCAAACCTTTCATCCTTCGGCGCCTCAGAGAGGTTTTCACCATTGGATACGCTCTTTCTTTTTACTTTTGTGGGATCAAACAGTGCCACAGTGTGGTTTTCACTAGAAGATCCGTGTTTTATTGTTATATTTTTGCAGCTGAAAGGTTTGGCATCTGCCCCGAAGTATGATGCGCTATTAAGTTCAATGGCGAATCCAGCTTTCTAATCCCCGCTTGGTATTTTATCCCATAGTTCCAAAAATTCAATGATCGCCTCATCGTTTTGGAAATGGTCAAGACATGGGGGATTAGGTTGGTTCCATTCAAGGAGTTCAGGATGGATAATGGGAATTACCTCATCGATTAGGTTAAGTTTGTTAGATGTGTCAGTGAGGGTTAAGACATTGTGGTGAAGGTCGTTGATGGTAATCGCCCTGTCAGAATCGGGCGTAGGATGTGACGTAGGGTCTGTGGAAGATGTTTCCAGCTCAAGAACCCAAGAGGTCTTTATCTGTGCTTCTCCGTAAACAGGGATTTCTTTGCGAGGTGGAGGTGGTGATGTGTCTTCCTCATCTGAAGTATTAAGTTGTATGGAATCAAATTCCCACTCATGTGAGTCAGTCTCTGAGTCACTTTCTAGTAACCGGTTACTGTACCATACTAAGATATCCTTTGAGTTAAATACTATAGGTGTGATAAGTTGATGTACCTTTGTAGATGAAATGATCAGTGTTGCAGCAAGGATTATGGGGATCAATGAATCCGATACAGGAAGTATCGATAGTGTTGACTTTGGTACTTTTGCTGGAACTCGTGGTGTCGTAGATACTGTTGTGGGTGTTGATACAGTTGCTGCTGCTAATGGTGCTATTGATGTTATTGCTGCTGTTGATGGGGTTACTGGTTTGATTGGTGGGATGATTGGTGTCGCAGATGGTTTTGCAGGTATTTTTAGCCTCAATGGGGCAGTTGCTATGGTGCTTGATGCTACTTTTATAATCAAAGGTGACCTCTTTGTAATAGGTTGATATAGTGGTTTGCTGGGTTTTCCTTTGAATCTGAGCTTAGGAAGAATCTCCTTTTGAAAGCCTAGGCTAGTGTTATCTTTGGGTTTTAATTCCGGCTGCAATGGTTCATGTCGTCCTTGCTTGCAAGGTCCTAGAGCAATCTGACCATCATAACCCATTCTTTGCATAATGAGAAGACCTTTGCCATACTGATCTATGGGAAGCTTAGCTTGTGGGATTTCTGTGGTGATAGGATCTTTATAGCTCCATTCTGCTAAGTCCTCATCTCTGGTCTCTTCTTCTTGACTCTTTCCAAGGATGAATGGTGTCAAAGTACATGTTGGCTTGATTAGTGGTTGTTGAAGTAACCGTTGAGGTTTACCGTGAGTTCTAGGAGAAGTAGGCATTTGTCCCACACAAAAATAGTTGGCTCAAATTGTACTCCCCAGGACCTTCCTCTGCTATCTTCATCTTGAGCTTCTCTTGCTTGGGTATAGTAGTGTTTGAACTAGAAAGAGAGGTTGGACTTATGTATGATGTGGAGGAGATGGCTTATGTATTATTGGGAATGGTAATCTATGGTCAATGACTGATATTATGACAATATGTAAAGGGGTTTGCATCGCCCAAGATTGTAATTTCTACACCATTATGCAGGAACTTGATACACTTATGGTAGGTGGATGGAATGACTTGCATGACGTGTATCCAAGGTCTTCCTAATAATAAATTGTATGGCAGAGGAAGGTCCAGAACTTGACAGATGATGTGTTTCACCACATGGCCCACTCGGATTGGTAGCACCACAGCTCCTTTGGATGAACGCTCTGCATCATCATAGGCTTTGATTGTGATCTTGTTACAGGGATCCACTGATTCAATTGCATATCCCAAATATGTGACTAATTGTAGTGTACAAATATTCAGGCCTGCTCCATTAGCAATCAAGACTCGCTTGATCCTATGTTGGTTGATAAACCCTTCAATGTGGAGTGAGACATTGTGAGGTTGTTGGAAGGATGAGTTGTCACTTTCAGAAAAAGTGAGACAAGGTGATGACCTTAGATTTCCAACCATGGCTTGGAACTGATCTGTATTTAGGTTTGCAGGGACTGACACCTCTTGGAGATCTTGATCTAAAATTGTTCTATGGGATGGGGATAGGCGCAATAACTCTAAGATAGATATCAGTGCGGGCATTTTGTCTAACTGTTCCACAAGGTTATACTGCTTTGGGATAGATGGGGTGCCTTGTGGAGTTGCTTTTATGGTAATCTTGCCTTGACGTGTAACAACATTGCAAGTGGAGCTGGGATTTTTGATGGTTATAGTTGCAATCTATTCACTGGCATCATATAGGTGATTCACAGTGTAATTATAGTTGGCTTGTGTATAATCAGTGGTATCTGTGTTTCTCCCTGAAGTGGAAGGACCCCTTTGATCATGTGATGGAAGTGGATTTTTAAACATGAGATGATCATTGTTTGTTGTCTTTGGGTCATGTCCTTTGATTTTGATTTCACCTCGGTCAATAAGATCCCGAATAAGATCTTTCAAATCTGTGACAATTGCTTGTCTTATATCCCTACCCATGATGGAAATCATAATGTTCAGTATCCCTCCACCATGAAGGTTTGACTTGAGGTTCATAATTTGATGTTTTGGGTAAGGTTACCAGATTTTGAGAAACCAACTGACGTAACACTATTTCGATGGGTTCCCCTAAGGGAGTGTATGTTTGTTTTGGTTTAAAATTTTGTTGACATTGTCTGGGTTCCTCTTGAGATGTGTTGCGTCTTGATAGATGTGTTGCATCTTGATTTGGAGGAGCAACTATGTTATTCTTGGGTGGGGGGTTTTGTCCTGCAAATCGTACCACAGGTTGTGCACTTTTGATAGTTCTTGCATCCACAACCCCGTTGTTGACGACGTTTTTATTTTTGTTCCAGAAGTTAGGCTTGTCACTATTGAAGCGTGGGCAAGGGCCATCCTTTGGTTCATTATATATTTTGATAAGCCCTTTTTTGATGAGAGCTCGCTCACATTTTAAGCCTTTGGTGATCATGTCATTGAAAGAGTCTGTGTCTTTTATGTCTAAGTGAAATTCCATTTCGTCATTTAAGTTGGAAATAAATATTTCCACTAGTTCTTGTTCAGGTAACTGAAGAGAACGTCTACTAGACATTTGATGTCATCATTGCAGAAAGACTGAAAATAGCTCACGTGGTTTTTGTTTAGTGTTACGTAGATCGGCCATTGTGATATCATGTTCAATATTGTGTGAGTAATGTGCCAGGAACTTTTGGACTAGCTCTTCGAAGGTCCTAATGCCACTTGGTAATCGGAAAAACCATGATGTGCTTGTTCCTCCCAAGCTTTGGGGAAAAAGTCACATTAGGTAAGTATCCTCGTATGCCACTTCGAGGCAAGCTGAATGGAATTCTCTAACATGATCATGAGGATCTCCTTTTCCTCTATATTTTTCAAACTTGGGTGTTTCAAACCCTCGCGGAAAAGGTGGCATATGAAGATTCCTATCAAAGGGATAGGGAAAAATGTCATTGAGTGAAAATTGATTGGTTTTTACACCACTATGAAGTTGTTGGGCAAGATTCTCGACTTTTTGCCGCAACATGTCTATTTCATTTGGAGGAGGAGGAGGTGGGGGATTACCTTGATGAAGGTTATATCTAATGTGATCTCGACCTCTTTCATCCTCATTACGACTTTGGCATTCTAATGCTTGTCTTAGTTGTGCAACGTCAAAGTCAGAGGGTAGTTTAGCCCCCTCTTGAGCAAGTTTTAAAAAGTGAGCATCCACATTGCTCCTGAGTATTTCATCAAAAAGTCTATAAAATAGAGGGTTGTGTTGTGCCCTTTCTATTGCTGCAGGAGTAGGAGTACTTGGATTTTCATTATTTGCGTTTCCTCCAAGGGCTTCTTGGAATTCATTAAGATTTTCCTCCTCTTCCTCTTCAATTTCTTGTTGTCTAGACCTGGATTTGGTATGAGCCATTTTGTTTACAATTTTTTGTTGAAGTTTGATGAAAATGAAGACAAGTTGGTGATAGAATGAAAGATTGATGTTTGGTGAAGTGTTTTGCATACAGATCCCTAGAACTAAAGGTAAATGTTACCAAAGTCCTTTCTTGAATTGCTTGTTGTGTTTGATTGACAAAGTTTGATGTGATAAGGTTTAGAGAGATCTGAGATGTGTTACAGACTCAACTACCTAGTAATGAGAGGATTCACTCATAGACTAGTTTTAACCTGCGTAGAAATGTCTCTTAGGATGAGTTTATCCTAGATGCAGAGACACTCTTAAAAGGTGATGTGTTTGTGTTTGATTCAAGCAATATTTTGAAATAGAACTTAGGACAAAAACCTTTTGGTGCTTCGAGAGTTGGAAGTGGATTTGATGAGATGTGAATGTGATAATGGATGAGATGTTCAACTTCAATAGAAACTTTGTGTTACAAAAGGAACAAATTCTTCCTCTATCTGTTCAGGGGTTGGTGGTTCTTCCCTAGCTGAGTTATATGTGATGCAAATATCTTGAAAGAAGGCAGGATTGATTTTGCCTCCTTTGTTCTTGTGATAACTCAAAGCTCAATATTGCATAAAAGCTCTGCAGTTTAATGATTCTTGATCAAACTCGTTTGATTTCCCTTGAAGACATAGACGCATGTGACATAGGAAGGTTCTATGAGAGACAAAGATTTGTCTATTAAGATAGAAGAATTTCCTCCTTTTGATAAGAGCCTTTGAGCTCAATGGTCTTTTCTTCAAGTTGATGTTTTGATGAATACTCTGCTTTCTCAAGATGTGAAGAATGGTCATATAGTTTGATACTTTTGTTGTTGCTCTTTGTTTTTGATCTTTTTGTGTTTTGATGTGTGTGTTGGATGAATACTTGTGTTGGATTTTGGATTCTTAATGATGTTTCTTTGACAAGAAAACAAAGCAAGCACACAAACACAAGAATGTTGCCTCAAAAGGCACAAGTAAGTATGGGTCTAGATCAACCCAATCTTTTGAACTTTTTAATGACCCTTTCCTTCAAATGTATTTTAGGTGTTTTTCCAAAGCTTGAAGTCGGCTCAATTTGCATTGGTCTTGACTCAAAAATGAAAATACTTCAAGCACTTTTTATCCCTAAGGTCAAATGGCCAGTTGTGATAATTTCAGCCCACATCTTGATATTTCTTTGACTTTGGTACTGCATACCTTATGAATCCCACCGTGGCAAGTAAGGATGTGATATACTAAGTATTGCGCGAGCATAACAAATAGATGATACCTATGATGGGGGAGTCACCACTTTTATCAGGCTACAAGTAACCTTTCAAAAAGCTATGTTTCTACTCAAGGAAATATGTATGTTGAGTATCTTGGGAGCAAAACCATCTATGCTCTTGCACTGAATTTATCACAAATATCCTCAATCAATAGAACGGGTGGGCTACTACTTAAAGGTGTTTAGTAATTTTTGATGTTTTTGGACATAAGTTCATTATGTAGTGACTCACTTAAGAGAATTGTAACTTGTGGTGGGGCCCATTTGTCCTTTCGGCAAGTTACACTGTAGGAACAACTATACCCAATGCTACAACTTTTGCTCTCACCTGATTTCTATAGCGGCTCGAAGGATTTACCGCGTGAGATCATTCCCAAGAGTGATGTGTCTCTTGGCAGGCCTCTCTTAAAAAGATAAAACTTGAGTGTTACTAACACTTTTCTCTTGCACCTAGGACCACGAAAGCCAAGGGAGAGGATAGTGTGTGTTAGAAGTAGGACCACTCGACCAACTCTTTTGCACAAGTGTGCCAAGCACAAAATACACTTGTTCTTTTTAACTTGTCATTGCAATGATGTTCTATCTATTTGGAGATGTTGCTCCAATAACCATGATGTTCTTTTTAACTTCAAAGGCAATATGTTTGAGTAACTAGGAATTGAAAATCTGGTCAACTGAAATTGAAACACGTATGCATGAAGTAAATCATTTTGAGAACAACTTTGACAAATTTGGGATTCTTTTTAACTTCACAAAAATGAAGTGTTGATTGTGAATTTTAGTTTGATGCAAGAAATAAAATTTGTCTTGTCTTATTTTAAGCACCAAAATAGAGTGTATCCCTAACTTGCAATAAAAGCAAATTTGATTGTAAGTTTTAGAGCACCAAAAATAAAGTGTTTTTGATTTTTAAGCCAAAAAGAGTTTAGTTTAAAACCTGCACATGAAACAAATAGTTAGTAAAATTCGACCATATGGTGGGCTTCCACAAGCCTAAAAAAATGATTTTATCAGTTACATGGCCTTTTTTACAACGTTCTATTACAATAGCACTACTCTGTGTGAAAACAGAAGCGCTACTTAACACAAATGCGCTAAAAGATAGACAAACGCGACAAACTAAAAAATTTAAACAGTAAAACAAGTGCGCTACAATATGGACAAAAGTGCTAGTTAAAGCTCAAAAGCGCTAATATACGGACAATAGCGCTAAATTTGAGACAATAGTGCTATTGTAAATACAATAGCGCTAAAATATCAAACGGCAATAGCGCTAAAGTGCGAGCAAAAGCGCCAAAGCGCGCCCTGTGTGTCAAGCTAAACAGTCAAAAAGTTAGTTTGGTAAAAAAAAATGTTGTTGTTTGTTGGATTTGCGTCGGGTTACCAAATGATGCTCTGCGAAATGGGGCAAAGGTTAGACTAAAGCCTGTGGTCATATAACACACAAAAACATAAGAAACCGTTAGTGTTAATCAACCAAAAGCTATTCTAAGCAGGCATATCAAAAGATACACTAAAAACATGATAAGATATTTAACTATGGAAGCAAATACAATAAGGCATCTCCAAATGCCTTCTACCATGCTCTTATCTCCTTCTTCCTTGTTCCTCTCCTCTCCAAGTTCCAAATTAGTGTAGCTCTCAGCAACTTTTTGCACTATGGATGCTTATGAAGATTCAAGATTGTAGATGATTATGACTTATGTTATGCAAGTGTGAATAAAAGCTGAAATAAGAGATTTATCTAATTAACTAATTGATTTTTAACCAAAAGAGTGAATATGATGCTAAATGCTCTCTAGAAATGCCTATAGATTAAATGCATACAAGTTTTCAGGATCTGGATTATGAAGAAATGGCCTCTATTTATAGGAAAAATGGAGCAATGGATGGTTGAGATTGAGTAATCTCAACAGGGGTCAGGATTGAATGAAATTCAATTCGTGTGAGGAATTTCAACCTAATCCAAGGATGACAAGTGTCAATATAAGATAGGTTGAGAGGAGAGGGAATAAGCATTAAATGCTTGACATGACCTAAAGGTTAACTTGGGAGTTAAGGTCAAGGTTGGGTTGAGTGAATAAATTCTTTATTCAAAGAATAAAGCCTTTATCCAATAGATAAACTCTTGTGCAAGGGTTAAAGGGATAGCCATGGTCAAAGCAATAAATGCTTGAGGAGATAGATAAGTCACATGAGGGTTGAGTTAGGGGTTAACCATAAATGGTCATGTAAGAGCCATAAGTGGTTTGGAAGACTTTAGAGGTTAAATTGTTGAACATGCCAAACATTTAATGTTTTTCAAAGACTTTGGAGTCTTTGAGAAGTGACTCCAAGTTGCCTAGGAATGTGACAATAATTAGGGGATGGATTAGGCTAATTAGGAAGGGGTTAGAAGAATCTAGAAGGGGGTTTTAGGAGTGCAAGTGGATTTGGTGAGTGAGGGAAAATAAGATTTTAATTAAAATAAAATTAATTTATATCAATTTGTGGTTGCAACTTGCATTTGTAGGAAAATGCAAGTGGGGGGGAATAATGATTTAAATAAATGTTTTATTTAATTTATTTAAAAGAGGAAAGATGATTAAATTGAATAAATAGTATTTATTTATTTAATTGAGTGTGAATTTGGTTGAATGAATGAATTAAAATAAATTGAATAATTTATTTAATTAATAGGAGAATGTTTGAAGATGAATCAATTAAATATTAATTTAATTAACTGATGGCTAGTGGATTTTTAATTAAATAAATACTAAATATTCATTTAATTAAAATGGACAGATTTATGTGACTACACTAATAATTGATGGGTTGGGTAGCTAGATTAATTAATAAGATTATAAATTGATTTGAGCCTCATGACTTAGTCCTAGGGAGGATGTTTTAGGATAAGTATGAGAAGGTCATGAAGACAGTAAGCTAATCTCCCTTAGTCTCTCATAGGTTGAGATGGATCCACGTGTCCATCAGGCTAGTGCCTTATGATATTATGTTTTGAGGATGGCATGTGATGACACTCCACTCCTACATGTGTTTCCCTTTTATGATTTATGATTATGCTTATTGGATGCATTTATGTCTTGATGAGTTATACGCCTCTAGGAGTTCATTCTTGTTGTATTGTGTGAGTTCTTGCATGAAAGTCCTTGTGTGGTTAGTCTATTTGGTTAGGGTGCCAACTTAGGTTTAGAGTGTGTGTTGGGATCTTGTGTCATCTCCTATCGTGGGGGGTGGTTCCTTTGGTTCCACATGGTCGGGAGGTTGGTGCTTTTTAGTCATTGGGATGTTCTCTTGGATTCTTCTTGTGTGGATGTAGATTCTTCTTCATGATGGACTATGGATGTACCTTGTCACAGATTTATGTAATGAATAAGATGGAATGCATGTAATATAATATTTTTGTATATAGTAGATGGATTCTTGTAGTAGAAAGAGATATGCTCATAATGTATTTAATGTACTTGTATTTATAAGATGAATTGTAGTTGGAATTAAAATTAAGTCATATTTGTAATGAAGTATTGAGGATGTAATTGTGCTATTGTAGAGATGTGGTCTTATGGTTCATGGAAATAAAGTGGGTTACGGTTGGAATAGAAATGGATTTGCATTGTAGATCAATTGTATTATTTCATGGAATGTTTAGAAGCAAGTTAGAATGTAAATTAACCTCGAAAGAGGAATATTCGTAGATAAGAAATGATTATGTTAGAAGATGTTAATTAGATGTAGTGAAGATGAATGATTCATATAGATGCATTGGTAGAGAGGAAATTATGCATATCACGAGGAATAAATAATGTCATAGGTTGCATATCTCATGGTTAGGGAATTAAAATATGATGCATTAAATCAGGATGGAATATGCTTATCATGTGTGTAGGATATTATTATGGTAGTGAATTAAGTAATGATGTTGAAGTACCCTAGGGAAAGGTTAATGATGTTATGTTATTTCCGTTTGTGTTATTTGATGAAGTGAACAATGATGTATGTTTATATTGGTTAAATGGTTAATGAATTTAATTAGATGGAGATGTTATGTGTTGCATTAGTTGATTTTAGATGTTAAGAAAAATAAATTATTATCTCCATTTGCTTGTTAGATGTTTAGTTTCTCTAGGGTATTTTGGCGGGCATTACAATCCATATAACCATACCAGGGATGTCAGTTGAGGCCATGAAACCAATTTTATTATTTTTAATGTGAAATCCTATCACTACCCAACCCTCATAGATTTAATTATGTTATCACTTGTTTACAAAGAAAACTTCCACGAGATATTCTGCGAGTCTAGACCCTCGAATTTCCTAGGTGTCTAATCCTCAAGACCCTAGTCACTCGTTTGGAAGACCACTCCCCATTGCATGATCCTAGACCTTAGGGAAAACTCACGAAACATATAAACATCTAAAAATCAACATGAAACTCATCATGCAAAACATATAAAAAAGCCATCACAATTCTGATGCAAACTGAATCATAAAGAACACATAGACAAACCCATAGAAGGAAGCCTTCACCAAATCAACACAAAGGAAGGGTAAATCATGAATGTAATCCACTAAAGATATAAAAACCACATAAATTCTTGTACAATAAGGCATTGCACATCTTACTAGAGTCATACAACCAATCTCTCAACAGCGAGGGTCTCTCCCTCTCATCGGAGCCACAAATCGCTTATGGATACCTCAATGATAAGGCATGATTCTTCTTACCGAAGCACAAGAAACACCACGGAGGATCAAAATACATCAAATGCAATACTGAAAAAAATTCCAACACAAACTGTACATGCCTCTGGAGAATTCCTACAATCCAAAAAGACACCAAATAGGCTAAAAACTGACTTTCTAGGACCCCCAAAGTAGTCTAGCTCTCCTAGAATGCAGGCCAGTGCTCATGGAATATAATGTAGCTTTTTTGGTAGATTCCATGGTGTTTCTGGTCTTTTCCCTAGCATTCTAGGGTCATTCTGTAGCGTTCTGGAGTCATTGGCTAGCTTTCTCAGTTTATGACCTAGCACTCTCAGTTCTAGACTCAGCTCTCTGGGTATGCACTCCAGCACTCTTGGTTTCCATAATGGCACCCTTGGAATGCAAAATAGAATTCTTGGTCCATTTTGTGGCGTTTCTGGTATTTGTAGTGGCATTTTTCATCAAAATTCCCATAAACAAACAAAAGTGACATTTAGGGTAAAGGAACTTGCACAGGTCTGCACGGGGGTCTAAACCGGGACTCAAACTTGACTCGGAGGGACTGTAAGGTTCAATTTCCAACAAGGACAACCAAATAGATCATAAAATACTCACTTTTGAAAAATTGCATAAGGAAAATCATCTCCCACAATGCCAAATCTGAGACATAGAAGGCTAAAACCACAAGAGAGAGAGAGAGAGAGAGAGAGAGAGAGAGAGAGAGAGAGAGAGAGAGAGAGAGAGAGAGAGAGAGAGAGAGAGAGAGAGAGAGAGAGAGAGAGAGAGAGAGAGTAAGACTGCAATCAACATAGGAGACCTATGCAAGGTTTTCAAGGTTCAAATGCAACATTTGAATATGTTTGGAAGTGTCCGCACATTCAATTTTGCAATCTTAGAAAATCATAGAGAACTCTTGACAACCATACAATGATTAAAACATCAAAATAAGCTCAGGATGAAGGGAGATTCAAAAATTCAAACAAAGGATAAACCTGTACGCAGAAAAATGTGGTTATCAAAACAAATAAATTGAGATCAAAAGACCCACATACCAATGAGACTCTTGGTGCAAGTATATAAACTAATTAAACTAGTTTAACTTCCCAAGGGGTATCCCATTGTTCTCTATCTCACAGGATCCCTAAAGCCAATGTTTTTCTCTTAGATCACTGAGAAAATGACTTAGGAATGACAACTCCAAGAATGAGAGACATTGTTGTTGGTATTATTGGCATTAAGTTGTCATTGATGTCAAACCGGTTTGGCAAGGTTGCTGGTAAGTAAGAAGTGGTGACCGGTATAAGAAGAGAAAGACATATGATGTCATTGCACATGAGAGTGAGCAGATAGAAGGAAGGCTATCGGTACACATAAGTTGTGACATCTACCAATTAGCAAGCTTACCCGTAAGGCACAAACCCGGTATGTGCTACCGGTACAGAGGATGGTTGATGGTCATATCGGTAAGGTGAACTAAACTGGTAGTCAACCTTGGTCGACAAAGAATGTCAAATTGACATAGGAATCCAAGTAGAGGTGGATGTTTCCAAGCATGATAGCTAAATGCCAGGTGGAGGTATTGCACAAGTCGGTGGAGTGTGCATCGACGTAACAAATCTACAAGCAGGTCAACTTTTATGAGGAACCCTTAAGTCACAAAGGATGCTAGAGGATTGCGGTTCGAGGAAGGAAGCTAGCAAAGGGACTGAACTGATCCTGCAAGAAGATTTGATCCTCGTACTCATTTGGTGAAGGAAACAACAAAGCCATTAATGGCGAATGACAGAGAAAAGTAGAAAAGCATGGTGCACACCTCTAGATTTAGAAAATGCACATTAGAATGTGAAGCCTTGCTGGTATTGATCGTTGTCATGAAGATCATGTCCCTGAAAAGCAAATCGAATCAAATCTAATTAGGTTCAAGTTGGAGAAGATAAAACCTAACACGATATTGTTCAAAGCAGTTTTAGGCGGGAATCCCAGTTTATAAATAGATGAGCTCAAGACATAAAAGATTGATGCTTGAAGAGAAGAAGGAGAGTGAAGAGAGCTTGAGTGCAGAGAAGAGTCATCTCCCTTAAATCTATTCTAAGAAAGTTGCAGAGTGAGTTAACAAGCGAACCAGTGAGAGGGTTTAACCAGTAGTGATAGAGTACCAGTATAACTCTAGCAGGTCTAACAGTTGAGCTAACTAGTGAGGGGCGATTGGTCAAGAAAGAATCCAAGTGTGACACAGTGTGTTAAGAGGCTGCGAGAGAGAGAGAAGAGAGGCCAAGAATCAGAGAGTGATTTCATAACAGGTAGTGTGAGATCTAGTAAAGAAGAGAAGACTGTCAACTGGTAGTAACCTAATTGATCAAGAGTTGCAGAACTCATTTGCAACAAGAGGCCATAACTGTATCAAAATTGTATTTCAATATACATCATCAAGTTGGAGCTTGGTGCAGGGGTTGGTGCTCCTAGGATTGGTTCCCTAAATCAGAAGGGGTTGGTGCTCCTTGGGTTGGTGCCCTAAATCTTTGTAATTCAGTGTTTTACTTGTGAGGCTGGATTGGAGCAGTAGTCTCTAGCAGCATTTGTCACCAAGGTTTTTCCCATATTGGGTTTTCCTCGTACATCTGGTGTTTTGGGTCTCATTTGTGTGTTTGTCTTCTTTGGTATCCTCATTTGTCTTAACCAGTTTGACTATTTAGTGCTTAGGATAACAACCGGTATTCTAAGGTTGCTTTGAAAAGGAAAAGAATTTAGGAACCATTGATTCACCCCCCCTCTCAGTGGTACTTTGTGTTCAATAATTGGTATTAGAGTGTAGGTTCTCTGTTGATTAAAAACCTTGGGTATATTCTGGACTTAGAACACAATGGCAATAAATGAGTTTGCTTCCTCAAAAGCCCCCATGTTTGATGGATCCAGCTATGCCTTTTGGAGTAGAAGAATGGAAACCTATATTTCCTCCCTTGGTTTTGATGTGTGGATGTCTGTCAAGAATGGGTATGATGTCCCTAGCATTCCTCCCATTGATCATGATGCCAAGAAGGAGTATGAGAATAATGCAAAGGCCAAACATGCTATTTTGAGCGGGATGTCTGATAATGAGTTTATCAAAGTCATGCACTGTGCATCTGCCAAGGAGACTTGGGATGAAATGCAGAGGTTATTTGAAGGAGATACAAAAGTCAAAGAGGCTAAGCCGCAAGCACTAAGGGGCCAACTTGAAGGCATCAAGATGAAGGATGAAGAAAATATTGCAGACTAGCTTCACAGATTTGATGAAACTGTGAACACCATCAGAGGACTTGGAGAAGAAATTGCTGATGAGATTCTTGTCAAGAAGGTACTTAGATCTCTCATACCTAAGTATGATACCAAGGTGTCTACCATAGAAGAAGCCAAGGATTTGAAGACTTTCACAATGGATGAGCTCTTTGGCTCACTGACAACTTATGAAAAGAGAACAACTGATGATACATCCTCGATGAAAGAGGCAACGATCAATTCCACCAAGAAGGACAAAGAAGTGGTTGCTCATAAAGGATTCAATGAAGACTCTGATGCAGAGGTAGCAAACTTTGTTAGAAAGCTCAAAAGAGGGTCTGACAAGTATAAAGGAAAGCTACCACTAAAATGTTTTAACTGTGGTAAAGTTGGACACTTTGCTGCAAAATGTCCTTTTGATGAAATCGGTGGAGATGAGTCAAGAGGTTTTAGCAAATCTGCTGGTAAAGATAAAGAAATAAATTTCTACTGTTAAAGAAGAAGAGGCTACTGGAAGCAAAACAACCTCTATACTATTGAGGATGATGCCATAGATGAAGAAATTGCATTTGAAGATGACTACCATGAGAATGACATAAAAGTTAGTCTCTTTATGCCACTTGATGAATCGGTAAGAGAAGAGGAGGAAGAAGAGGATATTGAGGATGAAGTGGATTTAGAAGGAAAGCTTATAATTGCTCTTGAGGAGATAAGTAAAATAAGAGAACTCAAGAAGTTCAAGCTTGTTGCAGAAGATGAACAAGGTCTCTTGAAGCAATCCCTGGATGAGTCAAATCAAGCTATATCTGACTTGAAACTGTAGTTGGAAGAAGCCAAGAGGATATGTGAAGTTAAATCCTTTGATCTGATGAAAGAAAAGGAGCATCAAGATCTGGAAGTAGAAATAGTGAAGCTCAGAAAGGAGCTTGAAGAAAGTAAGGAAGAAATAAAAGTGAGAAGCAAATACGAAGGCAACACTGAAGCCTTAGATAAGATGTTGAGCAAACATAAGCAATCCAAAGATACCGATGGCTTATGATTTGAAGAAGGTCAAAGTTCAAATAGAAAAGACACATCTGGTAAGAAGATACAGTTCACCTCTTCCAATGAAGGTAAAGAGAAGAAGACGTTCACAATAAGCAAGGATACCAGGAAGAAAACATATGCAAATGTTGTGAGAAATCGCCACACAAACCAATATACACAAGTAATGAACCGAAGACCACACTCATTGTACCGACATGCAGATCCAAGGATAAATGGAAGGGTTGACCATGACAGATTCACCAGAGTCAACAACATGAAGGGAAGACCCCCTATGAGGCAGTCGTTTGCAGGACCAAGGCAATCTAATCGGTATGTTTCAAACTTTCATGGTTACTGTTACCGGTGTAACAAATTTGGGCATAGAATAGCTGACTGTAGATTAACCAATAAGCCCACTATGAGTTATGAAAGTAGAAATCCTTTTAATGCACTCTGGGATATTAATTTTTTCTATTATCAGTGAAATGCATATGGTCATAGGAGTTTTGAATGTAGAAAGAATAAACCGATGCCCTACAATAATTTTAAAGATTCATCTTTAAATGAAAATGTGAAATGCTATAACTGTCAAGAGTTTGGACATATAGCAAAGTTTTGTAAAAATAGGAAGATCAAGTAGAAGAAGACAAATCCTGATCAAGAATCGATAGTTGAACTGGAGCACAAAATAGCAGTTGACAAGAAGTAGGAAACCAAACCGGTATGGGTTGAAAAAGAAAAGGACAAGGTATAATCAAGTCTGATAGTGCAGACTGCCTTACATGTTGAAAGGAAAAATCTATGGCTTATAGACAGTGGTTGTTCCAACCACATGACTGGTGATAAAAATAAATTTATCAAGCTTGAAGACTAGAATGGTGGTTCAGTGTGATTAAGAGACAACTCATTCATCAAAATAAAGGGAAAAGGTACTCTAGATATTGATGGAAAATTGAAGGCACGTGATGTATATTATGTAGAAGGCCTAAAGCACAATCTACTGAGTGTGAGTCAGATGTGTGACAAATGTTATAAATTCACTTTTGACTCAACCAATTGCCAGATAAAGAAAGAGAGTATCGGTCAGGTTGTGGTAGAAGGAAAGAGAATAGATGGGAATGTTTACAATCTGAAGGAATGCTATAAGTCCCAATGCATGAAGGGACATGTTGATGAAAGCTAGTTGTGGCATCAAAGATTAGGCCACATAAACTTTGATAACTTAACTGTAGTAAGCAGAAAGGGGCGTGTAAGGAATATTCCACCCATCATCAAACTGGTAAGCACATTTTATGATGAATGTGTAAAAGGGAAGTAGACTAAGGTGAGCTCAAGGACAAAAGAGTACAACACCTCAAGACCACTTGAAATTGTGCATACAGATCTATGTGGTCCAACTAGGACAAGAGCTCTTGCCAGTGAAAGATATTTTATGCTCTTTATTGATGATTATTCAAGAATGACATGGGTCGCCTTCCTGCAAGATAAATCACAAGCATTTGACAGATTCAAGATCTTTAGGAAGATGGTGGAGAAGGAAAGTGGGTGCAAGCTAAAATGTCTAAGATCTAACCGGGGTGGAGAATTCACATCAAATGAGTTTGAAGATTATTGTGAAAAACATGGAATTAGAAGTCAATACTTAGCCCCTAGGACACTACAACAAAATGGAGTCGTAGAAAGGAAGAACAAGACAGTCAAGGAGATGGCTAGAACCAAGTTAAATGAGGCCAGTCTGCTAGACACATATTGGAAGAAAGTTGTTCATACTGCTACATATACCTTGAACTAGGTTCAACTAAGAACAAACAACAAAATGACACCTTATGAGTTGTGGTATGACTAGAAGCCATCAATCAAATACTTCAAAGAATTTGGAAGCAAGTATTTTATCAAGAGAGATATGGATGGTCTAGGTAGTTTTGACTCCAGGAGTGATGAAGGAATCTTCCTTGGTTACTCATCTAACAACAAGGCCTACAAATGCTACAACAAAAGACTAAGAAGAGTCATTGAGAGTGTGCATGTGAGAGTTGATGAGGATATGCACAAAGGAAGTCAATCACAAGTGAACCAATATGATGATTTCAATGATGAAGGCGAGGAAGCTCAATTAGACAATGAACCAGAAGAAGCATCCAAGAAGGCTCCCAACCAGTATGTGCAGTTGAATCACCCGGAAGAGAAAATTATAGGAAATAAGAATGATGGTGTGGAGACTAGAAGAAGACTTGCCCAAAATGATGAACAAGTCAACTTCTGCCTCATGACTGAAGTAGAACCTAAAACATTCAATGAGGCCAACAAAAGACAAGAATGGATGGATGCCATGGAAGAAGAACTGCAATAGATTGAGAAGAACAAGACTTGGGAAATAGTCCCTAGACTGGAAGACAAGAACATCATTGGCACTAAGTGGGTCTACCAGAATAAGATGAATGAAGAAGGTGAAAATTGTTAGGAATAAAGCTAGACTTGTGTGCAAAGGATACTCTCAAGTAGAGGGCATTGACTTTGAAGAAAAATTTGCACCAGTAACTAGATTAGAAGCAATTATGATATTTCTAGCTTTTTTTTTTTTTTCCTACAAGGGTTATAAAGTGTATCAAATGGATGTAAAATCTACCTTCCTAAATGGAAATTTGGAAGAAGAAGTGTACATGGAGCAATCAGAAGGGTTTCTGCTACATGATGATGAAAACTTTGTGTGCTAGTTGAAGAAGGCCCTATATGGATTAAAGCAAGCTCCTAGAGCATGGTATTCAAGATTAGATCAGTACCTGAAGAAGCAAGGTTTCAGAAAGGGGAGTGCTGACATCAATTTATACATAAAGAAAGATGGAAACCACATGATCATTGTGGTTGTGTATGTAGATGACATTATTTTTGGAGGAAATAAGGACACCCTTTGCAAAGAATTTGCTGATCAGATGCAATCAAAATTTGAGATGTCAATGCTTGGTGAATTGGCATACTTCCTTGGTTTGCAGATATTACAACAAGATAAGGAAATATTTACCTCACAAACCAAGTATGCAAAGGATATGTTGAAGAAAATTCAACCGGAGGATTGCAAACTGGTAAGTAGCCCCATGGTGAACAGAAGCAAATTAAGAAAGAATGATGAATCACCGGTGGTGGATTAGACATTGTATAGATCCATGATAGGAAGCCTATTGTATCTAACTGGCTCTAGACCGGATATAGTGCAGGCAATATGTATAGTGGCCAGATTTCAAGCTGCACCAAAGCAGTCACATAAGAATGCAACTAGCAAAATTTTTAGGTACCTACAAGGAACACTCGGTTATGGATTGTGGTACTGTAAACAAGGGGATTTTGGAAGCATACACTGATTTTGATTGGGCAAGTTGCATTGATGACCGGAAGAGCACAAGTGGTGGTGCATTCTTCCTAGGTGACCAGTTGATCTCATGGCATTGCAAGAAGCAGGATTCAGTCTCCTTATCAACTGCTAAAGCAGAATACATTATTGTTGCTACATACTGCTCTCAGGTGCTTTGGATGGAGAAAATCCTCAAAGACATACAAGTGGACATCAATGATCTTATACTCATCCGATGTGATAATTCGAGTGCTATCAACATAGCAAAGAATCCAGTGATGCATTCTAGGACAAAGTACATTTCTATCAAGTATCATTTTCTCAGAGAGAAGGTTGAAGGATAGGAAGTTAGGATGGGTTATGTCCCTACCAGAGAACAAGTAGCAGACATTTTCACCAAACCATTACTGGTGAGCACTTTTGAGTACCCAAGACACAAGTTGGGAGTTTTGTCAACTGCCTTATGCACTTAAGAAAGGAAGGATTTATATGGTTCAGGGGGAGTTCATGGCATCATCCATAACTCTTGAACCACATCTCAGTACTTGCTACAATCACTAGTAGCAGCCTAAGGGGGAAGTGCACAATACCCTTTGTCATTGTTTCAAAGAGGGAGAAAGGGTAAATGTACTGGTATGAAGTATCTTGTAGTAAGTTGACATCAATGCCAAAGGGGAAGATTGCTGGCATTATTGATATTAAGTTGTCATTGATGTCAAATTGGTTTGGCAAGGTCACCGGTAAGTAAGAAGTGGTGACCAGTATAAGAAGATCAAGACATATGATGACATTTCACATGAGAGTGAGTAGACAGAAGGAAGGCTATCGGTACACATAATTTGTGACATCTACTGGTTAGTAGGCTTACCCGTAAGGCACAAACCTAATATGTGTTGTCGGTACAAAGGATGGTTGATGGTCATACTGGTAAGGTGAACTAAATCGGTAGTCAACCTTGGTCGACAAAGAATGTCAAACTGACATAGGAATCCAAGAAAAGGTGGATGTTGTCAAGCATGACAACTGGATGCCAGGTGGAGGTATTGCACAGGTTGGTGGAGTGCGCATCGACGTAACAAATCTATAAGCAGGTCGGCTTATATGAGGAACCCGCAAGTCACAAAGGATGCCAGAGGATTGAGGCTCGAGGAAGGTAGCTGGCAAAGGGACTGAACTGATCCTGCAAGAAGATTTGATCCTCATACCCATTTGGTGAAGGAAACAACAAAACCATTAATGGTGAATGATAGAGAAAAATAGAAAAGCATGGTGCAAACCTCCAAATTTAGAAAATGCACATTGGAATGCAAAGCCTTGCTGGTATTGATCATTGTCATGAAGTTCATGTCCCTGAAAACAAGATCAAATCAAATTTGATTAGGTTCAAATTGGAGAAGGCAAAACCTAACACGACATTCTTGAAAGTAGTTTTAGGCAGGAATCTCACTTTATAAATAATCCACAAACTATAATTTATCACTTACCCATATTAAATAATTATAAATAAATATTATTAATAAAAGCCAATAAATATATAAATAAAATAAATATTAATCCCATTAAATACCAATTCAATAAAAATTCATTAATCAACTAAATAAACAATAAACAATAAGTCATAAATCAATAAATAAACCTTAGATAATTAAATCTCAATTAATCATTAATTCGAATAAATTAAATTAAATTAAATTAAATAACCATCAAAGATAAATATGACATAATCAAATAATTCCACATCTCCAAATAAACCACTATAGACTCTAAACATCTTAAGCCAAAGGGAAAAACACAACACAAGATCCTAACCTCAACTTACGTCATGGCATAATTGACAAGGTACACAACTTAGACCTAGAGTGTGTGAGGGAAACTATGTCATCTCTGTCAACTTGCCATTGGGATAAAGACACGCTCAGAACTTTGAAGCTAGGTGGAGTCGATATTTGGTATCTGGAACCTGCATCAAACACTAAACACAACATGTATGATACATATACATCATGATAAACAAACAAGTGATAGAGAATTGCGATGACATATCATGCTCGCAATGAGTGATATGACATCATCTCTACTCACGAAGACGGTCACACACAATAACATCAAACATTGCATAGAATCATAGTCATAAAATAGGGTTAGTACATCATAAGATACCATCAAATCACCATAAATATAATCCACGCATATGAAATGAACACATAAAGATCATTAAATAAGAGTCCATCATCATAACAGTCTATGAATATCATCATCATCCTTGTGAAATCATAATGTCAAGTGCAAAATAACATGTCTATCATCAACAATGAAGCATCCAAACGTAAATAAATCCATTAAAATCTATCAAAATCATCTCAAGGTAGTTTATGCTATAGCAATATAGTCTATCGAAGCACAAAAAGAAAAATAGAATCAGGGAGGGGCACTACACTTCCTCTTTTTTGGTAGATTTTGATTTTGAGGTTTTAGTTCTAGTTGACCCCTTTCATCTTTCAACTCCTCCTTATTGTTGTCTCCTATTGACCAAAGTATTTGGGGCTAATGATGATAGCTACCTATCAATTTCTTTTCGTAACCCTTCTGTTTCAATCATTAGAAATATCAACTTATATTGACTCCCTGCTCTAATTGCTTTAGGGTTGGAGGGGACCTTTCCAATCATATTCTCCTCTCCTACTAGCATTGCTTTCTACCCCTCCATTAATCCTCCAATGCTTGTTCCAAGATCCATTATTTCTCCCTCTTCTAATCTTATTTCTGCATGAAGATTTGTCTATATTGTTTGTTTTTTCTCCCTACTTTTGGTATGGGTTGTCAAAATAGGGGATTTTGATCCATTTCCATTGTTTTTTATTGAAGTCGAGCAGCTCATAATATAGCCTAGAACCAAGATGCATCTACCCCATTTCTCATCGATATCCACTTTCACTTTTTGCGTCCATCTTCCTTTCTTAAAAATAATTTCTAGGTTATCTAGAAAGCGGTAGTCCATGTCTAAATCTACCAATATTTTTGCCTTTGCATTTGGTTTCCCAAAGAGAAAGTCTTCTTCTATTTTAATAAAGGATCCTAATGCCTCCCCAATCTTTTCTAAGGCTGTTAGGTTCCAATATTCAGTTGGAAGATTTTTTATTCTCACCCATTTGGGAAAGATTTTAGGTTTGTGATTGATGGTGTCAAAATTTGGGTCCAATTTTACTTGATAAAAACAAAATCCTTCAAAGTATAAAGTTTTTTCAAACAAGATCTCTTTCTTAAGATATTGATCTATGCAATCTATGAGAAAGTAACCTTTCAGAAGGGCTTTGGAACTTACCCAACCATTGAATGCTCCACCTAACAATCAATAATCTTCTCCATCGAGTTGCTCATGCCCGTCCATTTCACAAAGGGGTCGCAGTCCTCGAAGTGATCCCATATCGATTTTAGGGTTTTTTATTAGATGACCATTGCCTTGCTTTTTTTTCTAGGTGACACACACCATTCTCATTTGTTATTGTCTTCTCCTTTCCTTCCCTACCTAATATTCCATAGTTGTGCATTGAGATGTGTTGGTAGAATAGGGTTAAGTCCTCTCCTTGATTGCTTTCTTTCTCCTCTCCCCTGCGCTTTGTATGTCCCATTTGAATTTTTGCCATTGTAGCCCTAGCAATTCCTTTGATTGAGGATGCAATATCCCCCTTCTGGTGGGTATCTTTGTACCACACAATATTTTTCCTTTTGGTTTCTTGCTAACTAGTTGCATGTCCCATCTGAATTTTTGCCAATTGTAGCCCTAGCAGTTCCTTTGATTAAGGATGCAATATCCCCCTTTTGGTGGGTATCTTTCTATTACACAACATTTTTCCTTTTCATTTCTTTCCAACTAGTTCCTTTGATTGAGGATGCAATATCCCCCTTTGAGAGTTGTGTTGACAGAGGAACGGATTATGGAAGTAACTAGGTTGCCAAGAGATGGAGAAAAATTCCTTGAATCAAAAGACGCACCTAGTGCGAGATCAAAGTTTACACGACAAGGAGACCCACCTTTGGTAATTGACAAACAGGGGCTAGACGAGAATCTCTTCCATCGGAATGGAGAGCAGTAGCATTGTATGTCTTGAAGTATTTAACTTGTGAAGGAAGATTCTCGTGTTTGCATTCCCATCATTTCAAGCTTCTAAGTCATCTATGCCACGGGCGAAGGATGAATGTTTCGAACATATTGTACAGTCTTCTTTCCATAAGCACAGCAGAAACGGAGAAAGGTAGGCCTCACTCTGTTTCTCATCATTGTCTGATTAAGTTTTTGGTTGAAAAGTCTTTAAGAGATGTCTCCCTAATGTCTTGGAATGAATTTGTGGAAATTAAAATACTTAGGGTAGATAATGTGGGTCCAATAGAACCGCTTCCATCTCAAGAGTGAGAAAATTTTGAAAGACCCGATTCCCCTATTGAACCCTCTTCCTCTAGGATATCGCTAGAACAAAATGTTCCTTCATAAGCCTAATGAAAATTAGGGCTACTGCATGTAGGGAAAAAGGCAAAGGAAAATAAATCGACACAGAAAAGGAGGAGAAAAGTAAAAGTGGGGATTTAGCCTCTCTGTTTCCAAGAAAATGAAAGTTGCAAAAACGGTTTCTCCTGCAACCACTAAAGTAGCCGAGGAATTAGCTACATGAAGCAGTCCTGCAGCCACTCAAGAAAAATCTCAGAGAAGAAGCGGTAGGCTTCAGAGAAATCCTAAGGGTCAGAGGCAATTAGAGGAACTAAATATCAACATTCTGGTTGATTCTCCAAAACTTGAGCCACACAGTCCTCACCAGAGTGATGTTCTTTCATCCCCACCTAAGGAACTCAAAAGGGAAGAAGAAGAAGAAGAAAACTATGAAGAAGAAGAGTTCCAAAACCTTCATGAGCAGTAACTGGAAGAAGTAGGTTTTGATGGGCTTGACAGTTTAGCATTTGCCGCAGAACAGGTTGTTGAAGCAGGAAGCAGAGTTGAAAAGGCAAAACCTAAAGCATCTATTCATAGACCACCAAGTTCTCTTACCAATCATGCAGTAGCACTTGCCCTTTACCAGGAATGGGAATTGGAAAAAGCAGAAATGCAGAGGTTAATTGACCAACAAAAGAAGACAATTGAACAAAAAGATGAGGAGATTGCTCAGCTTAAAACTAAGGTGGAAACGGTAGCCACTATGGTACCGTAGCTGATGCAATGCCGAGCACCTCCTCGGGTTTACTCTCTGTATTTAAATGAACAACATATTTGTTTCCAACTGATGAGAATTGTCAGGGATCTAAGTCCCTCTTTACAGACATCGGAGGAATTCTATTGTGTTTATCAGACATCTCCTACAACCATCAAGAATTTTCTGTATGAATTTTTTTTACATAATTACGCTGTTCTTGATGACGTTGATTGGAACCCTCTCCTCTACATTAGAGATATCCAATTGAGAGCTCTCATGTCATGGGTGCAAAATGAAATTGTAAGGGGAGAGCAGTTCCAAATACATAGAAAGGAAGAACTTGACCTTTCACTGCCATTAAGAGGTGAATCAAGAGAGGCAAGAAGACTTTATTTTGACTGGCAAAAGATTGTGTATTAGACAAATTTCGGGAAATACATTTTTCCCTTAAGAAAATAAATATATAAGGAATATGAGCAAATGGCTACAAGAGAAGGACAGGTAGCAATAGGACATTTGGTTCAGCGTTGGAATAGCCCGTCAGATGAGTTGAAGCAATCTGAGCCACACTCCTTACCAAACTATCATGCAACATTGAAGAGCAAATATATAAAATTGGGAAGAACTAAAGGAAGACATTGGTTGCCCCTCAGTTTTCAGCCACCAATCCTTCTATGGCCACTAATGGGATGTAGGGATAGTGACCCGCCATATAATAAAGCAACAGAACGCTCCAGGTGGACACGATTGGAAAAGATGAAAGGATTTTGTTGGAATTTGTCTACAGGAGGTTCTGGGCAGGTTACCCCTGCCAATTTCAGAATCAATGCCATAATTTATAACTTTCCTATTGTTGGAGGATCAACAAGAAGTTAGGTTGGGCAAAATGATGAGCCCAAATAATGTCTCTATTTTGATAGATTTTTGTCATAGTATTCCCACCTAGGTCTTGTGTTTAGACAATATTTGGATCAGGAGACTTTCCTAGTTGATTCCTTTTTAAGTGTTTCTAGAACTGATTTGTCTGATAATTAAGGTTGTTATATAATGAATTCTAAATGGTTCATCTATACAAAATATCTAAATCAATCTTAAATGTGGTTTAATTTATTTCATGTTAACATTGGTAGATACACATGTTTTTTGTGCACGTTAACACCATGATGCAGGATCAACCAAGAAGAAGGAAAGACTAAGCTGGCGGTTTAAAGGAACATCAAACATACTGCCACGATGCAGACCTAGTCAAAGAAAAGCAACACTGAAGGAGACCGTAACCACTTAATCGCTTCCTCAACAGAATGGTTTGTGGACATTTATGATTGTTCTTAGTGAAGCTTAAATCTAGGAAGGAGATTGTGTTATACCTTCTCAGCTGTAGGATAGATGTTGTTCTTCTGCGCTGACTTCTTCTTTTGGTATAATAAACCTATTCGCCTACCTTGTTGGATTATGTGTTGATCAGTTAGGAATTTTTTATAAGTTTCCATATAAATAAAACGTCTCTATCTCCTCTTGAGGACACAGAATGACCATAGAATTTGTAATACCCAACTTTCGAACTTATGTATTTTGCAGCCAATTTGGAATAAAGAAATCAATGTTATTTTGAGCTTATCAGTTGCAATCTAAGAATTCTGGATATACTCACTCAAGGGGGCCCACTTGGTGAGTAGTCCCTTTATATTTTTAAGTTAATTTCCATCTTGCAATAGTTGTTGTTTTGGCATTCGACTGTTCCTGCAGCCACTGGAAATAGTTCTCGTGTCTGTTCCTACAGCCACATCGGGCAGAGTAGTTCCTATCTGCTTGCCATAACATTATCATTTGGTAGCAGTTGCTTAAGTTACTTTCAGTTGTGAGTTCTGATTAAGTATTAGTTTGTTATGCTTTTGCACATTTATTTCAAAGAATTTCCTTTCCTGCAGTAGGATAGAATGGTTGCAATATGAACTTAGTGCACATACCGTGCTAGCCCGTTTTAAGTTTACATCCCTAGTCGATAAAGTAAACGAGTCTTTGCTACAGGAAAGCTAGCTGTCTAGTAAGGATGTCCAATCCCTGAATTGAGTTTTTATCACCTAGTTGCCATTCCGGTTGTAAGGACCAACATTGGGATCCCGTTTGCCTTCATGGCAAACGTTAGAATTGTCGAAAAGTGTCTACGATTTAATTCGCAAAAATCTTTGTCGTTTGCTTGCTCCTAAGCCATTTTATTTAATATTATTTTCTATGTAGGAAGGACAATAATTAATTAAATGTAATATAATTAACTATTCTAGAAAAATAAAGGAGAAAACATAATTAATAATTATGTTAAGGGGTAATAATTAGTTAAATAAAATTTAATTAATTATATTGGAAGAATAATGAATCCAAATTCATTAAATTTTAATAGTAGAATTTAAGTGTCTACACATAAAAATAATAAAATTAAAAGAACATTAAAAATGAAAATGATAAATTATTATAATTTAAATGTATATTTCTTAATAATATTGTTATTTTCATATGTTAAAACTAAGCCAAAAATATTAAGGAAAAAAATTGTAGAATAATCTAACATATTAAATTTAATGAAAATCAAAATTCAAAATTACATAGAAACAAAAGTTTGAAACTATTTTTCCCTGTTTTCTTAGTTTTGTCATGCTTAACTCATCATATTTTCAACTTTATAAATTTTTTTATAACATTAAAATTGTAACTTTTAATTTGGAACAATATAGTATGACTTAAAAGTGCAACCGCTAATTAGTATTATAATATTACTATTACTGCATATATTATATTCATTTATATTGTGTAGTATATAACATATCATTTTACTATAACATTATATATTGTTATATTTTATTAATATAATATATTGTTATATTATATTTTAATTATTTTTTATTTATAATTTGATTATGCATTATATATATATATATATATATATAAAAGAATAATAATATTTTTTTTGCTCGATAAAGGGCTTATAACCGATAATATATTACTGTTAAAATATTTTTTACATTTTGCAAAAGGATCCATATTTGGATCGATCTAGGAATGAACTGAAAATAGCAGGCTTAATCCTACTCTTCTGTAAAACTAAAACTAAATAAAGTCCCATGACCCAAAAGGGGATTGTAATACATTGCTATTATGTCATTGATCTATGATATTGCCAAATCAGAGAGAAAACCAAAAGACCACTTATGACTAGATGACCATGTTCCTAGATCATTATGTTGGCATTATTGGATGAATTAATTATGTGTTGCATTGATGTTTTGTCATTGATGTCAACACTAGCTATTATGGTTGGTTACCGACAGACAGGTTTTGGTTACTGGTAGAAGATCCAGTGTTACCGACAGAAGAGACTATCTGTTGGACACTTCCAACATGTTTGGATCTATGGAATGTGATTGGTTACATGTGGTGCGCGCTTCTGGAGCATGTCTTGGTCAGATGGTATTGACTTGGTAATTAGATGCTATCATACACTCTGGTAAACCCTTACCGACACTAGTTAAAGGGTTTACCGACATAGCTCTCACTAAGGAATCTTGACAGGATGCATAATTGGTGTTGGTGCAACTTCTACATGAATTTTAGGATGTTGAAGATGTTCTTTGATCGTGCTTCAACTACTTGAAGACATTGCTTTGGCGTGGTGGACCTAGAATAGGCCTGGTACCTATCTAGGTTATGGATCGGTATCATGCTAACATGTACTCTACATGTTACCGGGATGTTTCAGGATGTTGTATGGATTTGTTATTGTTGTTTTGGTCTTAAGACGACATGGCATATCATTGTAATATTAATCTATGTAATGATCTTATTGTAATATCTTTTGGGTGGCCGACCTAATTGGTTTAGACCTTAGGGTTTGTATAAAATGATGTAAGATCTCATTGTAGATTGTGGTATGGAATGGAATAAGTGTTCATGGTCTTGAAATGAAATATCATATGTGAAGGAGACTTGGTCAATCATAGGTGATCGAATTGGGATTAAGGAATAGGTCAAAGGCCTTCGGTATTGAGCTTAACTGGGACTGTAATCAGGCATGGTAGATGCTATTTTTGACAGTTCACTCTATTGGATTGTTGTCCATTTATCCTGAGATGGTTGTAGCCTCTCTGTAGTCAGTGAGACTCTTTTGTAATGAGTAGTACGCTCTAGGCAGTGTGCCTTCTTGCATGTGCAAGCCCCTCATTGTATCACATACTTTCTGCAGAAGTATCATTTGACTGTGGGTAGGCTTCCCACCGTGATTTTTCCCTTTCCAGGTTTTCCACGTACAAATAATGGTGTTATGTGGTATGGTTGCTTTGCATTGATTATCTATTTAATTGTTAAGTTGTATTGTTTACCGATATCTGTTTCTGCTTTATTGGTACTTAATCAGGTTAAAGGTTATTAAGTGGATTAAATGTTATAATCTGTTAATAATTGATTCACCCCCTCTCATTTGTTCACCAGTTATCCTAACACATTCAAGACCCATATACATTATCTATAATATTTGTCGAACATAGCAAAAGTCAGAGACCAAAAAACTAGACCAGAGAAACCAGAGCATACTCTATGGCTAACCATTGTTCTGCATGAGAGAGACATCAACTCCAAATGTAGGTCTTTCCTCCTTCGAATTGTTGCTACCACTATTGCTGCTCGAGGTGAACGAGTCATTATCATCATGCAAGCCCATTAAAATATTATGCTCTCAGATCCATGGAAGGCTAACATCTATCTCATCTCCCATAGGGGGACTAAGGGTTCCATCTTCAGCAAAACCCATCACCCTTTTCAGAAATTCCACACATCTACGCTTTACTAGTTTTCCCACTTCCCAGCTTGCATGATCCCATACAAATAAGATTGGAAACCTCAACACTGAGACTCCATGTTGAACCACTTCTCCATGGTAAGAAGACAGAGAATGGCGAGATTCTAATTGATCTCCCAAAGGGCTCTTTCTATGTCCCCAAGAAAGTCTTGTTTGAAGACCCATTCACATAATACCTATGCCACAACCTTCTATTCTCCCAAGTATAACACCTTGGCCAAGAAGTGAGTCAAAATATCAATGTTCACTTCGTATTTGTGTTCCTCAATGAGGAATCGGACCCCCAAAATATCACATATAGTATGCATCAGAAGAGGATGCAAAATTTTGGTCACTAGCTAAAGTCTCTTGTCCGTGATTAGGCCAAGAAAGGCCATCAGCCTCTTCACTACTAACAGTTTGATGTTTGAATCCATTGCAACCCCCTGTCTCTGTTCAGTTGCTCACTTGAAGATAAAAGGTGGAATGAAAGAAAAGTTTTTTCATTTTCCATTTAATAGAGGGAAGCCTAGCTTCTCAAAAACGTTTCTGCAAATTAATGAACACCTGGATCTTATCAAACCGTATCCCAAATAATATCCATACTTTGTTTCTCTTATGTGGCCAGCTCTATTAACTCGTTGAAATTGTTTTCAATTGGGTATGATCGGCGACTTCTCTTCCATCTAGCTCGTGTCTCGAGGACGCCGATCAATAAATAATGGCTTTGATCCCTTCTATCCGGCTAAGTCATAATTATGCACTTTTAAGAAGTTGTTGGGCCATCATTTCCCCAAAACATGCCATTGTAAATGCCATCTTGTAGTCTTTACCACTGATTTGACATTCCACCTCATCCAAAATTGGTCCCACCCCTTCCAAAATTGGTCCCACCACTTAATGAGAAAATTTAATCTCCTAGAAACTCAAAGAGAAAGTTGAATGCCTACCTACAAGGTTACATTATTCAGAACTTAAGAAATGAAACATTTACAAAATATTAGACATTCGTTTGCATAAAGCCACAATAATAATGTCTATAAAGTTTCAGTAAGATCTATTCAAGATTTGTTTGTTGCCTTGTTTGCCAATTTGTCTGCTACTTGATTTCCTTCTCTGTAGATGTGGTTGAACATGTCTGCCTCAAACAATTTGGTGATTCTCAATGCCCTTTCTAGTAATGCATTCAGTTTCCAATTTGGAGTGGTCTCTTTCCTTAGGGCATTGATCACTATTGTTGAATCACCTCGAATCTCTAATTTTTTAATTCTCAGGTTTCTGCATTTAAGAAGACCTAGAACTCATGCTAGAAACTCTACTTGGTTGTTTGTCCCCTGCTCCAAGGTTTCAACTATTTTTGTTATGCTTCTTCCATCCCATTTAGAAATGACACAACCTGACCCTGAAATACCTGGGTTTCCTTTGGCTGCTCCATCAAAATTTAACTTATACCACCCCTCTTTCGGTGGTTCCCAATTGCAGTTCAATCTAGCTTGTTTACTTCCCCCCCTTCCTTTCGTACAAATTGGGGTATCTTAAGTCTGATCCATCTCCCCCTCGTTGCCCCATCTCATAGTGAAAAGGAAGAATGTTTATGGGATTTCTTCTCATTTCTACTATTGACTACCTCTAAAATGGTTGTTTCAATTTTGTTAAGTAATGTTTCCTCCATCTTAGTCTCTTTAAAAATTCTCCTATTCCTTTCCTTTCAGACTTCCCATACCAAAATTGATGGGCTAGCAATCCATAGTCCACTAAATAGACCAAACCTGTTTAAAAGTGGCCAACTTTTAAAAAGACTTAGAATGTCTTGTGGTAGTGTTGAGGCCCACCCTAGTTTAGCACACAACCATTGCTAGTATTGGAGAGAGTATGGACATTGGAGAAACAAATGGCTTATGGTTTCTTCTTCTTGTTCACAAAGAACACATCTAGAGAGTCCTATAAATCCAATTTTCCTAAGCCACTCTTGTAGTGTCATGAAATTGTGACCCTTGCAATTGGCGACCACATTAGGGTCTTCACGTTGGTGATTCGAATCCCTAAGCCTGATTGGAGACCCGAGACTTGCTCAAACCCCAGAAACTGCCTTGTTCTACCCTCCGCATTGCCTGAACCTGCTTCCTATCCTAAGACAAGGGCAGGACAGGGGCATGGAGCCCCTGGCCCCCCTAGGATAGGGGCGTGGTGCCCCTATCCTTGCCCTATTTTGGGGCATCCTCTGTCCTATCTTTGCATTAGACATTGCATAAAGCGGGAAACTTTCTGAAAGTCAACCTGTGACAGAAAATCAGTCAATTAACCCTAATTGATGAGTATATAGGTCACATTTGCCCTCCCATTTGGCATAAGATAGATACATGAGATCACACATTCAAGCATTCCTTTCCAGCATTGAGCATTCTCAAGTCTCCCTTCAAGGCTAGGTGTTGCATTCACGTCAAGGATTCAACCATTGAAGAGGAGATCCCTTTCAACATTCAATTAAATACAAGAAAATCTACCTACATTCTATCTACAACCTCCCTTGAGGTGACTTACATTTCAATCTTTCATTTACATTTACTTGAAGGTACTTTCTTTCGTCATTTGGTTAATTCCAAAACTAGTGTTTGACCTGAAGGCAAACTCCCAATCCCAACCCCTTTTCCTCTCTTTTTTGTGTGTAGGTTGCAGGTGCACAACCATGTTTGCAGATTTGGACTCCATTTGTAGAGGCGGAAAAACCCTTTTCATTTCGCGGATTTTTCGGAGGACCGTGGACACTTTCAGCATGGTCCGACAACTTTTCCTCAAATTCGCAGGGTAGCTTCATCTTGACATATTATAGCCAGATCCAGGTGCTCAACTTCATCTCACACTTCTATCTCGAGTTATAATCAGCTCTTTGCTACTTTTACACTTAACATAATTCAATCATTTTCTATTCTAAAAAGAGGGGTTAGCTTATCATTTCTATCCCATTATCAATTCATTTAGTATTCAATCTCTGCCCTAAGAGATTGGATCTAGTGAATTCCCCCTCTTTTAAATATAATGTGAATAAGGTGTTTGAAGGGAAATTCGTAGTGAAACTTTCATCTCTCCTTAGACGGAAGAAAAGTTTTCCTCTTGATCTCTCCATCATTCACCCTTTTTTCACCATTACATTTTGGTGAACCCGACGTCTTACATGCTTTATTCTGAAAATCATTGTATATTTTTCATTTACAAGTTTAATTTTTCCGTGAACTTAGTGGTTAATTCATTCAAAACCCTAGTTTTTAAAATTGAAATTGAACTTGTGTTTTGTAAAAATTGCTTGTTATTGTCTTAGATCTTAAAATTGCTTTATTTGTCAAATTCAATTTCTTCATTGTCTTGTTCAATTTACAAATCAAATTCAAAAAATTAAGAGGTTAATTGTCAAAACCCTAATTTTTAAAAATCATCTTGAAATTTTGCAAAAAATGAATTTCTATTTCATTTTAAAATTTGTGACTATTTTCAGACTTATCTTCTGTCCTAAAATTCAAATTTTCAATTTCCCTCCTTTTTCAAGGTTCAAAATTTCAAAAATTAAGTGGTTAGGTCCTAAAACCCTAATTTTCAAATTTAATTGGATTTTATGTAAATTTCAATCAATTTCAGTTTTCTAAACATTTTTCCAAGGTGTCCCTATCCATTAGGTTTGACCCTTTTCAAAATTGCAATTCAATTCCTCATTTTTTTCAAAACCCTAATAAGGTCCCATTTTCCCATCCAAACCTTCATTTCTCCTATCTAGAGATTGTAAAATTCGCCAATTTTTTGGGGTTCACTTTAAAATCATTGTAACTTTCATCCCTAAAAATTTCGAAAAAAGTTGGTCAGACAACATGGTCCTTGTTTTTTTTCCTGAAATTTTGGGAGACTGTTATGACTGTATTTAATAGCTTAAATCTAGAAAATTGGTTGATTTTGTCAATTTTTGATCCCTCTAAAATCAACAATACCTTAAAATTTCAATATTTCAAATTTTAAGATTTTTTTAAAATTAAGTGGTTAATTATACTTTGCCCTGATTTTAAAAATTCTAATTTTATCAATTTTAAAATTAAGTGGTATCCCATTGGCCCTAATTTTAAATTCCAATATCCTTTCATTTATCATCAAAATTATTTTTGGAAATTGTATCATTTTCTTCTTCCAACAAAGTCAAATTGTTTAACCATTATTTTCTCAAATTTTGCATTATTCAATTTTTGTGCACTTTGTTCCTATTATTCGAAATTCAAATTCAAATTTTACCTCTAGTGCATGAGTTTCACCACTATTAGGCCTACCTACACTATCCCCATTGGACAAAGCATTATAATTAAGGCTTCCCAAGGTTTAATTACTGAGGAGATGGAGCATAATTTGGGTGACTTCTTTAATGAGGATAATGCTAATTCTTCCCATCCTACTCATGTCCCTATCTATCCAATTGATGAATCCCATGATGAACAAGAAGAAGCTTCAACTAGAGTTTCCATAGATCAAATTTTAAAATTGGACTTGTATCAATTTGATAACTTTCAACAATGGACGTCCCAAGAGTACCCTAATAGTGAAGCTCTTCCATTAATTGAAGGCCTTAAACACATGATTCAAAGTGATAAGAATGGAATTGATATATTGTGTGGCATTTCTCATATTGTTGATTCTAATGTTATGCCTATAAATATTTGTGCTGAGAACTTAGGTTATTCACAACCTTTGAATTAAATCAATCATTTTATTCCTTTGTCTACTCCAATGGCTAGTATTCCTACCTTCACTTCAAACATCATGGCTAGATCAGCTCAACATGTTATTCCTACAACCATTGGTCATGGGGGAAATCTCTCTTCTTCATTTAATCCTCATCTTTACCTATATCTTCCATAAGTATTCCTAATATCCCTCAACCAATCAGTGTGACACAAGGGGGCAATTCATTCCACAATTTTATTCCTCCTTTAAGTGTCCCATTTCCTACTCAATCATCACCTATGCCTACTTATCATAATGCCCCACCACCTTATTCTCAATCCATACTTTCCTTAAATAACATCACACCGCCTTCTCAATCAACCATGTCTAGCATCAATTCTTCTACCGAAGCAACCATTAACAATCTTTCTCAAACCATGTCTTCCTTACAACAACAAATTGTTTCCATGAGTCAATCCAAGTTTAGTGTGCCCACATTTGATGTTGCGAGCCCCACTTTCTCTTGATATTGTTAAATCCCTCCAACCTAAGAATGTTGAGGTCCCTCGATTGGAACTCTATAATGAAAAAGGTGATCCTCTTACACATGTCAAAACTTTTTAAACCTTGTGTCTTCCTCTTACGCATGATACTGAGAAATGTTTTGCATTGAAAAGTAAGATTCAAGATTTGATTGATAATAATACTATATCTATGGCAGGTGTGAATGATAAGGGAAACAAATTAGTAGCTCCTCCTAATTAAAATCTTAAGATTTTCACTGATCCTTTGCCTTCTCATACCTCTAATGTAATTGAGACTGAACATACCTCTTTCTCTCCTTCTGATCTTACTACCACAACTCCGAATTTGGTGAACATGGTAGAGAAACAAAAGACACCTAAGGATCCTTGTATTACATTAGACCCTAGTGAGACCATTAGGGCACTCAATGGGCCTTTATACATAGTTGCAAAGGTTAAGGACATACTTTGTCGTGGTGCTCTTGTTGATCCCTCGTGCATGGTTAATGTTATCATTGAGGAATATCTCTTCACTTTACAATTGTATAAACTGATCTATGATGACTCTAATATGGTTGTAAAGTTGTTTGATGGATTCTCCTGTCCTACCATTGGTTCTATCACCCTTCCTAAAGTTCACACTAAAACTATGGATGTCAACTTTGTTATCATTCCTTCTTCTGAGCAATTCCGTGTGAAGTTGGGCTACCCTTGGCTATCTTCCATGAAGGCTATTGCTTCTCCAATTCATAAGTGTTTGAAATTCCCCCACAATGGAGAAATCATAACCATGAACCATAGCTTATTTCATCCATTCAAAAGAAGCCTTAGTGTTCCTATTGATCTCTTTCGGCCTAGGCAATTTCAATCTCTTCCACAAAGGAGCGATGCTCTTTTTCAATCTTATCAAAATTGGAAGAACGATATGATCTTATCCTTAAGTCAACCTAGATCTCCAACAATTGACATTCCCATCCTTCTTGAAGATGAAATCCTACCCCTAACAGATAGGACTAATCTTCCTCCTAAGGAAAATCCTAAACCTATTCCTATGGATGTGACTACGTCGTCTCCTAAAAAGAACAACAATATTCCTCCTAAGGTTAGACCTATACTACCTCCCCATGATGGACCCGATCTCCTTCCCACACCTAATATTCCTCCTTTATATGGTGCAGTTCCACCTTCTTGCTCTTATAGAGAGAAGATGGCCTACCTCTCATCTTGTCCATCCTAAAAGACCTCAACCGAAACCTCCAACTATCAAAGAGGAGACCATTCCTCCTTTCATAAATATTCCTCCTCATTCTCAATCTTTCGCTAAGACTCAATGAAATCATTGTGTGAGAGACTGCCGATGAAGGCATCGTGCTCAAGCTCGTGAAGTTGTTCCTCAAACCATTGCATCTCCCAAGACTCCAACAGTTGATATGATTTCATTTTATCCCAAGCAAGATGTTAAAACTAGTTCTCCAAATCCTAAGTTGCACAAAACCGATGATGGTTTTACTCCTATTCGTGTTCGTATTCCTCTTTCTATAAATATTGATGAACACATGATTGAAAATGTTATTCATGATGGCAAAACAACTCCTAATGATTCTGATAGTGATAATGAATATGTTGACGTGGACAAGCATTTATCAATTGAATTTTCACAAACCCTAATCCTAGCTCCTAGAATTGAACAAAGTGACTTATCACATGAGCATAGTCCTTGTTTGGATCTTGTGATAGCTCCATCTATTGTGCTCGATATTTTTCCTGTGGCATGTTGCTCACCTTCCCGAAATAGTGATCAGCAAGATTAGGATGTGGATGTCGTGCTAGATTAGCAATATTAACACTATAGATCTTCTCTCTCTCTCTCTCTCTCTCTCTCTCTCTCCTTTTTTGCTCTTTTGTGACCGTTCTTCTATGTGTATCCCCGTTCTTCTATTTTTCCCTCAATGTCTACTTGAGCACGATGCAAAGCATTGAGATCTCTTTTGGTCTCTTTCATATTGACTCGAAAGACATCCTCTCTTCCCTTTCTTCTAAGGTAGTGTCCTTTCTTTGGGGAATGACGATTATTATATGCACATATACATATACGATATACATGAGTTATCATACAACATATTGACCCCGAGGAAAGCAAAACTACCTACCTCATGTTTTGTGTTCATTATCCTTGGGTTTATTCCTCGACTGGGGGCTAAATCCTTGTGATAATGTGCTCCCTCTCTTCTCTCTCTTGGGTGTATCCTACCTTAAAGCAATCACTCCCGATAAGGCGTGTGCAATCGCTTTAACGTGGGGCCATACACTCCACTCATATTTTCCTTCTTGATACTTATAATTATTTAGTGAACTTGGCTTTGCTTCATAATTTTGGTATCTTTTTCGTGACTCATAGTGAGGGGAACCTTGCTACTTGCAGTCATGGTTTTCCCTTCTTGATATTTCCTTTTACTTTTTCAATTGATGTTGTAAGATCCTAAGTCCATTGGGGGCTTGGTACATCTTGCCTCTTTGACATGGTAGAAGTCTTTCAATCTTGTTTCCTTGTACTTAACCGATAGTATTGGCGTACACTTATACTCCCGCTAAAGTAGGGGCTAAATGTAGTATCATGAAATTGCAACCCTTGCAATTGGCGACCACATTAGGGTCTTCACGTTGGTGATTCAAATTGCTAAGCCTGATCAGAGACCTGAGACATTCTCAACCCCCAGAAACTGCCTTGTTTTGACCTCCGCATTGCCTGAACCTACTTCTTGTCTTAAGAAAAGGGTAGTACAGGGGCGTGGCGACCCTGTACCCCCTAGGAAAGGGGTGTGGTACCCTTGTCCTTGCCCTATTTTGGGGCCCCCTCTGTCCTATCTTTGCATTGGACATTGTATAAAGCAGGAAAACTTTCCCTGTGTCGACCCGTGACAAAAAATCAGTCAATTTACCCTAATTGATGAGTATATAAGTCACATTTGCCCTTCCATTTGGCATAAGACAGATACATGAGATCACACATTCAAGCATTCAAGAGCATTCAAACATTCAATCATTCCTTTCCAGCATTGAGCATTCTTAACTCTCCCTTCAAGGCTAGGTGTTGCATTCACATCAAGGATTCAACCATTGAAGAGGAGATCCCTTTAAACATTCAATTCAATATAAGCAAATCTACCTACATTCTATCTACAACATCCCTTAAGGTGACTTACATTTCAGTCTTTCATTTACATTTACTTGCAAGTACTTTCTTTCATCATTTGGTTAATTCCAAAACTAGGGTTTGACCTGAAGGCAAACCCCCAGTCCCAACCCCTTTTCCTCTCTTTTCTGTGTGTAGGTTGCAGGTGCACAGTTGTGTTTGCATATTTGGACTCCATTTGTAGAGGCAGAAAAATCCTTTTTGTTTAGAAGATTTTTCGAAGGACCGTGGACACTTTCAACACGGTCTCGACAACGTTTCCTCAAATTTGCAAGGAAGCTTCGTCTTGACATATTATAGCCAGATCTAGGTGCATAAATTCATCTCACAATTCTATCTTGAGTTATAATCAGTTCTTTGCTACTTTTACACTTCACATAATTCAATCATTTTCCATTCTAAAAGAGGGGTTAGCTTATCATTTCTATCTCATTATCAGTTCATTTAGTATTCAATCTTTGCCCTAAGAGATTGGATCTAGTGAATTCCCCCTCTTTTAAATGTAATGTGAATAAGGTGTTTGAAGGGAAATCTACAGTGAAAATTTCATCTCTCCTCAAAGGGAAGAAAAGCTTTCCTTTTGATCTCTCCATCATTCACCCTTTTTCACTATTATAACTCTACTGTGAGAACTCTTCCTTTCAGAATTGTCCACATGAAAATACCCTCTTTGGGAAGACATCCTTCATTCCAACATAATTGCAAAGGGATTTTTGTGTTATTCCAATTCTGTTGTTTGGTGATTTCCTTATAGCCATCCTTGGTAGTTTAAGATCTTGAATTTTCTCTAGACCAGATCATGTTATCCCTGGCTTCCCTAAAAGCCATACTCCTGCCTTGTAGAATACCTTGGAGTTGTCAAATGTCATCTCTTGGTATGTTCAGGTTATCCAAAGATTTCCATTCCCATTCACCTACTTTATCCACATCCTTAAATCTTACAAAATCTTGTAAATAAGTTACCCATGTCCTTTCACAACTATTTTTTAATCATTATGTATTCATCATAGAACTGATTAAGGGGTATCTCCCCCAAGAATCATCCCAGAATAAAGCTTCCGAGCCATCTGCAACATCCCAAGTCAACCTTTTCATTATTAGATCTCAATAAGAAAGGATAAAGTTCCACACTCTGGACCCTCTTAGGGGGTTGAGTGTTCTAAAAATTGCCTCCACTTCTTCTCAAACAAGATATTTGCTTTGTAAAAAATTGACCCACTTGAGATGTGGCTGATTATAAAATCTCCATACTAGTTAAATTGCTCCTACAACCCGATTCTACCATAATTGGTTCCTCAATCCTACCCCCATACTCTTTTGGTTTACAAATTGAATCCCAAGCTAATAGAGCCATTTTCTTCTTCTCCTACAACCCTTGCCAAAAAAAACCCCCCATCCTCTTGTTAATACTTTCAAACACACCTATAGGAAGTGCCAAACAGGACATGAGATAAATGGGCATAGAAGATAGAGATGCACTTAACATTACTACCCTTGCAGCCCATGTTAGCCATTTGCCTTTCCATGAGGTCAACTTTTTTTTCAATCTTCTCTTTTAAGGGGTCCCATAAATTTGATGACCTAATCCCACTTTCAAGAGGTAAGCCCAAATATTTACAAGGTAAAGTGCCCTTGTTGAACCTTAATTCTCAGTTTTTCTCTTTCCATCTAAGGTTGGATTAAAAAGAACACCTCTGATTTTTCCACACTAATTTGTTGACCTGAAACCTTGGTGCAGTTCTCCAAACAAAATTTAAAGTTTGTTGTATCCTATATTGTTCCTACCCTCATAAGCAAGGTGTCATTTGCAAATTGTTGGTGTGTCACATCCGGAATGAAGCTGGTGATACTGATTCCATTAATAATACCCATAAACTGAGCCTTCTGAATGTTTATGCCTAATGCATCTACCATAATAATAAAAAGGAAGGGAGAGAGTGGATCCCCCTGTCTCACACCTTTGGATTCTTTGAAGTATCCCTCAGGAGACCCATTAATGATCACTAAATATCTTAGAGTGGAAATGCAATAAAAATTAGTTCTATCCAATATTTGCAAAAGCCGAAAGCTTCTAAACATTTATAGAGGGATCTCCAGTCAACCTTATTATAAGCCTTTTTAATGCCAAGTTTGACTAGCATAATAGGTTTTTTTTGACTGAATGGAGTGAATTTCTTCCTAAGCTATGATGATGCCATCTAAAATTGATCTACTCGACACAAAAATTGATTGCTCCTTCGATATGATTTGTAGTAAATTTATCTTTAACCGATAAGCCAATGCTTTCACCAATACCTTATAAAAAGTATTGCATAGAGAAATTGGTCTAAAATCCTCTAAACCTCTTATATGATCCTTCTTAGGAGTCAATACCAGGAAAGTATTATTGAATTCTTTAAGAAATCTGCCTCCATTTCTAGCTCCTTCTAGAGCTATTGTCATCTCTTGACCTAGAATTTGCCAATATTTTTGATAAAAGCAAGCAGGGAACCCATTCACCCTGGAGATTTGTCCGGGTGGAGTTGATTCAAATCTGAGTGAATTTTTGACTTAGTAAACTTAGTTTTCAACTGAATATTTTATCTCTCAGATATCTTATTGGGTATGCAAGATATCATCTATGCTTAATTGGTTAAACTAGATCCTTCCCAGTTATTGAAAATCTCTTTGAAGTAGTAAGCACTTTATTTTGCTACATTTTTTGGCTTATCCAGTACCAATCCATCCTCTTTGAAAACACTTAGGATCCTATTAGAACCTCTGATTTTGGTGCTAGCATGATTTTTTTTGAATTACCGTCCCTTACTTCCAACCATATTTCTTTGGATTTCTGTCTCTAGAAGATCTCTTATTTAGCTAACACGCAATGGTACTCTGCTAGTCGCACCTTTTCTTGTTCATAAAGTGATGTATCCATACCCCTTTTAATCACCTCATCTAAAACTATTTTCAACTCATTCTCTAATTCCATTTTTTTTGTAAAAATGTCTTGAAATTTTTCTCCGTTCCACCTTAGCAACTTCTTCTTTATGGATTTTATTTTTGAGACAAAGTAGAAAAAATTTGAACCAACTAATTTTTCATCATGCTACCATCATTCAATAAGATCATAAAACTCCCCATCCTTCATCCACATGTTTTCAAATTTGAAGGGACTATGTCTAGGTCTTTATTCCTCTGTGATATCTAGCATTATTGGATAATGGTCCAATCCTACCTGGGCAGCCAACTTTGAGCCCATTTCACCTTTGAATGATAACACATCTCCTTTGAAGAATAATCTATCTAAATTTTATGCTATGTTACTAAAACCTCTTCTTATAATATTCCAACTAAATATGCCATTACCACACTTAATATGTTTCTGCTTGGTTCCCTTGAGTGTGGTCAATAACCATATCTTCCTGACCAACTACATTATCACCCACAATCTTTTGCTCTGAGAGGACAACCCCTGAACTCCATGCCCTATGATTGGACTACTGTCTCTCACTTCTTGGCACCCACCCTTATTATGATCTGGTGATTTACCATTAATTTTCATGTCTAGATTGTTACTATAGGAATTGTTAGGTTCATTCATAGGGGAAGAGTATCTTGCTTTCATTTCTTCTCTCATTATGCACTTCCCAAGGCTTTTATTCTACAGAACCTCAATTCTCCGTTCCCATCTACCAAACTCTGATAGGATTTCTAGTTCTTTGTAAATTCCTAAATTTGAATCTACTTCCACAAACATTTAGGCCACAACTCCAGCTTTCCCATTCAGGAACTCCTCTTCAATGCCTAAACACATGCCTAATGCATCTTCTATCCTAATCATGGCTTCTTTTGGCTAAAATTATGATGGAAGACCCACCAAACTTATCCATATTTGCGTTCTATCTATGTTATGTTTTTGAGGGTCAAACCCTAAATTCCAGTTCATCATATAAAAGCTAGAACCCTTGAAAAAAAAAAGGTTTTCCAAACAGTAAATCCATTTTCAACTTAGGGTCATTGCATTCTATATACTTGAGATGTGGTGTTAGTCAATAAAGAGCAAAATAACAAGCATACCAATGAAACATTATGTGAAAAAGATCTAATAGATAACATAAGTTAAATAAACAAAATTTCTATGATTCCTTCTGCTATTTGGCGAATATGCGAAATTATTACACAATGAATTTGCCAAGTTTTTCGTCGGGGGGGTGCAGACAGGTGTTTGCCACATGCCCGAGGAGTATCTCTGTTTTCAGCCCGCCATGCAAGAAAAACCCTGCAAGAGACAATGCGATTTTAAGCGCAAGGCGGGATTCGGATTACGGAGCGGGCATTTTTGGGAAAAATGAAGAAATTAGGGCAGAAAAAGCCGAAGCAAAGTCGCAACCCTCCGACGGAAAATGGCAAGTCTATCGCTCGAAAAAAGACAAGAAGAAGATGGGCAAACGAAGAGATGTTTCTTTAAACTTCGATAGGCTCAAATGCTTAGCCACAAAACAATCTCCGACATCTGGGGCTAATCTGGTGCCGCTTGGGAAAATTAGAGTTTTTGATCCAAAACCTAAAATAAGGCAGAGGCGAATATGTAATATCCCGGCAAATCTGATGGAACCCCAATTCAATCTATATAGCCAGTGTGGGGTTTTTGCAAAATGGACAGGATTTGGAGAGGATATAAAAAAGATTATCGATTGGTGGTTTGCCCTTTATCCGGGACAGGTAAGTATTACTCTCCTGGAAAATAATTTTCTCTCAATTTTGTGTGATAATCAAAATACAAGGAATGACATTCTCTATGGTAAGGTAAAATTATATAAAGGCTATGGTTTTTTTCGCTGTGAATGGATGCCAAATTTTGACCCACACTCACATATTTTAAATAAATGCCCAAGATGGATTAATCTGGGCGCATTACCAGTCGAATATTTAGATTTCAAAATCTTAGAATACATAGGGGAACATTTTGGGTCTTTTTTGGGCTGTGAAGGATTAGACAGAGAGGTTTTAAATAAGAACATCAAAATCTTAGTAGAATCTGCCATTAATTCCCCGAACTTAGAACCCACCATGTTAGTATCAAACAGGGGGGAGTGGAGCATTCATCCCACCTTCTATAATGGGGACATAAATGAAACTGATTTATGGTTGAAATCATGCCCAGAACTGGTTAAAAGTGTCGATCGAAAGGAAAACCCTCTTTCAGCACATTATGAAAAAATCATATTGAATTCTTCCCCTGTACAAGCTAATTGCCCTCTAGTGGCTAACGCAGATGAAAATAAACACAATAATACCAGTAATATCAGAGATCTTGATAAAATAATAGATGAGGCAAATTCTATAAAAGAAGAAGCCTTTGTGGAGATGTCAAAAAGAATCTCCGATTCGGTGGATTCATTGAGAATACCATCTGAAACAAAGTCATTCGAAAACATGGGACAAGAAAATGAGGTAGATCAAGAAGAAATGTCTTCTAGAATGGCTGCAACATTAGAGGTATTCAACAATAAAGTAGTTGAAAATCTTTCTCCGGAAGAGGAAGCCGAGAAGAGGTTTCTAATTCAGGAGCTCTTGGCTTCTATGGATGAGGAAGATAATAATGAGAATAGGGTAGGAGATATCATACCTCTCCCTGATAATGACTACACAGTAGCTCAGTCCCAGCTGGGAGAGGATGATGGAGAGGGAATGAAAGTTTCCCAGCAAACCTTAGGGATAAAAAACATCTATGACGGGAAAAATTTACCTGACTGCACTAAAGAAGCTAAAAGTAGAGGCAAAAAATCATTGAGCGAATTAAGATTGCAGGATGGAAATGCAAGGGACCAAGGCAAATTAATAGCCTTCTTTGATGCTGGGAAGGGGAAGGGCCTTCCCACGGTCCAATGAAAATCTCATCATGGAATGTTAGGGGCATGAATGCCCCTAACAAACAGCGTCTAATTAGACGCAACATTATAAAATGGAAACATGACATCGTTCTCATACAAGAAACTAAACTGGCCCAGGTAGAAGCTGAGGCTTTTAAAAGGAAATTAGGTCTTCTCAGCTGTGAATTTGTGGAAGCCAGGGGTGCTTCTGGTGGTTTAGGAATCATTTGGAACCCGCGTAGCACATTATTTTGTCCAATAGCAGGAAACAGAAACTGGTTATTGGGAAAGGTAACTAGCAAACACAACAATCTCACATTTACTCTAATAAACATTTATGGCCCGATCCCAGATGCAAGAAAGTGTAGAGTTTGGTCTGAAATCTCATTTATGATGGGGCTAGACACCTCTTCCCCTGTTATTCTAGGAGGGGACTTCAATGCTATCCTAAATTTATCAGAAAAAAAAGGGTGGTATTCGTAGGGAATCGCAGTCCTTAAAAGATTTTAGAGAGTGGGTTGCTCATGACAATCTGATAGATATAGAAACTAGTAATGGAGTGTATACCTGGTACAATAGAAGATCAGGCTTTACACAAATCGTAGAGAGATTAGATAGATTCCTTTTTAGGGGGAACTTGAGCGATCTAGCTGTTAACCTTTCAGCTTCGTTACTCCCATCTTCAGGATCTGACCATTATCCTGTCATCCTCAACATTGAGGGTGAGGCTACACCAAGGTGTTGCCCTTTTAAGTTTGAAAAAATGTGGATGCGAAATCCGGATTTCTATGATCTCGTCTCCAGGTGGTGGTCAGAGGCAAATTTTCAGGGATCAAAGATGTTTTGCCTAGTAAATAAACTAAAACATCTCAAGAGCAAGCTACTGAAATGGAATAGTGAAGTATTCGGTAACATTTTTGAAACCAAAATTTCATTAGAAAAAGAAATCGCAGACCTAAATGAAAAAGTGTTTAGACTAGGAATGGATCAGGATAGCTTCCTCAAAGAAAAGGAGCTTCTCGGGAAATATGAGGATACGTTAACAAAGGAAGAAATATTTTGGAAACAGAAGTCAAGAGAGAATTGGCTACAAAATGGGGACAGGAATACTAAGTTCTTTCACAACAGTACAAAAAACAGGAGGAACACTAATAGTATTCACAAGATCATGAGTAATAATGGTATACTATTGGAAGATCAAAAGGACATTGCTACAGAAGCAGTGAACCATTTTAAAACCCTTTTCAGTTCGGAATCTTCCCTTATAGACGCCAATTTAACTTTGCTGAGGAATATTCCTAAGATCATATCTGAAAACCAAAACAAAGCGCTCAGCAACAAATTTACGGAATCAGAAGTAAAATTAGCATTGGGGCAACTTAACCCTGATAAAGCCCCCGACCCCGATGGTTTTCCTGCTTGCTTTTTTCAAAAATGCTGGCACATTATTGGTAAGGAGGTAGTGGAAGCATTGGAAGCAGTAAGAAATTCTGGAAGTATTTTAAGGGAGATCAACAATACTTTCATCACTTTGATTCCAAAGAAGGAGGAATCCAGAAATTTTGAAGACTTCCGACCTATTTCCTTATGTAACACAATTTACAAACTTTTTACTAAAATTTTAGCTAATAGATTAAAAGGCATCCTCCCTTGCATTATTTTAGAAGAATAGACCGGATTCGTACCAGGTAGATCTATCTTTGATGGCATTATTATTGCTCAAGAAGTCATGTACTCTTTACAACAGAATTGATCAGCTGCTATGATGATCAAATTAGACATTAAGAAGGCATATGATAAAGTTGATTGGAGATTTCTGTGTAAATGTTTAGAATCCTTTGGTTTTTCTAAACAATGGATTAACTTAATATTCGAATGCATCTCATCCCCCAGGGTATCATTACTTATAAATGGTTCCCCAGCAGGCTTCTTCCAAATATCTAGAGGGATTAGACAAGGAGATCCTTTATCCCCTTTCTTATTTATCATAATGGCAGAGGGCCTTGGGAGAATCATTACTAGTGCTCGAATGAATCAGATTATTAAAGGCATTAAAATTACTGAAGGGATGGAGGCCATCACCCACCAGCAGTTTGCTGATGACACAATGCTGATGGGAAGTGCGAATAGGACTGAAGCCATGGCTTTCAAAAGGATACTTGACATTTATGCATTAGCTTCTGGTCAGGAAGTAAACAAGAGTAAATCTGAAATCTTCTTCTTCAACACATCGCAAAGCATAGAGACAGATATTTGTAATATCTTAGGGTTTGATAAAGGGAAACTTCCTTGTAAATATCTAGGGATTCCGATGGATAAGGGAAACAATATTAATTCATTATGGAAAGGCATCTTAGAAAAGATGGATCTCAGGTTGAATTCTTGGAAGAACAAATGCCTCTCTTCGGCTGGGAGGATTACATTATTAAAAGCTGTAATGGCAGCTATACCGATATATCAAATGTCCTGCCAGCAATTACCTAGAGGAGCTAGACTAGAAATGGTAAAAAAGATGAGGAAGTTCTTTTGGAATATGACTTCAGACAAACAGAAATTTGCTTTAATTTCTTGGGATAAAATTAGCCAACCTATCAGTATAGGGGGAGTTGGCATTAAAGATTTGGGGTTACAAAACATGGCTCTGGGGGCTAAGTTAGTCTGGAAAATGTACTCGGAACCTGATCTTAATTGGGTAAGGATCCTCAGAGCAAAATATCTCACTAACTCCAACCCTGATAGTATACTGAGGACGGAAATACTACCCAAGGGATCCAAAGTCTGGAATTTTATGCTAGAATGTAGAGAGGTGATCAGTAATTATCTAACATGGGATATTGCGGAAGGATCTGAGGCACTGTTCTGGGAAGACTCTTGGGGGGGCTATACAGCCTTAGACAAAATAGGTATAAGCAAAGATGTTATAGAACATTGCAAATCAATCAGGGGTAGGTTTGTTAAGGATTATATCAAGCTAATCTCCAATGATCCCGCTTTGGGTTGGGAGTGGAAACCCCTTGATGAGTTGAACTTGACAAATGCAGACAAGGAAATCCTTTGGAATAATTTAAGGCATAGGCATTTATCATTACATAGTGGGAAAGACAGGATAATATGGGCGGGTAGTTCATCGGGCATTTATAAAGCCAAAGAAGGATAGTCACTTTTAAAACTCAGACGAGCTGTAACCAATCCTAATATTCCGATTAGCCTATGCTGGAATAACATTGGTCTCCCCAAAGCAGGAATCTTCTCATGGGCAGATTTCCAAAAAAGGATTCTTACCTCAGATTGGTTCTCAAAATTAGGATTCTCGGGACCATCGAGATGCCCTCTATGCGAATCAGAGGAAGAAAATGCGGATCATCTGCTTCTCAATTGTAGTTTCAGCCAAAGATGTTGGGACTAGCTTTGCTCAAGCCTAGGTTGGCAGACTCCGAGACCTAGGGACATTTTAGAATGGATGCTTAGTTGGCAACCTCCTCACATAAAGGATATTTATCACTTAGTGTGGACAATAGCCCCGACAATCCTCATATGGGAAATATGGAAGGAGAGAAACAGGCGAATCTTTAAAGAATCAAAATTGAGGGTAGAATCCCTTCTAAATAAGATCGAGGTAACAATTGTGGAAAAAGTCAATAATAGACTAAGACATACACAGGAAAAGTCTATTAATTTAACCAGATGGGATGAGGTACTTCGTTCTAAATGGATGGGTTTGATAATCCCCCCGTTTATTGGGATTGGAGGTAGACAGGCTAAGATAGATAGGAAGCTAACAAAATGGGCTCCCCCCCGAAAGGGCTGGGCTAAGGTAAACTTTGATGGTGCTTCCCGTGGGAACCCTGGTGTAGCAGGTATAGGGTGTGCTATTCACCAAGATAACGGAGTACTAATAGCTAGCATTAATAAGCCCATTGGTGAGGCTACAAACAACATGGCTGAGTTTACAGCGTTGAGGGAGGGATTGATTATAGCTAAATCACTCAAGATTAAAAATCTGGAAATTGAAGGTGATTCGACCTTAACTATAAATGCAGTCAGGACTAGGGAAGTGTCAAACTAGAAACTGAAAGCAGAATTAAAAAGAATCCTGGATTTGATCAAATACTTTGAGGAAACTTCAGTTAAACATATTTATAGGGAAGGTAATACTATAGCAGACAAGTTAGCCAATTTAGGGGCAGATGGCAATTCGTATATCTATAAGAAGGGAATTCCCTCGGATTAATTTTAGGTGATGGCCGTGTCACTCCTCCATCTTACTCCTCTCCAAGCCCCTCATTTATAAGTTCTAGGAGGTGCGGTCACCGTTTCCTTATATCAGCATTTTGGTATATTAAGCTTCAGATATACATATATATATATATACTCACATATATATATATATATATGTATATATTTATATACAATCACGTATGTATTTATCTTCGGGTATTTAAGGATTGATTCATGTTATATAATGTATTCATATATATATAAATATATACATACATATATTCATCTATATATATATATGTATATATATACATTCATATATATATATACTCATATATATATATATGTGTGTGTGTGTATGTGTGTGGGTGTAAATAGAAACATACACAATTACACACACACATATATACATATATATATATACAGAAACAATATATATATGTATATATATATATACATATATATATCTATTCATATTTGAACTTTCACATATTTGTTTGTATATTTCACTCCTCACCTGTCCCTAGACACCCAATTCTGTGTGTGGGTGAAATAGGGATGTTTCAGGCGAGTAGAGAGGAGATTGGAAGTAGCATGGTATTCCTGCTCTGGCTCATGCAGGTCTCCCCTCCAAAGCAAGTAGACTGGGTCAAGATTTACCTGGACAACGAGGGAATTGACATCGATGAGGAAGCTATTATGCCTTCTAATGACAATTAGGGACTGACAGGTTATGTGTCTCCGTGCTAAGTTTACTGGTTTTTTGAAATTTGGTATTTAAGACCCTTATTCTATGTATCGGACGGTGTTGGTTATCATTTTAACATAGGATATAAGCCTGTTGTTAAATACGGGACAGATATCTTGGTTTCAGTTACGTTGGTTATATGGTAGAAGAGGTTTTTATAGAATGCCACAGTGTTGGACATCTCTGAGGATTTTGAGGTGCCCTTTCTTTACAGTATGGGGTTCATTCGGGTTCTCACAAACTACTGAGGAATGGGTTGCATGTTTTTTTTTTAGATTTAATGTGAAGGGAAGAAGAGGATAAGTCCAGGCTTAGATATGGATACAGATATTTAGAAGGATCGATATATGATATGCCTCTGGATAGGCTCTTTGCTCTTTTGTTGTTTCATTCCTTTTTCCATACATATATATTTTTGTGTGCATCTGTATATATTCATGACAACTCTGTCAGACTCAATGATAGATTATCTCGCATATAGGCATATCAATATACATACATATGCATATGAATATATTTATGTTTTGGTGAATCAGATGTCTGCAGAGTTAGAAGTAATTAAGGAACTGACAGAAATTGATCCTTTTCATTAGTGTAGGCAGAATTGTAGCCTAGATAATCTCTTAAATTGAAACCCAAAAGGTTAAGATGGTTTCAAGCTAAGGGATATCCAGGCTATAATCCTCTTACATAAGATAGAAAAGATGTTATTATTCATTGAATGATTGTTGCAAGTTATTATGTTTACTATGCTTCTAACAGTCTGGCAGAGTAAGATGCAATAAGGTTTTGCAGATTCGGGATACAGGACAAAAGTTAAAGCTCGAAGTATAAGAGGATTCGCCAAAACTGAGAGGATGGATCCTACCGGGAAAAGATTTGCAAGATTTTATGTATAGAAAGAAACTAAAATGTCTAAAAGAGGCAGCCTTCATCCTCAGAAGAGGAATTGTAAAAATTATAGTTGTTTATGATATCTGATCCCATAAGGGATCTGGGCTAGACCGGAGGTTTTCTTATCTCCATTCTTTCCTACCGGTGCCCACACTGAATGGAGATGTAATATTTTTTATAAAAGAAATAAATTTTGGCTTCGGCCTTTTATCGATAAAAAAAAACATAAGTTAAATAAACAATCCTTGCAAGATGTCCCATTGTCCTCTATCTTCAAGGATTCCTCAAGTCATGGTTTCTCTCAGATCATTGAGCAACTGACCTTTAGAATGACAACTCCAAGAACACGTGATATGTGATGAAAATGATCTATATGCAATGGATCCTATATCTATAAGATTATAATAGAGCTAGCTATGATGAAGATTATGGTATGATAAAGAAAATAAACACTTTATGATATTGATATTATGCTATGATAACATGATAAATGCTATGCTAATAATAAAAATGCTTCTAAATGCTTAAGCTTATGATTGAGACAAAGAGAGGCAAAATCTAGATCCTAAGACTAAGACTTAGAGTTGGTGATCGTTCACAATGAAGAAGTGAGTCCTATTTATAGAAGAAATACGGAATTGGATGGTTAAGATTGAATTATCTTAACAAGGGCTAGGATTGCATGATCCTCAATCCATGTGATACTTTCAAACCAATCCCATGTTGACAAGTGTCACCATGAGAAGGCTTGAGAGGAGATAAAAGAGGCATTAAATGTCTGGAGGGACATGATGGTTACCCTAGGGGGTTTGGTTAGGGTTGAGTTAGTGGATAATCCTTTTATCCAAAGGATAAATGGATGTGCAAGGGTTAAAGGATAACCATGGTCAAAGCAATACATGCTTGAAGAGACATAGGGGTTAAAGGGATGGTTAAATTGGAGGGAAAATCTCTAACCAAGGGTCACAAGTGGGTTAGTTATTATTAAGCCTTTAATTATTATAATATTATATAATATTACAATATTATTATCATATTATACTTTGTTGTTATTATATTATAATGTTATTTTTATTACTTAAATTATTGAAACTATTAACTAAAGCAAATAATAAAATAGTACCAAAAAATAGTTTCTCATTCTCAACTTAAAAAATTAAAATAATAAAATCAATTATATTTATAACCATAATATCATATATAAACTCAATCAACATAATACTTTAATTATTTTTAATATTTTTAAAAAATTACTGGAAATTAAATTATTTTCAAATTAATCCATTAGCTATATCAAATATTATTTAAAAAATATAATAAAATAAATTTATAAATCAATGCTATTATCATATTAATAAAATAATAAAAATTGTTTACTATCAAATAACAAAACTACCTTGTCACAATTTGGAACTTCCCAACAAGCACCTTGTTTGGAATATATTAACACTATTTTATAAATGACAATTTAAACAATTATTATAAAAATAAATTAATTTGAAACTATATAAAAACAAAAAATTTGAAACAATATATTGCACTATTTTTTTTTGTTAATATGATTTTTAAATATATAAATTAAGAGCTATTATTATTTAAATATACATTCCTTCATAACATCATCAATTTTTGCACAATTTATAAACTACACAAAAATAAAAATATAGAATGACATAATCCACATTTTGTTTATATTCCACCATAATATTATCAATTTCTATTGGGATTTTTTATGTTCGAAGATTAAGTCTTTATGTTAAGGCTGTAAGGTGTGCCTTTCTAGTATTTTTAATTTTTTTTATACTACATTATTTTTAAAAATTAATACAAAATTAAATAAAATATATTCAACTCTATAATCATTATAATTAATTACATATTTCTTGATAATATTGTTATTTTGATAAAAAAAAATTGGAACTTTTCAAAAAGAGAAAAGCTACTTTATAAATTACATAGTAAGGAAATAGATTTATGCAATATTTGTAGACAACCTGAGTCAATCCAACATATATGCTTTGATCGCTCTATTGTTAAAGAAATATAGACTGTTTTGCAGCAGTAGGAATGGATAGAACAATAATATCTTAGTTTCTGAAAATTGCATGGTCTTCACAATGAATATAATTTTTTTTGGTTGTTAATCAATGACATTTATGGTAATAGTTACACTAGACATTTCTAGAGAAAAGGCTTATGAGATTCTCAAAGGATGGAATAATGAGAGTGAATACCTTAGAGGTGATCTATGGACACACTTGAGCTTATACAAAGGAGGACCTCTTAAGAAAGCTTTGAGAGAATTTGTCAAAGAATACAATGAAGCTAAGTATGCGGAGGAAAAGACAAAGGGAAGCAGGTTGAACACTCAAACAAGAAGAACAAAGTAAGAAAAGCCAAATACCATGTGGTACTAGGATAGTCATTTGTTATGAAGGTTTTAAAATTGAATGAGGAGATTTCATCTATTGACTCACCCCTAGGTTGGAGGGACATAGACCAGTGAAACCAAGAATTTATGAAGTGAAGATTAACACAGTATACTCTAGATTTTGTTCTCTCCTAGTCTATCTTAATTATAGATGCTCATATTGTTCATTCTTTGTAGCAAGATGTATTAATCAGTGTATAAGACTTCATGCCTTGCCAGGGCTTTTTTTTGTATACTAACTCATATGACTTATAGCTGTGTCAATATAGGACTGCATAGATAGCTACAATGATCCACAAATGTAAAGCTTTTTGACCTATATTTAATATAAAAATCACATAGAAACAAAAATTTAGAATTACATAGTCCACTTCATATTAGAATGATGATGCACTACTCTTTTTTGTCAAATTAATTTTTTAAATATATAAATTAAAAATTATTATAGCTTAAATGAATATTCCTTCACCATTTATCCATTTTCACCAAATTAAAAAATTACGAAAAAATGAAAATATAAGATCCTATAATTCACTTCATATTATTATGATGCTTAATTTTATTGGGTTCGACCATATATATTTGTTTTTATGTTTTAAGGATTAAGTCTTTATTTTGAGACTCAGATGTACCTTTCTATCATTTTTAAAATATTAAACTGTTTTTTATTAATACAAAATTACAAAAAATATATTCATATTTATATAATCATTATAATCAAATACATATACCTTCATAATATTATCATTTTTCATAAAATTAAAAAAATGATGGATCTTTGCATAAATTAAAAAAATATGGATCTTTTCATAAAATTAAAAAAATGTTGGAGCTTTTGAAAAAGAGAAAATACCTTGTAAATGTTCCACTTGCATATTGTGGGATATGAGTGCCTTGCATAACACCCGCCACTAATAACTCTGTCCAAACAGAGAATCACGTAATCGATTATTTAATACTAAATAGTAAAAAACAAAATCGAAGCCCACACATCAAGTTACACAAAAATTCACCTTGCAGATTCTTCCTCGTACGAGTGGTTAATCACAAGTGTGAGATAAATATAAAACCCCTAAAATTTCAGGTAATAAATGAAAATCCTGAAAAGACCAATCTGGTAAGGGCCCATGAAAGCACGAGAATCGACAATGATAACAAGCATAACCAAAACGCGTGGTTTAGTTTGAAGATCATGCTAAAATCCATACATGTTCCCAGAAAATGCTAAAACAGACAAAAAAATTGGTCTCATTATTTTAAGCGTCCTAAAATTGCACCCCTATACAATTTTAACTGCATGGGGTCCCTACCTTAGCATTTGCACTCCTAAGCCTAATCGAGACCTAATTCTGCTCATACCACTCAAGAATGACTCTATTTTTTTTACTTTTGCATCAACTTGGAATCTTGTCCTAGCCCTAAATTAGGGTAGGACGACGACACCACACTCTGATCATCCCTTATTGGGGCCTCTTTAAAACCCTTTTCCCTATTTCAAAATTGAGTGGGAATTCTAGCTCCGTGTCAACTCATGTCGGGAAATTAGCAAGTTTTCTAACAGGCAAGTATAAAAGGAGGCTTTCCCCTCTCATTTTGGGATCCATCAACAAAGCATTTTGGAGAACCAGAGTGACATGCATTATGGTCTCGAAAATTTTGGAGCTTTTTCAAGGATCAGATCTGAATCTGCTTATACTTCTCAGGTCCAGGTGTGTGTCTCAATCTCACATCTATAGCTCGCTATTTATGTATTTTTACCTTCATTTTCAACACTTTTCCCTAATTTCAACAATTCAACTCACAAAAGAGGGTAAACGAATTCAACTCCCTTGAAATCCAATCAGTATTTAGTCCTTATCTTTTTGGTTTGTGACTGAATCTATTGGGTTTCACCCCTCTCTTGAATGTAATGGTAAATTAGTGGTTTTCATACATCTAATGGTGGAAACCCTATTTTTTCACCATTACACCTATAGTCTGCATTATGCTTATGTGTGGATGTGTAACAATGAGGATTGAATGGTTTATATTAACTCTATGTGGAATTTGAATTGCAGTGCCATTGATTGGAACAAAGTGTCCTCCTCTCTATGGAGTAGTAATATTAATCCTAAAAAGAAATGTTTTAAGTGGGCTCTTGATTCTTCACCGTTTACTTATTAGGAATAATAATCAGAACACTGATATTTGCAGGGTTGATGAATCCATTAGGCATATCTTTTTTTAGTGTATTGTGGCTAAGGAAGTTTGGAATTGTTTTTGCATTAAATTTCCTGATCACTTCTTTGTACATAATGTTATATTTGGTATTGTTAATGGGATTAAAAAGGATTGTGATCTCTTCTGGTCTCTCTTGTCTTGTGAAATTTTATGGGCTATCTAGGTTCTCAAAAATGATGAGAAATTTTAGGGTAGAGGTAGGATGCTTACCGAGTCCCTTAGGAGACTCATACTTTACAATGTTGAATTGTAGGTCAGTCTTGTTATGCGGTTGGACATGTGGAAGTTTGAAAGGTTCATTGAAGATGGGAGGACTACCATCTACACATTAGAGTTCTCTCATGGGTACACATGGTCTAGAGAGAAGGATGAGATAACTTTGGTGGTGAATGCCTTGAACCCCTTCATAGAAGAACTCAAAGAAGCTCAAAGGATAAAAAACCAATGGCAAGCTACCCAGTTTGTAGAAGCCACTGCGAGGATATGGAACATGATGGCCATTTGGATGGAAGGTCCATTAGGATGGACTTCGTGGATAGAAAATTGATGGTCTCATATGATGATGTTTGTAATATTTTGCCTATGATGAGTTTGTATAGATGATCTCTAGGTATTTGGTTTTCTAGCTTATGGGTCTTAGTTATGCAAGCTGGTCATGGGTAGATGTCAAGGTTGTACGACAATTGTACACTCAAATTAATTTTTTGTATAGTGGTGAGGTTGTCCTATTAAAGTATGATGTCATAAATAGAAGTTGGACCGTTTCAGCGATGTTATAAGTTTTCTCTCTCTATAATTAATTCAAAAAACAATCGGAAAGGATGAAACAATAATATCTTAGTTTCTAAAATTTTGTTTGGTAAATTGCATTGTCTTAGCAATGAATATAATTTTTTTTGTTGTTGCTGACTAATGAAATTTTATAATACATTTGGGTTTTAAGAAACAAGGAGAACCATCAAGAAGTAAGGAGGAGCTTACTGAGTCTTGTAAGAGACTCATTTTTAGTCATGTTTCTATGTAGGTGTAGACATCTAAAAATGGTCAACGCTTGCGGAATCGTACTTTAACATTTACGCATTGCCTTATTTTAGGGTTTTTGTGTCGCATTAACATTTCTTCTATGTCGTGCACTTGGTCTTTATCATTTGCGAGCATCGAGTCCTTCTTCTGCATTCTTCATTTATCTCGCTCTCGAATTTGGTCTTGTCGATAACAATATTTGTCATGATTTTGGTCGATCTTATCCTGTCGCATCAATGTGCGTATTCATTTGTCATCATTTTGGACATCGTCAATCCTAATTAGGGTTTTTTCCTCATCATTTGTCATCATTTTGGACATCGTCAATCCTAATTAGAGTTTTGTCCTCTTATCAATCTTGTCATCATGCAATCGATTTGTCATCGATCGTTGTCGTTTTTCACTCTTATTATCTTGCGATCGATTTGTCATCGATCTTTGTCTTTTGATCAATTTGTCATCAATCTTGTTGTCTTGTGATCGATTTGTCATCGATCGTTGACATTTTCAATCTTGTCATTTTGCAATCTATTTTGTCATTGATCCTTGTCTTCTTGTCAATTTTGTCATTTTTGCGATCAATTTGTCATCGATCGTCGTCCTTCTCAATCATATCAATTTGGATCAATTAGTCATTGTTCCTCGTCAATTGGCGCATTTATCAATCAAATCATTCGTCAGCATTGGTCCTTTGTCAGTCAGAATCATGATTAAATCGAATCAACATTAATTATCTTTTGTCAAGACCTAATTGTTGTTCTCGCATTTCTAATTTGTCTTCTAGGGTTTCATGATTTATTTCATTTAACCTTGTTTGTCATTTTCTCTTTAGGATAAATGATTTATTTATTTATCCTAAGTCTTCTTGTCACAATTAAATGTTTATTTAATTGGCTAATTAATTCCCTCTCTTTGTGTGAATTAATTAATGAATGAAAACTTGTTAATTAATTCACTTAATTTCTAATTTCTCCTAATTCCTAATTTTCTAATTTTATCATTTCCTAATTTCTAATTTTCCTAATTCCTAATTTCCACCTATTTTCTAATTTGTCAAATTTAATTTCCACCTAATTAATTTCTCTCTAGTTCTCCCTATTTTTGTGCTTTGGTGGAAGCATGAATTTCTCATGCGTCATACTATTGGCATAGCAAGATGTCATAGGCTTTTAGTCCTCTAACCTTTGCATTGGCAATGTGTCATAATTCATGACATAGAAGGTGTCATAACCTTCTTCCTTCAACTCAATTTTCCCATTTTGAAATCAATTGCCTCTAATATCAATTTCATGCTAATCTTGTCTTTTCTCCAATTTATCTATAAATTGGATGAATTTTTTCAATCAAGACTAATCACTTTGTCGAATCAATCACGCTTCGAGTATTCTTGCGCTACTATCTTGTCTACTTGCTATCATCTCATGTGTATGCACTTGTAGGTGAGATCCACAAACAAAGCTATTTGAAGAAGAAAGAAGGACCATGGAGCCACGTGAAGGAGATATTCAGATCTGCATTTGGTTTGCTTAGTTTTTAATCTTGAATGTTTTTCTTTCATGTCTCTATTGGATGTATTTAGGATTGATCATTGCATTTGAGCTTTTGTGATTGAGCTATGACTAATATTGATTTGCTTTGATGATTTCCGATTTCCTAGCTACAATAGGTAATAGTTACATTGGACATTAGACAAAGGGAAGTGGGTTGAACACTCAAACAAGAAGAACAAAATAAGAAAAGCCAAATACCATGTGGTACCAGGATAATTATATGCTATGGAGGTTTTAAACTCAAACGAGGAGATTTCATCTATTGACCCACCCCTAGGTTGGAGGGACATAGACAAGTACAGTGAAACCAAGAATTTCTGAAGTGAAGATTAACACAATATACTCTAGATTTTGTCCTCTCCTAGTCTATCTTAACTATGGATGCTCATACTGCTCATACTTTGTATCTGTTAGGATTCCCAAAGATACTGAGAGGGGGGGGGGGGGGGGGTTGAATCAGTTCCTAACCGATATATCAAATTACTTGATTTAAAACTGTGTATCGATAAACCAGAAATAATGCAGTACATAAGAACAATAACAACAACATGAGAAGTACACCATAACACAGTATTTTAATGAGGAAACCCGATGTGGGAAAAACCTCGATGGGATTTGTGACCCACAATATTCTCTTACTGGCCAATAAAGGAATATTACTCTTATAATAGGGGCCTGCACATGCAAGAAGGCCAAGGGCCTAGAGCTCACTGCTCAATTACAAAAGAAGTCACACTGACTTACAAAAATGGATTATACTAATCCAATGTCTTGTACTACTTCAGTTCAGCATCTGTTATGCCAGATTCAGTACCAGTTTAAGCTTTGCTACTACATAAACCCTTATCCAATAATTCACATATTAGGTTTGCTATTACTTTTCCATACTTCACATCCTATCACTTCTCTCTCAAAATGATCTACAATGATCTCATACATATATGAGTCATATTACAATCTGCCATGTCGGCTTACAATATATTTTACAATTAATTACAAAATATAAATACACAAAATTCCTGTCAGCCAGGGTGTCGGTATTCTTCCTTTTCACTGTCGGTGTAGAGTCTGTTGGTGCCGGTGCCTGCCGATATCATATGATTGCAAGGTTGCCATCAATGAAAATACCTTCAATCACCTACAATTTCTCATTGGAGTGTGCATTTGCCAACAATCTCCCCCTTTGGCATTGATGGCAACACTCATGAGAAAAATTCAAGAATGTATCCAAAAATTTGAAGTCCAAAAATCTTTGCCAAAAACCTGTATGTCCAAAAATGTATGCTCCCCCTGAGCAGATAATCTCTATTGCCTTCTGACCATTTTTCTCATCACACTACTCCCCCTTTGACATCAATGACAAAGGTTGTCATTCGATATCAGTGGAGTCCTACCTGGATTCTTGTAACCAGTGGGTTACAATCTAAAAGATATCTGTCAAAATCAAATTTATACCATTACTGAATGTTTTGTTGTCTTTTATTGCCTCTTGTGTTCTCTGCACTGTACCGGTGAGTATGTGCATTTGCTCTTCCGGTGTCTTCAGTCTGGGAACCAGAGCCTCAGATATTTCTTTTCTCAAAGAAATGAGGTATTCTAGTCTTGGACCAAGTCTGCATTTCAAGTCCTTTGCTTTGTCCTTTATTCTCTGTTTGTCATTCTCTAACTTCTTGATTTTCTCTTCTTGCTCTGCTATCTTCTTCTCTATCTCCAAAAATGAATCTGATGATCCTATTAGATTGTTAGCAATATTGTTTATCTTATCTTGTGCTTTGCTGATTTCCTTGTCAAGATCTTCTGTTAAGACATTTGTTTTACAAGTGTCCCTGTACAGTTTCTTGAAGTCAAAAATTATTTCTCCAAGTTCCGGTAATAGACTATCCATTTTCTCCTTGTTCTTCTTCACAATATCCTCAAATAATTTCTCTTTTTCTTTAATCTTTCTTTCCTTAAATGTATCCTCATTTATTTGATCAATAGTCAATATGTTGCTGGTGATGAACTTAGACAATGTGTCTAGTTGACCTAAAAAATCTTTATTATCAACAATGCACTTTGGTGCTATCAATTTAAGAATTGGAATTGTGTCATCAATAGCCTTATAGGCTTGAGCATTACATTATGTGATCTTCTTTATTGAATCAAACAAGACCTCTATTACATTTGTAGGTCTGAATTCTACCATAGAAGTACCAGATGTTTGTCCAACAGTCTTCACAATAGCCATGCTACTAGTTGTGGTAATTACCTTGCTTGATTTGACCTCTGGTAGGTCAGTTTGTGTTTGCATTTCAATAAGTAGGGGTTTGGGCTTTTCAATTTGGGCCGGTGGCACTGTCTTTGTCTTAACTTGAGCCTCAACCTGTACTTGTTCTATTTTCTCCATCTTTGTCTCAAAAGGTTTCTCTGAGCTTTCAACTGCCGGTTTCTCAAATGTAGTATCAGTTTGTACCTCTGAACTCTCTTTTGCCGGTTCTTTAGATGGTTTTTCAATTGTTTCTACTGGTTTCTCAGTGGTATCCTCAGTCGGTTGCTCTGCCTGTGTAGGTTTTTCTATGCTTATCTCAACCTTTGCAGCTGGTGACTCAGTAGTCACCTATTTCTCCTTATCTTCAATGGTTTCTCTGTCAACCACAACATTTACTTCCTGGGTGTCTACATTCGCAGTATACAAAATTTCAGACTCAGGATTTGTATCCTCTAGTGGAGTCTCCATACTCTCTATGGCCGGTTGACTGTCAGTAGTATCTACCGATAGAGTATCTGAATGAGGTGGGGGCACATTATCAGTTATTTTAAGGCTCGGAGGTCCACCTACCTTACCTTTCCCCTTATCTCTGTCCTTTTGATATACTTTAATAGTCTTTGGTCTGAGTAATTCTTCTTGTTTTTCTTTTTCCACAAAGAATATATCCCATGCATCTGTTGTTTCCTCAGAGATTTCCTTTACTCTACCTTCCATCAGTGCTACATGTCGGTGAGCAGTGGAGAATACTATCTGGTTTGCTTCACTGATTAGTTTATCTATTTCATCAGTTTAGTTGACTGGATGTACTGCAAGTAATTTTTCAATCTTAATTTTCTTGTCCAGCTCAACAATGGCTAACCTTCTAGCTTCAAGTCTCCTATATAGATCATTTGGAATTTCATCAACAACTTCCATTAAAAATTTCTTGTATATATCTAAGTGTAAAATTACACTGTTCTCTATGCTTTCCTTATCATCTGTAGATAGTGTGTTGTATATTTTGTTGATGTTCTTCAGCTTACCATCCTCTATAATTTCACTAAGAAGTTTGTCTAGTGGGGCAATATCTTGTTTCATCTTCTTCTTCTTAGGAGTCATTTTCTTTGTTGAAGGCCTTACTGTATGTTGTTTTTGTCTTCTTCTTTTTGGTGTAGGAGAGGGTGCCAGTGTGGGTTTTCTTTTCCTTTCTACACTTTTAAATACTGCTGGTATATCACTCTCAGAAGAAGTTCCAACCGGTGAAAGATGAGTTTCTGGTTGAAGTTCTTCCAACACACTTTCACTTATACTAGTTTGTCTCAAAACATCTTCCTTGATTTCTTTATCCTGCTGGGTTCCTTTCCTTACTTTTGCTTCAACTCTCTTAACCCTTTTCTTTGATTGAATTCCACTTTCTATTGTTTCAGCATTTCCAAAAACTTCCTCAGTAGGTTTCTTGGGTGCTTCAAGGAGGGCTTTTGCATAAGTTTCAATGATATTGTCATCTGTTTCATATCCCATTTCAGTTACCCAGATAGTTCTAGGGATAACTGCATCCATCCAGATTTCATCTTTCTTGATTACAAAATAGATCTCCTTCTGATATTTATCCAGAATAGCTTGTGACAGTCTTACTCTATTTTTCATTCGAGCCTTCAATGCTTGAAAATGTTCATTTAGGTTTTTCTCCCAGTTCTCTCCCATAATGTTCAATAGATCCAACAGTTGTTTTCCTACCGGTATGTCAAAGCCAAAATCTCTTGCACTAATATCGGGTACTTGTTTTGTTATGTACAACATCAGACAAACAAGCAAATTTCCAAATCTGAATGTTCCTTTCTTATCTCTTTTAATCTTTCCCAGATTGTCTATTAACTCATTTTTGAGCCATTCACATATATCTATCCTTGCATTGTCATTGACCATATCATAGGCACTTTTGATACATAGGCTAGAAAATGAGTTCAACCTATTTGCATGTGTAGCCTTATAACCTAAGATCATACTGATAAATCTGACATTTATGTCTTTTACATCATTTACCCTTAGAGATCTTTTATCAAATGTTGCACAGGTTAGGTTTATCACTGTGTCATTCGAGACCTTCTTTGTTTTGTCAGGTCTGTTATCGGTGGAAGGTAACCCTGTTACAACTTTAACTACTTCATTTGTGATTTTATGAATTGAATCTAACCCAAAAAATTCACCATGTACTCTGCTTAACACAATCCTTATGATATCCTTGGGAAAATTTGGGACACTAAGGATTTCAGTAAAACCTAGGGTTTCCACTATTTTATGTTCAGGCTTGACATTTCCAGACTCATCACAAATCATAGTCCTATACATATTCTTAATCTCATCATCACCTAATTCCTCAATATAATAATGTATATACATCCTAGGGTCTTCAACATATACTACTCCCTTAGGAATTTGAGAAAATGCACCTATGCTATCATCTTTCTTTGCAATTTCGGGAACCAGTTGGAATATGGGTCTAGGGCGCTTAACAACCTCAACAACAGTAGGGTTTGCAATAAATTTAGGAGTGGATGAAGATGCCATAGCTATAAATACCTCAATTTGCCTTAAGGATGAATGCTTTGATGGATTGCTTCACTTCTTCGCTTAGAATGCCTTCGCTCAGGAATTTTCGCGCTCTCGAAGATTTGAATGCTCGGTGAATAAAAAAGGAGCCAAAACACTTTCTTTATAATGTTATTTTCTCCAACTACCACATTTAATGCTTGCCGGTCAAGTCTTAACTTAACTCATCTGCCGGTATAGAAGTAATTTCAACTTCTCACCATCAACCGAGGGAATAATAGTATGTTTTATTTTTGTTGCTAAACCCCCAAAAGATTTTTCTTCAGTTAGATGAAGAGTCTCCTGCCGGTGGAGTGATACTCTGTTCTGCCAGTGGAGGAGTATTCCCATCAACATTCTGATCTGACTTTCTGATCCATTATTTTGAGAATTCTTGCTTTACCTCTTCAACCTTTTCTTTACCTTTCAAACTAGGACCTTTGTTATTTGCCGGTGAGGACTTGTTTCTACATAATTTAGCAATATGTCCAATCTTGTTATAGGCATAACAAGTCACATTGTTCTTCCAAATAGCTTTCCCATATACCATGTCGGTATGTGTTCTGCATTTATTAGATAAGTGTCCAAATCTTCCACAAACATAACATCTTACATTCATTTTGCAATTTTTTGAATTGTGACCAACTTTGTTGCATTTAGAACATTGACTGGTGGGTGTATTAGTGTTGTGATAATTTCTAGATCTACACTGATTTGCTTTATGACCATACTTGTTATAGTTAAAACATTTTCCATTAAATTTGTAAGCAGTAGGTTGTCTTACCGGTTTGCTATGATCATGATTGTTTGCAGTACCGGAGCTTTCACCAACTTCAAAGCCAAGGCCATTTGTATCACCATTAGGTTTCTGATTTTTCAGCATGTCTTCAAGTTCTTCTGAACTTTTCTTGAATTTCTCCTTGTGTTGATTTGCAACAGTTTGTTCATTTTCCAAGATTCCTTTCTATCTCATGAGTTCAGTTCTGTCATTTTGTGCATGCATCAGATCTGTCTTCAACATATCATTTTCATGACTGAGTCTTGTGTTTTCGTTTCCAACATCATTTAGTCTTCTAACCAAGTCTTCTTCATTCTTCTTTCTATCTTCAATTTCTTTACAAAATCTCATAGTCATATCCTGCATTTCATTCTTTGTTGTACTGATTTCTTGTCTTAGCTTGTTTACCAAATCATTAAGAGTTTCCTTTTCATTTTCCTCATTCTGCATCTTTTCACAAAGTTCTCTCCTCTTGTTCCTTGCAATAGTAAAATTCTCTTGAAGTGCTTGAATAATATCCTGAGCAACCTTCAGATCATCTTCAAGTTTGATATTCTTCACTTTTTCTGCATCATAGTCTAAAAGAGTTGTTTCCAATTGCTTTCTCAAGTTTTCCATCTCTACCGGTGACAAGATATTCCTCAACCTGTTAGGCTTTTGAAAATAGAGGACCAGGCTCTGATACCAATTGTTAGGATTCCCAAAGATACTGAGAGGCGGGGGGGGGGGGGTGAATCAATATCTAACTGGTATATCAAATTACTTGATTTAAAACATGAAAAACATATTAAAACTGTGTACTGGTAAACCAGAAATAATGCAGTAAATAAGAACAATAACAACAACATGAGAAGCACACCATAACACAGTATTTTAACGAGGAAACCCGATGTGGGAAAAACCTCGGTGGGATTTGTGACCCACAATATTCGCTTACTGGCCAATAAGGGAATATTACTCTTACAATAGGGGCCTGCACATGCAGGAAGGCCAAGTGCCTAAAGCTCACTGCTCAATTACAAAAGAAGTCACACTGACTTACAAAAATGGATTATACTAATCCAATGTCTTGTACTGCTTTAGTTCAGCATTTGCTATGCCAGATTCAGTATCGGTTTAAGCTCTGCTACTACATAAACCCTTATCCAATAATTCACATATTAGGTCTGCTATTACTTTTCCATACTTCGCATCCTATCACTTCTCTCTCAAAATGATCTACAATGATCTCATACATATATGAGTCATATTACAATCTGCCATGCCGACTTACAAAAGATTTTACAATTAATTACAAAAATATAAATACACAAAATTCTTGTCGACCAGGGTGTCGATATTCTACCTTTTCGCTGCCGGTGTTCTGTGTGCCGGTGTAGAGTCTGCTGGTGCCGGTGCCTGCTGGTATCATATGATTGCAAGGTTGCCATCAATGACAATACCTTCAATCACCTACAATGTCTCATTGGAGTGTGCATTTGCCAACATTATCAAGATGTATTAATCGATGGATACGACTTTATGCCTTGCCAAAGCTATTTTTTGTATACTAGAACTCATATGACTTATAGCTGTGGCAGTATAAATCTACACAAATAGATACTATGATCGACAAATGCAATGCTTTTTGACCTATTTTTAAAATAAAAACTACATAGAAACAAAATTTAGAATTACACAATCCACTTCATATTAGAATGGTGATGAATGATGATGCATTGTCTTTTTTGTTAAATTTAATTTTAAATTAAAAATTAAAAATTATTATAACTTAAATGTATATTCCTTCACAATATTATCAATTCTCACAAAATTAAAAAATCACAATAAAATGAAAAATATAACATGACATAATTCACTTCATATTATAATGATGCTTAAAATATGTTGGATTTGACCATATATAATTACCATATATAATTTTTTTTTATAATTTAAAAATTAAGTCTTTATGTTGAGAATGTAGATGTCCCTTTCCACCATTTTTTATAATATTAAACTATTTTTTAATAATACAAAATTAAAAATATATATTATATATATAATCATTATAATCAAATACGTATTCCTTAATAGTATTTGTCATTTCCATAAAATTAAAAAAATATGGATCTTTTGATAAAATTAAAAAAAATGTTGGAGCTTTTGAAAAAGAGAAAATACCTTGTAAATGTTCCACCTGCCTGCCTATTGTTGGATATGAGTGCGTTGCATAGCATCCGCCACTAATAACTCCGTCCGCACAGGGAATCACGTAACCAAATTGTAAAAAAACGAAATCAAAGCCCACACAGCAAGTTACAGAAAAATTCACCTTGCAGATTCTTCCTCGTACGGGTGGTTATTCACAGGTGGGAGATAAATATAAAAACCCTAAAATCTCAGGGAATAAACGAAAATCCTGAAAAGACCGATCTGGTGAGGGCCCATGAAAGCACGGGAATCGACAATGATAACAAGCACAGCGAAAACGCGTGGTGGAGTTTGAAGGTCGTGCTCAAATCCATACGCGTTTCCAGAAAATGCTAAAACAGACAAAAAGAAATCGGTCTCATTATGTTAAGCATCGTGGGTCAGGAATTCATATGGTGTAAGTTTGATGATTTGGTTTGTCAGTGGTAAGTAAATTTTGTTGGGGACAATGAGAAAATCACACAGTGCTAGTGTTTGCAGGTGCATTTGGGTATGCCTGTTGTTACTGGTCCTCACTCTGTTCTACTTCCAGAAAAGTGCAGATCAAAATGCCCTGCAATTGGATACAGAGATCAATTCTTCGACCCGATCGAAGAAGCTCGAGATCTTGAAGGAGGATGAAGAGGATGAACAGCAGCAGCAGGAGGAGCAGCAGAATCAGAAGAATCCATTAGTAGAAGAGGAGCTGGAACTACCCAGAGATGCAGATCAGGACGATGACGATTGTGAAGGAAGGAGAATGTATATATACGATTTGCCTCCAGAATTCAACACCCAGATCTTGAATTTCTGCGATGCATACGAATCCTGGACCAATTTCTGCGACCATATGAAGAATGAGGGATTCGGGCCCAAAACCCACCGGCGTTCCAAGAGCTGGTACAAAACCGATGTTTACATGCTGGAACTCATCTTCCATGCCCGAGCCCGGAGCTACGATTGCAGGGTCATGGAGCCCGCAGAGGCAGATTTGTTCTTTATACCATACTACACGGGTCTGGACGCCCTGCGGTACTTACACGGACCTGATGTGAACAGAAGCTCGGAGCACGGGCTCCAGGTTGTGCAGTGGCTCAGTGAAACCGGGGGATCGTTTTGGCGGAGGAATGGCGGATCGGATCACTTTGTGGTAATGGGTCGGGCTGCCTGGGACTTCAGCAGATCGCCATGGCGGGTAGAAGGCTGGGGAACCAGTCTTCTGGAACTTCCAGCCATGCTGAATGTGACCAGTCTGGTTCTGGAATCCCGGCCATTTCCTTGGCAGGAACAGGCTGTTCCTTATCCGACGGCCTTCCACCCGGCCGGGTCGCCCAGTTTGGCCCTCTGGACGAGCCGGGTGAGGCGTTCTCCACGCCCCTTTCTGTTCGCCTTTGCAGGCGGTGGTGGCACTGGTGTTTCCCCCAATGTTAGGCGTAGCATCCGGACTGAATGCTCCAATTCCTCCGCCTTATGGGCCGATTCACCGCCTGGATTGGGGCTCTGGTCTGGTTGTTCATTCATCAGCTGTGATGACGGGCGTTGTGACAGTGAGCCTGGGTATGTAATGAGGGCTATGATGAAGGCCAATTTCTGCCTCCAGCCCCCTGGAGACACACCCACGCGAAGGGCTACTTTCGATGGCATTGTCGCTGGGTGCATACCTGTTTTCTTCGAGAAACAGGCAGCTTATACACAGTATACCTGGCATTTGCCTGCCGATCCCAAGGAGTACTCTGTTTTCATCAACAAGGATGATGTGGTGTTCGGAGGCCTGAAAATTGGGGAAGTTCTGGCGAACATTTCGAGGGCGGAGATCGTCAGGATGAGGGAGAAGGTTATTGAATTGATTCCCAGGGTCGTTTATAGGAAGCCCGAGGCTACGGATGTGGGTTTTAAGGACGCTTTCGATTTCGCCATTGAAGGAGTTTTGCAGAGGATTAAGAACCGGAGAAATGGGACGACAACTTCAGGATTACTGTAAGCACGTGGTCCTGTGAATTTTTTTATTTGTTTTCGTAGGGAAGGGATATATCTATTCTTCTGATAATCAAGCAATAAAAGATCGGTCAAAGATCGGTGCAAAAGACCGATCTTTTGCTTCAACGTGTTTAGAATTTTTCTGTACATAAATGTAATCTTTGGCAGACTGTTGTCTGGCTGGCTCTTTTGTTTTCCTGGTAGCAAAAAGGACTGGTCTTTGTAAGAAGTATTTTAAGGCCAGAACACAGAGATTGCCTGATCTGCTTTCGTCTGCTAGTCAGGAAATGAGATTAGAAAGCTGGAAAAGCATTTAAAGAATCAGATCAATAACACTAAAATTCTCATAGAAATGAATCTAATTGTGAAAAAGTGAATTCGTAATACTTTTTCAGGTCTTGTTCAGGCGTAGCTAGTGGCGAATAACATAAACTGTTCTATTTATTTGATTCAAATCTTTGATTTTTGTCCATCGATGCCTGTGTTTTACCAACTGAAATTGAGCCACATTTTAAGTGCCTTTATTCTCTGTTTATTTCCTACTTCTCTGTTTTTTATCCAGAGTTAATCAAGGTTGAATTCACATTAATGTTTTTGTTTCTTTGTTCTTCATTATTGCTCATAAATTTGTGTGCTCAGTCAATACTCTTCCACCAGCCGTGGATTTGTTATCTTGTTTCATGCTAGGGTCATTCCATTAAACAATACAACAATGGATATGATCATGTGATGATTTGTAGTGACCCACTTTTATAGACTTATATTGACTCATATTTAAGGTGGAATGATTCACTTAACATTTAATTCACTTACAAGATATCTTAATTTATCTAACTTCACTTAATTGTAATTTTTTTCTAATCGTTATCTTATTTATCTATAATTTTTGTATTAAGTATATTAACTGTTTTTAATATAATATTTAGTTGATTATTTCATTTATTTATAGAAAATATTTGATTATCTTTCAACTATCATTTTTGATATATATCCATACATTTTCATTATTTATAGCATACACCAACTAGGAAACATTTATGCAGCCAACTAAAAAGCAACCCACATGAAGTAGATAAACTTTTTTTTGAACACTCTTCTTTATGGAATGCTTTTTAGTTGGCTCGATAGCCATGCGTCATTATTCTTCCCAAGTTATTATCCAACCTAAGAAAGAGTATATGTGGGTCTACGGAACAGATTTATAGGAATTGAAAATCAAAACTAAAAATTGAATTCATGTTTTAAAAAACTCATCAAGAACTTCCACTCTTGTATGCCTAATCATATTTCTAATATAACATTGAAATTGGGAGCACACTTGAAGCATTGGATGGCCATGCGGAATACACATATCAATGCTCAAGTCCTTGGAAACAAATCTTGAGGAAGGTAGGCAATTTGTTATTTGTAAAATCATTGATCAAAATGAAGGGCAAAGAGATGTGTGTGATAGTGATATTGGAGATCAATAAGATAGGTGTTGAGATCTATCATTTATGATACAAAATAATATTATTTTTATAAATTCTATTGAACAAATGTAAAATGATTTATTTATCATTGTTGTCCAACAATTCAATAAATGATCTAAGAGCACTTAATGATCTCTTCTAACTCTTGACAACTCACATTCTTCTAAATATCCATAAGAGATAAAAGTGCAACCAAACCTTATCTCCAAACTTGAAAGTTTGTGTTCTAGAATGTCTTCAACAATCATAAATTGGCTAGAGCACGAACTATCCAATTATAGGAATATTGTAGATAAAATAAATTCTTATCTCGATTCTTTAGATGCCTCTTGTTAGTGAACAAATTTGTCCCTAAAAAATCAATACACATACTAACTCCAAATGCCCAAGATAAAGGACAAAGAGCACTAACAGTTGGATAGATTATCATTGAATTGATAATCTTCCTCTGAATTGAGAGGTACAACTCCCTCTTAAAAGATTTACAATGAATTTATTATATAGTTGATATGCTAACACTTTTAACCAGAAAACATCGAAAGGCTTCAACATTTATCCATCAACACAAATAAATGCCTTCAAAATTGCACACATAGGAAATTTCTGAAAAGAATATTCAAAGGAGAGTTCACAGACTCTGATTCATAACATTCTTGCTGCATATATTCAAAACAAAATGGAAACTCAACAGGAGAAATTAACAGCTTAATCGAGACTCTCTCGTGCCTCACAGGGCAAGGGGGATCAAGCAGGTTAACACCATGTGAGTCATCCAACATTCTATAATAAATATGAACAAAAAGGAAATGCAAAGATAACTGCTTATCAGATTAAATTATGCCCACATAACAATCTAAGAATAATTACGAATCTCAGAATGCAAAGATTCAAAGATATCACAGCATTTCATTAATAATCAGCTATCGTTTTCACTTCCCACAATTCCTATCAAAAACTCTTCTATCACAGTTTCAGAACCCCTTTCTTTTCTTTTTTTCCCTATATATATAGTCTCTCTCTTTCTTTAAAGAGACTTTCAGTTATCAATAACTGATTCTTGAAAAGATAATTAATCAATCTTTTCTTTTATCTTTTATCCTCTTTTTTCTGCTTCGAATCTTTTATCTTAGAATTTTTAATAGACCCGTACTCAGAGATTAATAAATTTTGAACGGAAAAACATTTGTCCAATCGCTCTGGTGAGGATTTGACAGGTTTTCTAAAACCTGTCAAAATTTCAGCCCGATCCAATAGTGCAATTAAAAGTTATGCCCCCCGCATCGAGACTAATTTTTCTGTCTCAGAAAATCCATGGTTCTGGATTACATTAAAAATTACAAACATTAGACATGCCAATGTTAATGGATTATTGAAATTGCTGAAATTTTGAACTCACACACTTTGAACTTGCATCTGATGAATCTCTGAATTTTGAATTTGAACCTCTGAAATCGAACCTTGAACTTTGAACCTGCGAGGTTCAAGCAAATGGTTCAAAAACACAAACTGCACCCATAGTATAATGCATTGATTTTTTTTCTTTCCATTTTCCTGCGCATTGAACCTTGAACCTGAACCAAAAAGGTTCAATGGTTCAAGTTCAATGACCGAAAATTACAAAGCCCGAAATTTGAACTTTGAACTTTTTGAACTTGCGCGCTTGAACCTACGGGCTTGAACCAAAAATAGTTCAAGTTCAATGAACAAAAATTACAAAGTCCGCTCCAGTTGAATTCGAACTTTGAACTTGAACCCGAACTTTGAACTTGAAAAGGTTCAAGGTTCAAGTTCAATGACAGTTGTTCTTTTGGGCTTCCATAAAAAAACTTGCATAACTTTTTATTGAGAGCTCCGTTTTTTATGAAATTTTAATTGTAGAATAAATGGGACTAGTAGACCATAACCCAGAAATCATTTTTGCATAGGAGACGTAAGACTTGAGATTTAATTGTTTGGGTATATGGGTAAGCCAAAAATAAAACAATTAAAATCTCTCAGCCGACATGGAGTTTGGCCATAAAAACTTCAGCATTAAAACATTAACAAGAACTGATTTTAGCTGATTATGAGACTTTAGGCATGAGCAAAAATATGGGGTTAACACCTCTAATTATACCCTCTTAAGGACAACCGATTTTGGGAAGGGTAGACATGTAATGTCCCCTTTTCAATAAATTCATCTTTATAGTACCAAAAGCCATTTCCTATTTTCGGTGGGCCAAGCTTGCTCATAGACCTCAAATATTTTATGGAGGGTTTGGAGTTCAAACTTCTAAGTGTATGCAAGTTGTTAGACTTCTGGACTTTACCCTCCTAATGTGCCTTTTTCTCCAAAACCTTTGTGAGATTTTGCCAAGATCAAGAGCTCAATGAAATGTACAAAATAGAGACACAATATAGGACAAGAATAAGCTGTATTCTCATCAATAGAAAATGATCAATAATCAATTACATACAATGTAGATGAGCCTGCTTATATAGGCAAGGCTAGGGATATGTGAGCACACAAACATGACATGTGGCTCAATAAGAAACAAGGGTAGGTAGGAAATAGGTGTGGGTAGGTAGGAGAAATAATATAATAGTCCACATGAGGTGGATCACCCACTGAATGTGGAGTGTAACAACAAGATCAACACCATAAAAGGTGGAATTTCTCCTACACACACTATCCCAATGTGGCACAAACACCCAAGTGTCTCATACCCAAACTACTATGAAATGCATTTCCTAAGTAAACTTAAGTAAGTGTAATAATATCCAAGATGAATAATTATTTACACCAACAACCTTGAACTTTTTGCCTTAGGTTCCTTTCTATGCTACAATTTTAGGAATTCACTTTCCCAAGTACCATTTTGTTATCTCCCTTGATCTCCAAAACCTCATTCCTAACTCTCTCTTATCCACCTTAATGTTTCAAACTTTTCCTTACCTAGGTGCCCTTTTCATGACCCCCTTGATATTTGAAACCTTAACTCCTTGACCCTTTGAACTAACTATCTTGTTGGAGATGACGTTCCAACCTTCCCCTTACTCGAGTATATATTATGGGTTATCCTTTGACCCTTGAATTTTGACATTTTGACCCTTTCTCTCTATTTGCCCCACCTAAATCACACAACCCATAATATCATTAATGGATAGTTTCAAAGTTGCAACCACTCTAGAAGATATTTTACCACCAAGCTTGGTGGTAGAAGTAGTGCTTTCTTTAATGTGACGATTTCAACCTCAACAACCCGTAGTCTCCATGGAGATCTTAAATGTTATTTTGGCAAGATTTCATATCTACCATTGCTTTCAATGATATCAAAAGGCAGACACATCCATTCATAGCCTCATTGATTGTCTACACAAAAAACACTTGTAGGATATTGCTTTGAGTAGTTATGTTTGAGTTGTCAAATCTAAGGATGAAAAGCCAGGTAGATTTGTAGGAAATTAGAGGATAGAAACTCTTTGGTTTCATGATCTAAGAGTATTTAATATTCTCTTCTAACTCTTGAAAACACACATTCTTCTAAATATTCATAATGATAAAGTGCAGCCAAACCTTATCTCTCAACTTGAAAGTTTGTGTTCTAGAATATGTCATGAACACTCATAAATTGGTTAGAGCACGAACTATCCAATAGTAGGAATATTGTATATATAAAATAAATTCTTATCCCAATCCTTTAGATGCCTCTAATTATACCCTCTTAAGGACAATCAATTTTGGGAGGGGTAGACATATAATGTCCACTTTTCAATAAATTTATCTTTATAGTACCAAAAGCCATTTCCTAGTTTTGGTGAGCCGAGCTTGATGCGGCCAATCTCATAGACCTCAAATATTCTATGGAGGGTTTTGAGTTCAAACTTGTAAGTGTATGCAAGTTGTTAGACTTTCAAAATGTACCATCCCAATGTGCCTTTTCCCCCAAAACACTGAACTTTTTGCCTTAGCTTCCTTTCTATGCTAGAGTTTTAGGAATTCACTTCCTCAAGTACCATTTTTTTTTATCTCCCTTGATCTCCAAAACCTTGTTCCCCGCTCTCTCTTATTCGTGCTAATGTTTCAAAATTTCCCTTACCTTGGTACCATTTTCATGACCCTCTTTATATTTGAAATCTTAACTCCTTGACCCTTTGTTCTAACTATCTTGTTGGAGTTGAAGTTCCAACCTTCCCCTTACTCGAGTACATATTATGGGGTATACTTTGACCCTTGAATTTTGACATTTTGACTCTTTTTATCTATTCATCCTACCTACCTCACACAACCCATGGTGCCATTAATGAATAGTTTTGAAGTTCTAACCACTCTAGAAGATACTTTACCACCTAGGAAGCTTGGTGGTAGAGTTAGTGCTTTCTTTAATGTGATGGTTGTGTTGTCTTCAAAATCTGATTCACTTCAACATCTTTATAATAATATGATAACTTTGTGCGGAAGAGATATTAAAGAGAAGGAAACTTCCAGGACAACATATGACAAGGTTTGATTTAACCTTCTACACTTTGGACCTACACTAAGTCCAGACGGGTATACCTTTGTGAACTAAATTCACACTTTTAAAAGATAAATCCACAGCAAACCAGTCCAGAAAACCAGTGGATCTAATCACCTTAAAACTTACTGAAACAAAGGAATGAAAATTGTACTCATATTCAATATTTGACCTACAAAATATGTAACAAACAACCTTGATCTATACCAGTGTCTTATTGAAGGTCACAGAGTCATCTAAATTCAAACAATACTCCCCCAATCAAAATATCTCTACACATCCCATTAGCTTGGTTTCTGCAGATCCCTATATATGCCTGACACACTTAAGAATTTATTCATACCACATCAAACCACGCTCATCAAGATTCAAAGTATCCTACAAAGAATTTACTGGTAGAAATAATTCTTCCATATTTAATCCCCCTCCTGAAGAGAAAAGCTAAGAAAAATATCTATTGAAAGTTGCCTTACAACCTTATTCAAACAAAATAACCCTGGATTATTCAAAATGAAACAGTAAACACTTGCAAACACATTTGAAGATGAAACAAAGTTTAAACTCAAAACTGATGGTCTGTATATTGATATTATCTTCAAGAAAGTATTACAAAAACTTTTGAATATTCTCCATTAAAACTTGGAAAAGCTCAGATAAATTTCCGCAGCATTTTCTTACAATTCTTTGCGATCATTTTTCTACTAGTCCTGGTATCCATTTATAACAAGCATGGATGCACATAGCTTCGGACTTTCCTAGGAGAATTTGTTACAATCATTTCTTCTCAAGAAGAAGTTACAAAAACCTTTTACAAAAATGGTTACAAGTCTTTTTCAACCTCTGCGACTTCTTCTACTTGTTGTCCCGTTGCAACCTCTTCTAACTGTTCTGCATCCTGAATGGCACATTTTCTTGTCCTCTCATTGTATACATCATCAGTTGGCCACGCGAAGTTAATCATTTTAGCTTTTGCCTTGGCTAATCTTTTCCAGGAATTTCTCATTTTGTTGACCTCTGAGTTGAGAAAACCATAATGAGATTTGATTCTCTCTATCTCCCGAATTGTTACAACAAAAAAGGAAGCATAATCTAAATCAACAATTCCCTTTATTCTAGCTGACAATTTGGCCTCTAATTCCTTAAGCCACACTTGTTTGTCTTTCAATTGATTTGGGCTGACAAAAACTCCTGGGAGCAATTCAAAAACCTGATCAATGTACTCCTTCTTGTACAAATTGATCTTCCTATTAGCATTGTCCACCCCTTCTGCCAATTTTACTAGGTCCTTGGTGGTGTCACAAGTGGATTTGATAATAGGATCTGCCCTTGCTTCATCATAGGATGCACAAATAAGCTCCAAATCCTGCTCTCTAGGCTTCCACTTGTCAAAAATAGGCATTAAAATGGCCTTATCTCCATTAAGCTCATTCCACATATCTAAAATCTTGCTTATGTTGTTATACAATAGTGAGGCCCCCATGGTGTCTACAAAACTTGAAATGGTAGCCCTTACTCTTTCTTCATACTTCTTTGCATACAAGGCCTGAGCCTGTTTTAAATTCTCCAATTCTTGGGGAGTGATCTCAACCATTTGAGAACTAGAAGGTGCTGGAGATGGTGGGAACTCAATAATGGGGCTGGTAGGTGGAGGTCTTGCAGGAGAAGAGGAGATCATCAGTGTTGAAGACTCACCTTGATGGTACTGTCCTGTCAACTGGCTTTGCAACTTAGCAATGATGCTATCTTTACCCCTTACCTCTTCCTTAGCATTGTTGTAAGCTTTCAAAATTGTCTCCAACTTAACTTGGAGGTCTGCCTTTTCCTTAGCCTCCCTTTCTGCTACTGCAACACTAAACTTTGCAGTCTCTAGCATAGTGCTAGCAGCTTCCACTACCCCTGTGTTTTGCACTTTTTTCACTATCATTCCACCAAGGTAACTTGACCCTGGGGTGTCCTTATTTCTCCTATTTTCATCTCTTTTGAGAGACCACATGACTAGTGCAACATTATCTTTGCTAAAAGTAACTCCCTCCATGGGTTTGGTTTCTTTTCTTACTGCCTCCAATACCAAGGCATCTGCTATGTCCCACTCAGGGAGAATGAGTACTCCAGCTTGTGCCACCATATCTCTGCCTTGCTTAGGAGTGATGGTCTTAAACTCATCTATCATTTCTTGCTTTATTTCCTCCTCAACCACAACTAGATCTTTATGAGGCTGCTCACCTTTTCTCTTTTCACACCTTGCATTGTATTTGTCAATGTTCTGCTTCCACACAAATTGCATGAATGCTCTTGATGTAACAAAGTTGTTGTCAGCCAAGAAGTCCTCACTGGCCTGCTTGATCTCAGGATCCCACTCCTGACCCTTGAACTCATTGGTAGTGATGTTCATCTCAGCAACAAGGGGCTCTTCTGGCATTCCCTCTTCTATTTCATCATATGTGTAAGCTATTTCTCCCAGACTGCCTAACTGTATCAGTTGCTCAGCTGCTGCCTGTTCATCTCCTATATGAATAGGGGATTGAGATGGAGAGTACAAGGGTTCATCATATTGTATTTCTTTTCCTACTCTCTGCTTCTTTGGGCTATCTTGGATGTCAATGACATCTTGTATCTTCCTCTTTCCTTTAGAGGTAGAGGGCTCCCCTATTGTAGGCATTAACACACTGTAATTAGACTTCTTGTGCAACATGTAGTCACCAGGAGGGATTGCTCTGGCACATGCAGACCTACTTAGAACCATTCTTGCCTTTTTAGGGTTGTTTTTAATTACAACCTCCCTCTTTTCTTTCAAAGTCTGCATGACATCCTCAAAACAAAGAATTAGGAACTTTATTTTCTCCTCAAAAGGGTGAAAGCTAGACAATGGGTCATAGCTGGTATCAAACTGATGTACAAAGTCTAAGGCCTTTTTATAAGCCACCCACTTTTCCTTCCTCAACTCCTGCTCATCTAGATCAAACTCATTTCTAATGAGGTCTTCAAGAAACTGGAATTGATGGGGTCTTCAGGATTTATTTAATTAATAGAAGAATTAGGCTTAAATAATTAATTAGAGAGGACAATTTTAGGTGTCTACACCTATACAACATTCCTTATATTGTTATTTCACTATCTTGTCTTATATGAAATTCTTTGCATTGTTCTTACATGATGACATCTTAGATTACATTCCTTTATTTTTATTACATGCAAACATTAGTTACATATTTTTTTATGCACACAAAGATATCAAGGTGTTGTATGAAGATCTAATTTAGTATCCTTTCATGCTTGTTTGCTTTTTACTTCATTTACTTTGACATGCATGTTTCATATAAAGTCACATGTACACATATCAAAGTGGGAAAATTGTAAGGGGTAAAAGTGTATAACCAACACTTTCATAATCATTATTATGAAATTTGAGCACAAGTCATGCATATAGTCATAACACCCAACTTGGCCTATTTGGTACATAAATGAACTCCTATCCTATAACCTGCTAATTAATTGTCACAACAAACTATCCCAATTTGAATCAATTTTCATGATTTTTTTGACACTTGGAACCAATTCAAACTTTTATTTTAACACATTAAAACAACAATTATCCCAGTTTACCAACTTTTACATTAGACATTCCACTTATATAATAATCATTACATTAGAAACGCACATTATTAAATAACAAAATACTTCAAAATCATTTATTCTACTAAACATTTTAATTCTTTATAATTATTATTAATTTACATTTAAAAAATTATTAATAGAATTACTATTTTTCTTTATAATTATTATTAATTTATATTAAAATAATTATTAATAGAATTACTATTTAAGGTAATCATATTTTCACAATCTATATGATAAATTTGTAAGAAATAGTGATTAGAAACATTTACAAATTCGTAATTATAAAACTCATATTTAAAACAACTTGAACAACTAAAGTCAAATGCCAAGAAAATAAATTAAATTAAGAAGTTAAAATAATATTTTGTGAATAAGATGTGAGGTGTGATTCATTCCCCCTATTCAGTCACGATAGTGAAAAAAGGTTTCAAGTAACGAGGACATGGATTTGGAATCCTAGGATACATTATTATTATTCCAAGATCTCAACAAATATATATTTATGATCATTTCTAGGCAATTAAAGTTGTAAGAACGTTCAACAAGACAAAAATGAGAAATCTAATAATAAATAAAATGACAAGTCAAAGACTCCCTACAACTTTACCATGGAATTAGATTTTTTCACTCATTGGATATTTATGTAGATATAATTGCTTATACTCATTGACTCAACAATCATTTAATGATACTCTCCATACCCCACACTTTTTTCTCATTAGTTTTATATTAATAATTAGTGTCTAATTATTGTATAATTAAAAATTGATATTTTAAAATTAAGTTTAATTACATATATATGAATTGATCTTAATTTTTAGTTTATTTTCATGGAATAATATTGATTCATGTGTTTTAATATTAAAATTAAGTTCATATTATCACTTTCTAATAGTCATTATTTGACGACTCAAAGTGCAAAGCATTTTAAATTGTATTTAAGTGTATTGCATAAAAGAACAAATCCTAGGGCTAGGGTCCTAGCTTGATTGGTGATAGCTTCCCATGGTAGGCACAAGGTCACGAGATTCAGTCTTTCCCTCATCCACGTGGTACTAGAGGGCATATCTCACACCGATCACTTTAAAATATTTATTTGATGCACTATAGGTTATAGGAGGGCTATCTGATTTCTTCAATCTTAAAAAAGAAGAAACCTTAATTTATTAGAGACTACTTCATTGTTTGTTAGAGCATCATACAACCAAATTTAATACCAAAGCATCATCATTGAGCATCATACAACCAAATTTAATATTTTATTTCATAGACCATTGATAGAACAATAAAAATTAATTTCTTTGTTAAACGTCAATGTGTTATATATATTAATAAGGTGGAATGATTGAATTAATAAAGATTTATATAAAACCTTGATTTTATTAAGTCATTTAACTCTGGATAATTTTGTTTTAAAACACCTCAATAAGATCCTTACATAACCAAAGATTTACATGATCAATATGTACATGTCATTCAAAGAAGTTCAATGCATGAGACAAAGAAAATGATAATTTTTTTTTTTATCTACCTACAAGCCGTCGATGGTAAAATCAAAATTTCTTCATGCACCTTCTTATTTTAAAGCCCTTAATAAAATCAAAGACCCAAGGAACCCCCAAATTGAAAAACCTATAGTTCATGTGTATAAAAGATGGGTTACACAAATTAGCCTTTAGGAAATCCATATGAGTAGCTCATTACTCATGTGCCAAGGAAAATGAAATGAATACAGGTGTTGTTAATGATAAGATATGTTTCTCCTTCTATAGGTACTTCTACATGGATTTCAAGAAAAAAATTATAAGATAAATAAGTGTGAAATTTTGAACATCTATTAAAACCTTGGGTGTGCATTCTTTGATATTTTATCTTGCTAAGATGATCATCTAGACACTCAAAAAACCAAGTGGATAGTTCCTTCTTGTTATTGTTGTATATGCATTTGTTTGATAATTTAGTGGGGATCCTATTTGATCCTTGTCCATTGAAGCATAATTTTGTTCATCTATAATAACAAATATATTAAAAAAGGAAACCTTAGCAAGAAAAATGGTTTTACTCCTCATTGTAGAGGTTATAATACAACATTGACATAACAATCCATACCACATTGTCATAGCTAGCAATCGATACAAAAAGGACCAAATTTGAACTATGAAAACCCTAAAAAACTACTAACACCAAAAAATGTAAACAAAGGGATCTTAAAGCCTATACCGTAATACCACCCCCCATTTCTCATAACACTTATTTAGCCATGTTATCTTTTTAGCATGTTAAGTATGTTCGACTTATTTTCATATTCAATCTATTATTAGCATTTTTATAAAGATTCCAATCAATTTATTTTAGGACCATAGAGGTCTTATATATTTTTTAAGAGAAAAAGTGGATCTTAGTTGTACAAATGGATTCGATTATTCACTTAAAAAATGGCACTCAAACTTGAGTAATTAGATAGAACTTATGAGTATTAAAAGTTTTATACCTTTATGTGTAAGGAGGAGGATGTTGTGTGAATAGGTTGATGTGGCATACAGGTCTACATAATACTTAAATGGGTTGTCACTTGGTCGTGACATAATGGTCTACATGGTGTCTACATGTCTACCTCTAGAAATGACACATAATGGCCTTAAATGTGTCTCATGACATTGATGATAAATATTGTGGTAATTTATAGAGGGGACACAAAGCATTTAATTGTAGGGTTGACAGGTCTAACATGTTAATGATGAAAAATCATAGAGGTTGCTATGTGGTATATGTAGGTAGGAGTGATAGGTATGCTAGTTAGCTAGGTCATAAATGTGTTGTTGGGTGGATATTATGGTTGCCAAGCAATGCACACAATTATGTTTTATAGAGGTTTGATTAGTAAAGGTATGCTACTTCCTTAGTATTTTATAGTCTTAGAACCTCTTGTGCAATTTTATACTTGAGAGTAGCCTTTTATACTACTTGAAATCTTCTAAAATATGCAAATGATGGTGTTAAGGAGCACTAATAGAGTCTAGACCATGCTAAGAGAGGAAGGAGGATAAATTCCCACCTTTCATCTTTGTCAAACCCCTGTATTGATTTAAAATAATTTGGAACACATTTCAAGGAGAACACAATGACCTTATGAGTATGGATGTTGATGCTATGATGTTCTAAGTGCTTTTTTAATGAGCTAGAGTTTTATCCTTTTATACCACACCTTAGTTTGCAATTTTAATATTTAGTGATCAAGTCAATAGGTAAAGGCTAGTTGGGATAGAGTCGACTTAGGTTCAAGATTATATTTGAATTGAAAGTTAAAACTATATGTGCAAGATTGATCTAGGGTATAAACAATTAACTATAACAATTGAATCTATATCCTTGAAGGACATGACTTAGTTAGATTCAATTTAAACTTACATCAAATAGTAATGTTCACATCAAAATATGCCACTTACATGCTAAACTACTACACTAAAGACAAAGGGTCAAAGTTAACAATAAATAAATAAATAAAGAAAAATGTTAGAGATCCACTTTTTGACATGTTTAATAGATTTTTCATTTCCATTATCCATGATATGGAAAACTCGTACTATTCCTCTTCTCCTAATTATGCCAATAGACATTCTTTTAGTGAGAACCATCAAAATAAGTTCATCAAAAATTCAAAAAGGATATACTAAAATTAAAGCCTACCATACAAAGATCTTCTTGTATAGAATTTCCAAACATTGTATAAATTTTTTAAAAATAATTCATTAGATTTGTTGTATGGATGAATTGTTAATAACAATTTATTTTTTCACAACTAATATTCATTTGAGAGTTAGATAATGTGACAACTAATTAGCAAGGTAGCCACCTTAATGCTTATGATTGATAATTCTCAACAATTTATCTAAATCCCTTCATATAAATATTTATGCTTATGTATAAATTTGGCAACTGGACTTGATGGATTTGGAGAGCTGGTAATTGATTATGTCAAGAAATGTTTGACACAAGGCATCATATCATGATTGTGTATGCACAAACTAAAACTATAAAGTAACTCTTAAGTAAATATAAAAAAATGACTAAAGACTTATATCTATCATATATTTTTTAGTTAGATGTATTTAAGATATCTATACTAGTTTAGTTTTTGCTTTTAAGTTTGGAGAATCTTTTGATGATTAAAATTTGAGATATTATTTAGCTTTAACCACTACATTCGAAAGGTTTGTAGTTTTATTTAGTCTTGAGAGATAAATTGTACATTATAATTTTTACACGCTTAATAAAATTTTAGAAGTTTTAGAGAATCTTTTGATGATTAGAATTCAAAATGTTGTTTGACATGCATTGCCATATTTGATTTTTTATTTTTATTTTATTTTTTAGTTTTATAAGTTGAATTAATAAGATATGATTTTTTTATATCTAATAAATTTATAAAACTTATGCATTCACTAATTGTAACATCTAATTTAAAAATGTTTATGTCGAATTTGAACTTTCTATATTGTAAACCCTAGCAAGATTCAACCACAAAACCCTACACCTACAATGAAATCCAACACAACATCAATGAAGAACCATAAAATATGCAAAATCATGAAATAAATCAAATGATACCTTCACACATTCACATGGGTTTGATCTTTATTGTTCTCCTATCTCCATTGACCTTGCTTTTGATATTTTGCTCTTTGATTTGTATGCTTGCACAAGAGCTCAATGATGAACGAATATGGTTGTGATGATGTAGCTTGATGTAGACTAAAGTCTAATTGGTAGAATGCAAGTATGCTTTAAGGTTGCTATATGAAAAAGGGAGGGGAGGAAGCCTCTTTTGTAGAGAACATCCTGGGCTGAAATTAAGAGGCGGGATAAAAGATGGTTGACTAAGATTGAATGGTAGGTAGAGGAAATAATAAAGTAAAAGGAGTGGTTAAGATAAATGAGGGGAAAAAGGTAAATGAATTAATTAAATAAATTAAAGAACTTATTTAATTAATAGAGAGAGGGACCGCATGATTTAAATAAATAAAATATTTATTTAAATTAAAAAAAAGAATTTAAATAAATAAAAATATTTTTAAAATTAAGATAGGAAAAAAAGTTTAGAAGAGGATTAGTGAATTAATTAAACAAATAAAAATTTATTTAATGAATAGAAGAAAAGGGGATGATTAAATAAATAAAAATATTTATTTAGTTAGGTTAGAACAATTTTAGATGTCTACATAAAAATTTCATAATTTTTTTTTTTAGATAATTAAAGCACCAAAACAAAGGTGCTATCCTTTTTTATAAACAACCCAAAGATAGCATTAACATGTCATTGACAACACATTAACAACATCAAGTAGTCGAAACTTAAAAGTATCAAAAATAACTATGAGCCTAATAGATAATTGAGTTAGTGTCAAATAATGAAATACTTAAACAAAACCTAACAAAAAAGGCAACCACCTTGTGGTTAGGCAGATATTTTGTCCCAATCTTTTGTAACGATTTTGAAAAGATCTTTATAGTTGCCTTCATTTTCAATATCTTCTCCAAAAATCTTCTTCTACAACAAACACAGAGTGGTGGCAAACTATGCATACCTCTCAAACTGAAACTATGCATACCTCTCGAACTGAACCTGAAAACATATACCATCTTTTTCTCCACATCCATCACCTTAATGATTTGTTATTTTGATGATTAAAATTAGTTTTGATTTGATTTGTGATTTTTATTAAACTTTTTAATCTAATAATGATTAAAAATTAAGTGGATTTTTTTTTATATTTGAATTTATTTGTACACCCAACTTTTAAGGCATGATTGAGGGAGACTCTTTATTCCATGGTCCCTTGAGGGAATATATTGACCATAAGTGCTTCTGCTCGGCCACAAACTAAATTACGCTTAAATTCCATGGTCCCTAGGGCAACCAAACTTTAATAAATTAGAATGCAAACGAAAACCAAACTTCAAAAAGTTGAATGGAAACGAAAGGTGACGACCACCCACCATTAGCTATTATTGCTGCTTGAAAATAAGTCTTCCAATATCTATTATTTTAAAAAGAAAATAAAAAAGCATAAGCTTTCAGTAGTCTACTAATTGGAGTTTATTAGTGGGCAAAGGATGATGTGACTAAACTTTAAACCATAGTACTAAGTCTTTGCATAAGTGATTAGACTATACAAATGGTTCTTTCTTGAATATTTATGGGTGATTAGACATTTATTTTTAATTTGTTTTTTTTAGTACAAGTATTTTTTAAATAGAATGTATTTATAGTTATCAATTATACATGTATGTTGAACGTGTCTATATAATGATGTTCATCATGAATACGTCTATTTTTGAAGTGTTTTGTAATTGTTTATGTAGCTTTATGTGTGACAAAGTAGAAAAGATTAAAAGAGCTTAAGATAGAATATCAAGTATTAGATGAACATTTGAACTAAATGACCAAGAAGAGTTCTAACTAATGACAACTAAGGGCGAGGGCCTTATAGTGGCGAGGGCTATGTTTGTGCCTTCACAAAATTTGTATTTTTTTTTTGCTTTTTTGAATTTTGTATAGCGACTTACTTGTCAAGTCCCGTACTTAAAAAAATGGGTTTTAAGTCCACATGTTCAAATATGATGCTGCAACACATGCCTTTTTGCCAAGGTGTTTAAAATGGTCCCAAAAAGAAGTAAGATTCATAGTTTTGCACTCAATCATGTTTATTGGTGTGTTGACGTGGCATCACATAATTGGTTGCTTTTTCAAATTTATTGGAATCTTTTTTGAGATGAATATTAACATGACATTTTTTGTGTCTCAAATTGTGTCCAACTACTATCCCAAGTATAGGGCCCCACACCACCATGGGGCCCTCTCCTTTAGGTGGGTCACTAAGTAAGGAAACAAATGTAAGCAACTTTCAAATTTATAAGATCCTCTCAACAAAATGAAACTTATGCGTGACATGTACACTAGTAGAAAACCTTAGTTTGTATAATTTGTAATTAGCACCAATATTTAAAAAACACATGTAGGGCCTACTATCAGTTGACAAAATAAACTCTTCTTGATTGTAGTCAAGGCTTGTATACTAATTTAATGATGCTTGAACAAGATTGAAAATACACTAAGAAAATTGCAAAATGTCGACATATCCACCCCTTATATATGCAATTGCTAATGTAATGCTCTAGATGTGAATTCTCTCTATGATCTGAAAATAATGTACAAATGAGTATGGGTGATCTAAATGGCTTTGGGATTTATCCTCTTATGCAACACAAATTCAAATTTGAACAATTTCATGTTTGAGTCAATGAATAATGACTAGATAGGAGCTTAGGTCCGTGACAAAACTGATTTTAGAAAATGGAGGTAAAGAAGCACCTTAGTGGTCTAGAACCAATACTAAGAACACACAAATTAAAAATTAAATCTAAATCAATGGGAAGTAAGAACTTATATTGAACTCAAATTTGTCTTCGGACGTGCAGTGTCATAGTTAAAACACTTTGTTGGTCCTTGTTGGGCCACTAAGCTCACATGCCTTGCGCTTTCACTAGACCATTGTGCTCGTGAGTTTGATCAAGTGAAGTGCGGGGATGCGGTCCTCGTTTGTGGCCTCACCGGTTCATAGCTTCGGGTCAAAAGCGTTTCATGTGAAGCCGGAGGGTGTGTCGTGCCAATGTCACTGGTTACGTTAAAAAGTTTACCAGACAAAATTTTAATTAAAAAAAATATTCAACTCAAATTAATATAAATATCAACTCTTACATAAGATTACATAATTTAAACACTAAAGTGTAAAATAGATTTTCTACACTAAACTCTTATTCCCATAACATTAAATTTTAGAAAATATATCTTTTAATACATCCCCTCTCCCAATTAATAGTAAATATTAAATATAATACATTTAATTTTTTTAAAGATATCAACTATTATTAATATCTAAATATTAAAGATCATTTCAATTTCATATGAAAGCTAGCTATATTAAATTTACTGCAACAATTCTGCTGTCCTTAACTTCCTTGGCCCCCATTATAATGAAAGCCATATTTAAATTGCTACAAGAAGTTGAATGGTACTTAAATTCCATGGTCCCCATTATAATGAAAACTATATTAAAATTGCTGCAACTAGTTTAGGTGTTGGTCTTTGAATAGAATTCGAAATATACACGTGTATGATAGCAACAACCTTAAATATAATTGATTTTTCAAAAAATCCTCACATAGGTATTTGATATTACGAGGCTAAGCACTGTTGTACTCCATAGAGGAAGTTTGTGGGCTACGGATGAGGTGACTAAAGTTTAACATGTAGTACAGCATTAAAGTGTTTTAAAGGCATAGCATAAAGTGATAAGACTATCGCATGGTGTGCCATTCTTTTAAAAAAATATATAACTTACATTTAGTGGCTTGCCTTAAATGCTGGACGTATCTAGATATATTTAGTTAAATTTTAGGTTTATTAACTGTAATTCAATGCTTTAGATATTCCCCCTCTGTGGGAGTATGTGAATGATTTTTTTTTATCTTATGTTGTATTTCTTGTCTATAATAAAACTATTTTTTGTATTGAAAGAATGCATAAAAATTACATAAGAAAGAAAGTCAGTAGACTGTCAAATAGAGCATAACAACAAATTTGTAGCTGTATCAGTCTTGCATAATTACAAACATAAAACTGAGAAGAACAGTTACATATAGAAATAAGAGAAACAAGATCATTAATGATGTAACATAGACTAAGTTGCTGAATCGGGTATGGTTACGGGTAAGTTCATACAAAAATAAAATTATATGTACACACACACGTATATATATATATATATATATAGGCAGCTAAAAAACAAAATAAAGTCTACCATGTCATATACCAATACATAGGCTAAACAAAAAAATTACAAATTTCAAATTTTGAAACATAACATACTAATTTAAATTTAGTTTTCACTAATCAGTAATAAGTTCCGGGTTTACTAATCAACACCATATGGGTCATCACCAAAATCACGATTGTCATCAACATTAACATTAGATGATGGAACCCCATTGCCACTTGCACTAAAAGTATGTTGGCTACTTGAATCCTCAATTTATGAAGATTGTGCAACAATAGAGAGATCCAAGTCAGTAAGCTCAAGTTCTACATCCCACAACTTTGTTGCTCCTTCCTTGTACTCATCATTTTTGTGACTAATAAGTTGCAAGTTGGAATGCACGTAGACTAGATCCTCTGCTTTGCTTGATGCCAATCAATTGCGCTTCACTGAGTGGATGAAGGAGTATGCACTCCAATCTGTTCAGCTGAAGAAGAGCTAGCAACCTATTGAAGCAAAGGGAGCTCTCATTAGAGTCTTTAAATCAACAATTTTATAAATCAAACTTAAACTTTGAAAATAGTAATTTTCAAATGACAACCAAACTTAGAGAGTGGGTAAAAATTTACAAGCTCACTTGTGATAAATGTTTGATAGCGAGAAGTTGGAGGTGTGGAGTTTTGTGGCCATTGAGGTACCACCAAGGGTGAGCATCCTTCTTGTATTTGTCACAAAGAGCAGCAAGACTATGACCAATGGAGACTGCAAAATCAACAAATTCACTTGTAACTACATCTTCCATTTCAGCATCAAGGAAGAGTTTAGTATCTTGACCTTTCCTAAGCCTTTCACCAACTTTTGTATCACAATATGGTGGCACTCTTGTTGGCATAGCAAGGATCTCTTCACTATAATTTTTGGGAGTCAGTGAATAGGCAAGAAGATGGAGTGAGGTGGTCATTTTGCTCCATTGCTCAACACAAATTGACTACACCTATTTGAAAAATGTTTCTTCAGGGTCTTGCTCTTTTGCATTTATGATGAATTATATTTTCTCAATCATTGAGTCTATTTCATCATAAACCTCCCCCAAGAATGGCTTGTCTATGTCAGTATAGTAGACCAAACCCAAAATGGGCTCAATGAAACTAAGAAGATATTTTGCACGATCCCACCAAGTGGCATCTAGAAACTTTTGCTTCACATTTGCTGCCCTCTTAGTATTGGATGACATCCATATGTTCCATGCTTGGCTGATAACCATACCAGAAAGTGTCTCTCGAACCTTCACAAGTCATCTCAAGAAAATTGTGTTGGATGCAAATCTAGTGTCAACAACCTATTTGAAAATTAAAAAGATAAGTAATTAAAAGTAAAGAAGAGTGTATATATAATTTAATTTTTTTTTACTAAGCATAACATAAAATCAAAATATTGCATTGTTTGAAATTTGAATTACCTACAATAGCTCTAGCCATGAGAATGATCTAAAAATAGCTTGCGACATGTGTTTGTTATGAACATTTAGATCTCTTCAATTTTAGCATAGACTTCTTTGATCCAAGCTATTTTCGTACCCAACTTCTGTAGCATGAGGTTGAGTGAATGCACAACACAAGGTGTCCAAAATATATGTGGGAATCGTGTCTCAACTATTATACCAGTTGATCTACGATTCTTTGCATTATCCATTATACCTTAGACAACATTTTGAGGACCCGCTTCATTAATGTAGTGTATAAGGATGTTAGCAATAACTTGTGCATCCTTAACTTGCCCCTCACAATCAACAACTTTTAAAAACTGCCCCTTTAGGGCATATCACAATCACATTAATTAATGGTCTATTTTTGCATCCTTCCATCCATCGGAAATAATAAACACACCTGTTTCTTTTCACGAGGCCTTAATGGGAGCTAATGCAGTTTCGATATGTTTGACCTCTTTCGATAGTAAAGTGGTATGCACCTTCTCATACCCTAGGCTCTTGTACCCCTTTGGAGCTTCATTTATTTTTCTTACCATGGCTTGCCAATAGGGGGATCAAACCACATTTAATGATAAACCATTTGCATAAGGGCATCTAGCAAGCAATTGGTCACCAATATCTCTAGCATCATTATTAAATGCCCTCTCCAATGGCCCCTTTGCTTTGTTTGAATGACTTTCTACTATGATATCAAGAGCTTGAGATGTATAGGTGCATTTTTTTCTTAAACATGCTTTAATTCCTTTTCCAGGAAATCCACACAAATGTCTCTTCATCCGATTGTAGGAACTTGTATACTAAGTACCACACCCTAGACATATCCAAATACATGTCCCCCCACTTGGAATGCATTTTACTATTTGTACATGCCTCCATAACGGTGAAGTTGGGTCAGCAGTGAATGAAGGATTGACGACAAGATTAGAACTAGTTGCCATGGTAAAAAAATTAAACACCTTGCAATTTATACAAAGAAGCTTCAAAATTAGTAAAATAAATTAATTAATTACAAATAAAATATTTACACAAATTTAAAATCTAAACAAAAACTACATATATTTATTATTTAATCTTGATATTAAGATATACTAATATATTATTTAAATTTTTTAATAAAATACCAAAATTTAAATATATTAATATAATTATAACACTATTTTTTATTGGACAAATTATAAAAATAAAACTATAAAATTAAAATTATAACAATAAAAATAAAACTATAAAATTAAAATTATAACAATAAAAATAAAACTATGAAATTAAAATTCTAACAATAAAACTATAACAATAAAATTATAAATTACAACAATAATAATAAAAATAAAATTATAACAATAAAATTTTAGTGCACATTAAAAACGTAAAATATTTATCTTGCAAGAAATTACCCGTGTTCAACTGCATGTGATGAAATCCTCTATCTATTCAGACGAAATCATTCATCTATCTGTGAGATGCCTTTGTTTGGCTGAGGCTCGACTCTGTGTGTCTCACATCTATGTGGTGTGTGAATCGTCTCATGTCGGCTTGCATTGTCTCTGTATGGCTCCCATGTGGCTCCTCTCTTTGCTATGTGAATTGCAAGGTCGTGCGAATATTTAAAAGAAAATAATGCAACATGCAAGGGATTTGTTGTCATTTTTGGCACTTCGAGAAGGCAAGTTGGTAAAAAATGAAGATTTCTTGCTATTTTTCAACTCATGCCTGCATGGAAACGCTTCAAATCTCCACGTCAGAGCAAAAAAACCGGTTAAAAATGAAAAAAAGTTGGTGGGTTCAATTTTAGGGCTAAAAACTGATTTTGACCCGATTCCATTACATATCGTTGCAGGTTCCAATTCCGGGTTGTTTTGTACCTAGAATCGACAAGATAAGGGCAACAAATTGATAACCTAGAACATAGATAATACAAATATGATTTTTTGATCTACCAACAGTGACAAAAGACAATCCAAATTTGATTTGTGAACCACCAGTAGTGACATAAGCAAGACCAAGAAGAAGAACAACCAATAGTGACAAAAGTATTAGCTTAACTCGAAGCTTGATTTGTTTTATTTAGAAGTCAATCTTTAAATTCTTCTTAGCCTTTGTTGTAATTGAGAAAAAAGTGAAGTCAGACAATAAAAAATATCTAAGTAATGCCCTAGAAATGTAGCTTTCTGGTGAGCATTAAGGTTATTAAAAATGACTCTACACCTGTATCTCCATAAATGGGACAAAATAACATGTTTGACTACATCAACAATAGTATTAACATGTAAATCCACACCAAGAAGGACTTCTTTCCAAGTTAATTTGTGTTTGAAGATAACTAGCAGGTCATTGAAAACTAAGTTTAATTATTTTTTAACAAATTGGCATCCCCAAAAGATATGCCTTATATTTTCTTATCTTTGACAGAAAGGGCAAGTAGCTGGTTGGGCCATCATACATTTCAACCTGACTACAATGAGTAGTTTGCAATGTAAAATCTTCCAAGCAATTAATTGTGCATCTGCATTAGCTTTTGATTTCCATATCTAAGTAGATAGTTTTGACCAAATTTTTTCATGAATCTACATTTCCATTTGGAACTCAATCGATACCTTAATGGTAATTTTGGAAGTAGAGACATATAAACCTTCTTTAAAGGAAATAATATAAAAGGATATATTGACATCCATAACCAATCTTTGTAAAAGTTGCAATGGATAAGGGTACACAATTTTATAGACAGTTTTAGTGGAATTAAAGACTACACAAAAATCATAAATACTTTATATTTATTTCTTAAATTAAATTGATCTTTAACAACATGCCATGACAACCAACTCATAGTGTGAAAATCCCAAAGATCTCAAGCAATACGAACTCCTTTTTTGAAGAGGGCATAAGACATATTTGAAAATCTTAAGGCCAAGGGCTTATCCTGATAAGTGATGTGCTTATTCCACCAAATAGATGAAGTGGAGAAGTTGAATCCATGTTGAAGTGAATTATTTCTCCATTTAAAAAAAGAGAAATTGTGTTGCCAAGCCTTCCATATAGAATGTAGGGAAGGAGAAGCCTTAATTGAGAAAGAAGAGGAATGAAGTATTTTATCTAACCATCCCACATGCAACTATCTACCCTTGACATCAACAAGATTGATGCGGTTCCATATGAGAATGTTCCATGGTTCATCCCCATGGATAACTTTTACCAATGTTTTATATTTCTAATATTATTGGTTATCTAAGTGGATTCTTAGTTCATCATAAGATTTCGAGTGTATTTAATACGAGTATTGAGATATTTTAAGTATATATGTATATAATGTATGTAGAGCTTTTTAATTGATAATTTTTTTCTTAGTTAGCATACATCAATTTGAGATAATTTTTCAATAGTTGAGATAAAAGAATCCTTTGAAAATTTAGTACATCAGTAAAGATATTTACATTATTACAATCAAATTCAAAATTTAAATATTTATTTATTGTTGGCTTTTATAAGTCATCACATGATTATGTAGCATCCAAAATTTTACTCCCTTACAATTTTGTCCTCATTTGGGCCCTCACCTTGGTGTTCGTATCGTGAGGCTTGATTAGAGCCCCGATTCTGCTCACACCATACAAATTCTTCATTATTTTCAACTTGCACTTCATTTGCACTTCATTTCTTGGTTCTCGATTGGTCAGAACCAGGGCCTTAGCGTCTTGGTCCTCAAGGACCATAGTGCCCAGCACCCTAGTCCTTCCAATCAGGACCCATTTTTGGGCCCCTTAACAATCACATTATTTTAGTTGGGACCTAGATTTCATGTCAACTCATGTCGAAAACTTAAGTTGTTTTTCGATGGGCAGGTATAATAGGAGGTCTACCCCTCTCATTTTGATATATCCAAAAAAGCAATCACACATCTATCAAGCAATCAAGCATTCAAATTCAAGTGAGCAAGCAATAAGTCTTCTCTCAAGCATTGGAGTATAAGTAAGGTCAAGTTTCAAGCATTGGAGTTGACATTTATGTTCTTTGTTTATGGAGACTTCATGAAACCCTACTTCCTTGTGAACTCAAACAAAACTCGATTAAAAGGTATATCATTAGTTATTTTAGTCATTATTCAACATCTCCCTCAAAAGGAGAACATTTTCATTACTGCAATTCAGTTACATTTCATTTCTATTCCATGGTTAGTTCCAAAATAGGGGTTTGACCTAAGGCAAGCCCCTATTCCCAACCTATTTCCCTTCTCTAGTGTGCGCATGACCAGGTACAAAGCTGCAATCTTCAGAATTGGCTTTATTTACAATGACGAACAAATTCCCCTTTGGACAATGATAAGTATGGAGGATCGATGTGATAGGCATACTAGTCTTGACATTTCATGAGCTCCTTCTGGGAACAGATTTAAATACACTTACATACCTTAGATCTAGGTTTGTGGCTTGATCTAATGATTGTAACCCACTATTCATGTGTTTCTACTTCATTTCCAACACATTTACCCTAATTTTAGCTTTTTCACAATTCAACTTAAAAGAGGATAATCAATTCAAGTCCAATATATCCAATAGAATTTTTAGCCCCATCCTTGTTGATTTGTGGCTAGATCCATTGGATTTACCCCTTTTTAATGTGATGGTCCCTAAGTATAAATATTAGTGGTTTCCATATATCTAATTGTGGAAAACCTAATATTTTCACCACTACATTTTGGTGAACCTAACGTCTTACAGTTTATTTTTATAATTTATGTTCTCAAATATGAGTGTTTATGCATTTCAAGTTCAAATTTATGCTTACAAGTTTAATTTTTTATTGAATTTCAAAAACTTAGAGGTTAAATTCACAAAAACCCTAATTTTTTATGCATTTCAAGTTCAAATTTATGCTTACAAGTTTAATTTTTTATTGAATTTCAAAAACTTAGAGGTGAAATTCACAAAAACCCTAATTTTTAATTCTAAAATTGAGGTTGTGGGTTGTCTAATTTGGATTTATTATTTCAGATATGACTATTCATTTAATTTAAAATTCAAAGTTTGCCTTCTAGATCTCATTGTCAATTGAATTACATAAGTTTAGTGGTTGAATTTACAAAAACCCTAATTTATAATTCTAAAATTTATCATGTGGATTGCATAATTTTTCAGATCTGATATTTATGAATGTTATGCTATCATCTAGATGCATTTACCTTTCAAATTCACAAATCAAATTTCTTAATTAATTGGTTAATCAATCATTTTCACAAAATTTTGTATTGCTTAATCATAATTTTTAAATTCAAATTCAAATTTCCCTCCTTTGTGCACGAGTTTTACTACCATTAGTCTTACCTATAATATTCCAATAAGAAGTTGTAGAATTTGTTGGCAATTTGGAGGAATTGATTATGTGTTGCATTGATGTTTTGTCATTGATGTCAACACTAGCTGTTTTGCTGTCAACCGGGTTCCGGTAGAGTGGTTGGATTATGATATTGATTTGGAGACCATCTCCGGTATTCTTCGATTTGGTTCGACTTGTGGTATTGGCTTGGATTGGTTATTCATGTGTTCTTGATGCATGTCACATTCAATTGGTTCAGGATTTGATGATCTGGATGCTATCATTTTTTCTAGTAAGCCTTTTGGTCACCGGTAAGGGTTTTACTGACAACGCTTTGATGAAGATCTTTTGATTGAATCCGATAAGTGGTGTTTGTGCGGCTTCTAGAAGGTTATCAGGATGCTGATGGTTATCTTGTCCATGTTTCAGTTGTTCGTGGTGTTTCATTTGGCTTATGGCGACCTATTTTAGGTCCGGTGGTTATTCTGCTAGGTTATGGACCGGTTTGTGTAACGTGTTGGTTGATGCTCCCGATGCGTGACTGATTGGATTTATTGTTTGGATTATGTTGTTTCGGTCTTAGGCTGAATTCGTTTATCATTGGTTTGTGGGATTATGTAACGAATCTATTGTATTATCTTTTAGGTGGCTGACCTAATTGTTTAGGTCCCGGGTTGGTATAAATATGATGTAAGATCTCTTTGTAGATCATGGGTTTATGGGATATAGGATTATCTGTGTGCAAATAATGTTGTAATATATGCAGAGGGTTTGGTTGATCATAGGTGATCAAATTGGGTTTGTGAAAGAGGTTTAAGACCTCCGGTATTGAGCTTAACCGAAACTGTAAGGCATAGGAGTTGCTATTCTTGTAGTTCACTCATCCTTCCAGATTGTAGTTTGGATTTCTTTGTAGTCAGTGAGGCTCCTTTTGTGATGAGAAGTGTGCATTCCTGCATGTGCAGGCCCCTCTTATTGTAATCGCATACTTGCTGCATAAGTATTATCTGACTGTGGGTAGGCTTCCCATTGTGGTTTTTCCCTTTACTGGGTTTTCCACGTACAAATCTTGGTGTTATGTGTTATGGATGGTTGGTTAATTATTTTGTAATTTATGTTTATGCTTAATTGTTACATCTTCTATTCCGGTATTTGGTTTATGCATTCGGGTAGAAGGTTTTGTGAGCTTAAAGTTTTATAATCTATTGATAACTGATTCACCCCCCCTCTTAGTTGTCCACCAGTTATCCTAACAATTGGTATCAGAGCTTGGTCCTCTTTTGCATAAGCTTAACCACTTGAGGAAGATCCTATGGCAACTAATAATTCAACTGCAGCTGTTTTCCGGAGAGAAACCCCTAAGCTTGATTCGACAAATTACATATTATGAAAGAATTAGATGGAGACTCATTTGAGATGTATTGGGTGTTGGGACTCATTAAATTTGAGTCAAGTTTAGAGGCCCATTTCAAAATTTTGCTTTGCATTTCCAAATGATCATAAATGAGTCAGTTTGAATGGCCTAGTTAGAGAGAGGGTAAAATGGAGCCAGTTGATTTTCAGAGGGTAAGGTTCGGGAAAAATGTCCTACACCTTTCATTTGGCCTATTAAGTGATGTGCAAATTTTAGAATTCAGTTAGGATAAGTTTACCAGGTACCCATTTCGAGGGGTGAGCTGAAAGTGCATTTTAGGCACAAATGCAGATTTTACCAAGTAGCCTACTTTGGGTGTTTATATCTTTTGCCCTACTAATTGTCATGATGAAATTCAAAATGGATTGAATTATATGCATAAAAGTGTGCCTCCATGCAAAATTTCAAGTCTTCATGAATTTATTTGCTCAGTTTTCAAAGCTCAATATGTTTGCAATTTGTATGGTTTGACAAGTCCCTGTTTCAGCGCCTAGTCAGAGCCCTGTTTCGCATAAGTGTAAAAGTTGCCTCAGTAAGTATCATAACAGAATTTTTATTCCAGGCTATTGTTGGTATAAATGATGAGTCATGTTTCTAATTTCAAGCCTCTGCCAATCCGTTTAGTTGGTTTTCAAAAGGGTCTATTGAGTCATCGTTTTCAGTTTTCCGCACTTTCATTGCTATATCAGTTAAAGTGGCCATTTTCATGAGTGCACCATTTGCACCCAGTCAGTCTTTTGATCGAACTAAGAATTCAAAGATTTAATATGTACTTCAAGGTACCTGTGTTTCAAATTTGAAGGTCTATGGAGGTCGTTTGATATTTTTGAGAAAGGCATCATGTGTTGCCAGAACATTGACTTCATCAGGTCTGCAGTGTCGACAAAGCCAGTTGGGCATTTTTGAAAATTAATATCTCTTCACTCGAGACTCGTCTTGAGAAACCGTTTGGTAGATTTCATGCTTGTATATCAGAGTACAGGCCTGTCAGATAGCGAGGTCCAGAAAGGTGTTTTGACCACTTTGAAAATTACGTCTTTGCGATTAAATGTGAAAATGTGGCGTAATTGCCTGAAAGTTGCAAAACTCAGTCTGATGATCTGAAAATGGTGTCGATCGATTCCAGAGGTAAGTCTAAGGTTCCTGAGGTTAGTTGCATGAAAACGATTTTTTTTTTAGCCAGACCCACTTTGGGGCCCGACCTAGATAAATGCCTATGCATTAAATTTTATGGTGAAATGGTCTTAAATTCATGCAAATGTGTAAGCTATTTGTAGTTGGAGGCAAGAATATTCAGTTTTTTTAAGCCAAGTATATCTTATAATGCAATTGGCATGTGAGTGCAAAGTAAATGGAATGTGTTTTGAGAAGGCCTTTTGAAACATTCAGCCAAATGTGTTTTGGTGACTGGTGCAACGTTTAAAAGAGGAAATGAACTCCTAGCAAATGTGCATTGGCAAGCATCCTCCCTTCACGTGGTATGTTGGAGGGAACATTGAAGGAAACTTTCAGCAAATACAAATGGTGCAAAATCTCCCCCTCTATGTGGTTTTGAGGAACAATTTTTAAACTTTTAAATTGCTGTAACCAAAGACTTCCCTCCTTCCTCTACGTGGTTTTGTGGGAAATGATTCAGCAACAACAGTAGCTCCTCCACCCACATTTTTACTCAGACTCCAATGCTTCACGTGGAGATTGAAGAAGGAAATGTTCCAAACAAACAAATGCATTGGATAGATGTAACATTTAATTCCAATACCTTTGCAGTTCCTCACTGTGTGGATGAAGTGGATAAAGAGCGTTGAAGTCCAGAGCAAATGCAATTAGTAATACTTTCCTCCCAAGTGCCATGTGACTTTGCCAGTTCTCCCTATTGTGGTATGTGGGGGTATTTCAAACTTGAGTAATTTCCATCAGCTGTGAGAAGGATCAATGAAACCTAAAGGTAAAGTGTAAACAACAGGATTAACCCCTCCCACATTGAGTTTGGAGAGTCTCCAAGTTTCAGCAAATGCCAAATTCTCCTTGTTGTGTGTGTGGCGTTGAAAGTAACAGGAATATAGAAACCCCTATGAGCAGCAGCAATATGAAAGGTTGAAGAAGGCGTTGAGGGCATTAAAGCAAGTTCTTTCAGCAAATGTAGCATGAAGCAAAGCAATATGCCTCTACGTGAAGAGTATGGAGAGTTAAAAGTAAATTGTAAATGGCAGCCTCCTCCCTGCATGGTGTGTGGAGTGTAGAAGGCGTTAAACCTCCTGTGCATGGTCGAAAAGGGCATTGAAATCAAATCAAACACCAAAGATGCCATTAAAACTCTCAGGCAAAACCTTGAAAGCATAATCCCAGGCAAAATAACATTATCCCACATTGACTGGGAGATGTAACTTTTTGGTATTTAAGTATAAGGCCCCACATCTAATATGTCAAAGCCTCAAGAGGCTTTTGACAGATGGTGCTCATGGGTGCCCAAGTGGACCCCATGCATGTGAGTGCGCTTCTCGAGGCAACCGAGGAGGCTGACTGGGTGGTGACAAGTGGACCCCACGCAAGCACGGATCCTGAGGCAAGTAAGCGAGTTTTGTAGGAGATAGACAACTTAACCAGTGAGCATGTTCCAAAAGATCGACGATGCACGTGGATTCGCGAAGGGAAGATCGAGCAAGTCCAGAAAGATCCAAAGGTGCGCGTGATTTCGGAGCCCGAAGATGCACGCCAGTTACCTATCGCGAAATGGCGAAAGCCAGGTGGCAGGTCCAGTTGGCGGTCCAGCAGGTGGGTCCTGGTGAGGTGGTTGTCCAGTTGCAGTGACATGGTGCACAGGTGGTAGATACATGGCGATGAGCAAGCAACTTGGTGGCAGACACGTGGTAGATGGATGAGGTGTCATCCAAGGTGGTGCCCAGTGGATCATGCGAGCCAATCAGAGACCACCATGTGGCAGGGTGTAGGGCCAAAATCAGAGTAAAAATCAAAGTTAAATATATAGTTGAGACTATATAAAGAATTCAAAAATTTAAATGATTGTGCAGACATGAGTGATTAATTTGCTCAGAGGCTTATTTTTTGCCAAAATAAAAAGTATTATATATTGTCGGAAAGCTCTCGAGATGAGGAATGCAGTTATGGAGTTAGTTTCAACAGATATGGGATATTTCAAGAGCAGTTTCCATGGGATTGAAGAAGATATTTTTGGAGTTAGGGACAAAGGAGACACTTGGCATGTTCTGATGGATTCTGATCTTTTTACCTCTCCTTCTTATTCCCAATTCTTCTCAATTGTAGGGGTTCCAGTTTTTGAGAGATTTTCTCCAAGGGATAAATCTGAAATTGCAGGTTCCAGTGATGACATCTTTTTATTTTTGCAAATGACAGTGTGTTCTTCAAGGTTTTTAGTGTTGTCTTTGCTGTAGGTCTTGTTTCAGTTTGCAGGTTCACACATATGCAAGGCATGTGTGATTTTCCATGAAATTGTCTCCAAAATGTATTCAGATTCATACAATTTCATATTGTCAAGGATAATTTGGATTTGTCTCTTTTAGTCTTCTCTAAGAGTGTAATGTTTGTCTTTTGGGTATTCTTCAAGGAAGAATTTAAATCCTGAAACCCAAAATTAATGATGTTGAATATGTATATTGGATGTGTAAGCATGATTTTATGACATAGCAGAAAATTGTATTAATGTAAGGCATTGGTACATGAAAATTTAATGTTGAAAGGAACTTGCATTTGAGATTTCTCTTCCAGTTTTATGCATGACTCTGTGGCCTAGATAAGGCACTGGTCTTTTGTAACATTGAAGGGTTGTCAGAACTTCATTTAAAAATCCAAAATTAGAATATCTTTTGTTTTATGTTCTATGGTAGTGTCCCTCCATCTCATGATTCAAACATTGTTGAGTTGTCAATGTAGATTTAGCCTATCTACAGTACCCTCCTTGTTTTTGAACCGTTTATGAGATCTATCTACTTTATTGATGCTGTCATATGTGGGTAATGAGTTTGAATTTTAAGCATCAAAGGTATACCCACCTAGGTTTTGCAGAGCATGAAGAGTAGAAGGATTCATATCCTTGTCATGTTGTCCAAGCCATGAGGTTCTTCATAGATTGAATTGGCTACTTCATAGATCAATTGCAGGTGTACTTGGGTTAATCATTTTTGATGAACAACATTGGGAAAGAAATTTGGGAGATCACAGAGAAAGGCTATACTCATCATAATCCGGAATCTGGAAATCCTCCTCCGGCAAGCCTGGATAAGGACATTCAAAATGATTGTAGAGCTAGAGAAGCACTCTTGAGCACACTATCTGAACAGTAAATTATGGGATTAACTGACCAATCTAATGTGAAGGCTATATGGGATAAGTTGGAAGCTTTGAATGAAGGTGACTCTACTGTTAAAACTACTAAACTTGATGGTTACTGGGTAAGGTATGAGAACCTAAAGATGGAAGAAGATGAAAGGATTACTGCTTTCATGGAAAGAGTTAATGAACTTGTTATGGGAATTTAGTGTTGTGGTGAATCTCTGAGCGAAGATGTGATTGTTTCTAAAATTTTGAGAGCTTTTCCACCTACTTACAAGATGAAGGCTACTGAAATTAATGAGCTGAGAACAATGGCTAACACTTCTGTTAACCAAGATACTTTGGTTGGAAAATTGTTTGCTTTTGAGCTTGAAGAATTTGGTCCTCAAGGAGCTGCAAAGACTGAATTTGCTTTTCATGCACCTACATCATCAATCGACAAGAGTGATTGGAAAGCTTTATATGCGAAGGAACTGGATGAAATGAAGAAAGAAGATTAAGAGTTTGAACAACTGGAAGCCCTATCTGCTAGAAGAGTACCTAAAGGTTTTGCTAGAAGTAAGTATGAAGGGAAATCACCTTTTAAATGTTTTGCATGTAATAAGATAGGTCATTTTGCATCTAGATGTCTTGAGAGGAATTCAAGATTTGAAGAGAGAGATAGAAGATCTTTTAGGCCCAACCATGATTATCAGAACAAGCATAAGTAGAGGAGAAACAAAGACAAATCATGTTACTATGTAGATGAGGAAGGTGTAACTGATTCTGATGATGAACCGACACAAGATTTGGCTAGTGGATCCGGTAGTGGTAAGGAATGGGTATTTTTGGCTATTAAGGAAGATGCTCCGGTACCTGTTATTCAAAATGACGAAAAGGCCCTTGCTGCTAAAATTGAAGACAAGGATGAATGGGTGATAGACAGTGGTTGTTCACATCATATGTCTGGAGATAAAAGGAAGTTTTTATCTTTGCAAGAATTTAATGATGGAATGGTTAGATTTGGAGATGACAAAGCATGCATGATCAGAGGAAGAGGAACTATATAATTGGATGGTAAGAATAATACTGATAATATTTATTATGTTGAAAGTTTAAGGCATAATCTCTTGAGTGTAGGACAGTTGGTGGATAAGGGATTTCAATTACAGTTCAAGGATGGAAAATGCAAAATCATTGATAGATCTAGTTTGGAGATTGCAACCGATACACAGACTAAAGGTAACATCTTTCATTTGAACCCCAGTGAGAAAACAGGTTTGATTGCACAAATTGATGAGAGTTGGCTATGGCATAAGGGGTTGTGTCATGTGAATATTGATTGCATTGTAAAGATTAGTTCAACTAAGGCTGTTAGAGATATACCTAAGATTGTGAAGCCCTATAATCCGGTATGTAAGGAATGTCAATTGGGAAAGCAGGTCAGAACTTCTTTTAAGAGTATTCAAGATAAATCTAATGATGTTCTTGATCTTATTCATACTGATTTATGTGGTCCTAGTAGAATAAAGAGTTTTCAAGGTGATAGATATTTTATGCTAATCATTAATGACTATTATAGAATGATGTGGGTTACTTTTTGAAGGAAAAATTTGAAGCTTTTGAAAAGTTTAAGATCTTTAAAGCTAAAGTTGAGATAGAGACAGGGTTGAAGATTAAATGCTCAAGGTCAGATCAGGGTGGTGAATTCACATCCAGTGAATTTAACAGTTATTGTGAAAAGCATGGGATAAGGAGACAACTATCTGCCCCCCAGATACCTCAAAAGAATGGTGTTGTGGAAAGAAAGAACAAAACTATCTTGGATGCGGCTAGAATTATGATGATGGAAGCTAATCTGCCTCATATCTATTGGAAAGAAGTTGTGAGCACGATGATATACACATTCAACAGAGTTCATATAAAAGGAGACATCGGTAAGACACCTTATGAGTTATGGTTTGGTCATACACCTTCAGTTAAGCATTTCAGAATCTTTGGTAGTAAATGTTATATCAAAAGAGATAATCCATTAGAAAGTTTGATCCTAGATGCGATGAAGGGATATTTCTTGGTTATTCTAATGAAAGCAAAGCATATAGATGTTATAACAAGAGATTGAAGAGAACTGTGGAGAGTGCTAATGCCGAGGTGGATGAGTTGTACAAAGGTCAAAATAAAACTTATGAGAGAGAACCAGAAGTGGAGATGATCATAACTGAACTGGTAGCACCTGTATCAGAACAAAACGTTGAACCAGTTACTCAGACAGTATTATAAAATTTAACAGTGAATGAAGATCAAAGCAGGGAAACATAAAGTTAGAAGACTCCTCAGTATGTAAGGTTAAATAATTCAAAAGATCAGATCATTGGAGACAAGAACAAAGGAGTAATGACAAGAAGAAGGTTGGCAACTGATGAGGTATGATTAATTTCTCAAGTTGAACTAGCATCAGTTATTGAAGCTTGTAAAGATGAATGTTGGATGAAAGCTATTTTAAGAGGAATTAGATCAGATTGAAAAGAACAACACATGGACTTTAGTTCCCCGACCTAAATATAAGAATGTTAATGGAACTAAATGGGTTTTTAGGAACAAATTGAATGAGGATGGACAAGTTGTGAGGAATAAGGCTAGATTGGTATGTAAAGGATATTCTCAGAAGGAATGAATTGATTATGTTGAGACTTTTGCTCTGGTAGCTAGGATTGAAGCTGTGAGATTATTTCTTGCTTATGCCGCCCATAAGAATTACAAGGTTTATCAGATGGATGTTAAATGTGCATTTTTGAGTTGAGATCTTGAAGAGGAAGTTTATATTGAGAAACCTGATGGTTTTTCACTTTCAGATGATAAAAATATGGTTTGCAGGTTAAAGAAAGTGTTATATGGATTGAAACAAGCCCCTAGAGTTTGGTATGCTAGATTGGACAAATATCTTTTGAAGCTTGGTTTCACTAAAGGTAATGTTCACAGTAAATTATATTATAAGATCACTGATGATGACATATTTATTGTTGAAGTATTTGTTGATGATATCATTTTTGTAGGTGAGGATAAGTTATGTATGGAATTCTCTCAAAATATGAAGAATGAATTTGAGATGTCTATGATTGGGGAGATGATTTTTTTCTTAGGTTTATAGATTACTCAGAATGATTAAGGTATTTTCATCTATCAAACTAAGTATGCTAGAGAGTTGTTTAAGAAATTTGGTATGGAAAATTCTAAACCGGTTGGTACCCCTATGGTTACAAGTGAGAAATTGATAAAGAAAAATGTATTAGCTTCAGTAAATCCTACAAGGTACAAATATATGATTGGAGGTTTGTTAAAACTGACTCAGGCTAGACCGTATATAATGATCAAGATATCAGAGTGATCCTAGAGAGAATCATAAGTGTGCGTTGAAAAGGATTTTCAGGTATTTGCAAGGAACACTTGAGTATGGTTTGTGGTGCAAGAGCATCTCATCAACAAGCTATTCATGAACCTAAGGATAAATAATAGGAAAATTAGGATGTGTTAGAGTGTCTTGTGTTTCATGTATGCAAATAAACCCCACCATGTAAGCCCATGTCACTAATTAGGCAATTTGAGAAGCCAATTGGGACAATGTGGTAAAAAGGGGGTAATAGATGGTTTAAATTCATTTTTAATAGGTTTTAGACATGTTTTATGTGTGTTTGGTTGGTCCATGTGTGTGGATCCCAACGTTAGGAAGTATGACAACTTTTTGAGCAAATTGCAAAAATGCAACTTTTGAGTGCAAAAGTGCAACTTTTTGTAATTCGGTGGGAAACCGTTGGAGAGTTTTATAAGAATTGTGAGATCAATTCCCAAGGTTTTTGTTGTTGGAGTTGGAGTTTGAGAATCAGTAATATTCAAAATACTTTAGTTTTCCCAGAAATTCTAAGTTTGCAAGTATTGTATGTGTCTGTACGGATTGGTTTGAACCCCACAATCCATGTAGTAGAGAGGGAGATGAATTTTATTTCTTTTGGTGGTGGTCCGAGGTCTTAATAATTCTAGAGTAGAGAGAAACCTCCATTTTACTGATCGTAACCCGAAAAGTGAGGGTTTTGAACCAAAATGGCTTTATCTTGCACTCCAATCCATTAGAAGACTCTTTCTTTGGAGGGATGCAGGATAAGCCTTTGTATTTTTTTTTTTTTATGTTTTGTTACAGGGGAGACTTTGTTGTGTAGAGAAAAGAACAGATTTAGGTAGGCATCCCTAGGTGACTACCTAAGGCAAGTTTTAGGATAGTCATCATAATTTGTCTTAATTATAGATTCCAGGTGTGCAACCCTAGAATTAGAAGTTTATCACCACCCCCCACATGTCTATTAAGTTTATCCTTCATTTGGTCTACTGGTAAAAGTAGCTGCTTCAGAAAATAGGGCTAATTGCCCTTATTAAGTCTCTTAGCCTCTGAAGGGAACATACCTTATATTTGCAGATCTGACCAAAAAAATTTGGGGATCAATATATCTTCCAAAAGGGTGTCCGAAATGCTAATTTTTTTGTAGGGATGTGTGGAATATTTTTGAGTTAAAGCCAAAACATCGGTATAGGAGGGCTACAAGCTGAAGGGGTAGGTTTACAAAGGAGGTATTAGGGATTGATGCCAAATATCAAGACCAGTGCTTGAAAGAGGTCTTAGATTTTATGTGTGGACCAAATACAAAATCCCAAGGAGTAGGGATCACCGGTAAAGTACTTTTGAAGAGTTGAATCCTTTTACTCATCTTGAGTAGGCCCATGACTAGTGAGTGTGTGAGTAGTTTCATCCAAGGTGTAGAGTCCTTCCTTGCAGGACCCTTGTGAGTAGTTGAAGGGTCACTATCCTAACCTTATTTGGGATTGTTATTAGGAGTTTGGGTAGGCCTCTGCATCAAGTGGTATCAGAGAAAAGGAGTGTCCTTTGGAAGAGAAGAAGAAGGAAAGATGTTAGAAGAAGAAGGATCCCATAAGGCACCTTCCAGAATGACCAATGCAGAGTTGAATGTCCTGGTGAAGAAGTAGATGGCAGAGAGAAGAGAAGCCAGGGATGAGAATCAGGCCTTGAGGAATGAGATGGACCAGTTGAAGGATAGGGTGGAGAGGGGAGAGAGAGACTCTGGAGGAGAAGGGGATGAAGAGGAGATCCCTATGCAGGAAGAACTAGAGGTACCTGTAGAACATAGACCCTTGATGAGTGTCCTCAAGTCCATGGAAAGAAGAACAATGGATGTGAAGATGGATCTACCAGTATTTGCAGGCAAGATGGAGCCTGACACCATGATGGAGTGGATAGACTCCTTGGATAATTTCTTTTAGAGTGAAGACATACCAGACCACCAGAGGGTGAAGATGGCCCAATCCAAAATGAAAGGGGCTGCATTAACTTGGTGGAATTTCATCCAAGATGAGAGGGTGAAAGAGGGAAAGAGAAGAATGGCTACATGGAAGAAGATGATTGCTTTGGTGAAAGAAGCCTATGTTCCAATGGACTACAATATCCAATTGCATAGGAGGAGACATAATTTGTAACAAAAGGAGATGGATGTGAGCTCCTATATCGAGGAGTTCATGAAGTTATGTGTGAGGAATAAGGTGAAAGAGAGTGAAGATGAGAAGGTGGTAATGTATCTCAATGGGTTGAGGTTTACTATCCAAGAAGACTTGAATCTCCACACCCCGGAGACAATCCAAAAGTGTTTTCAATTGGCACTCAAGTTGGAGGAGAAGTTGAAGAGAAGGCAGGAGCAAAATGGAAGAGGTAAAGGGAGACAACAAAGAGGAGGAAGAGGCCCTTTCCGAGGTAGAGGAAATGGTTTTGGTTACCAGGGAGACTCTAATCAAGAAGGCAATAGAGGATAGAGTAGTTACAATCAAGGAGGAGGCTACAATCCAAGATGGAGCTTTAGGGGTAGAAGACCACCCTCTAAGGGGAGATCCCAAGGTAGAGGACCTCCTAGGTGCTACAACTATAATCAAGAAGGGCATATGGCCAATAAGTGTCTAAAGAAGGCTTCTAGCTTCGTGGGAGAAAGGAGAAGCAATTTGGTGCAAGAATCTGATTGTCAAAGTGTGGCAAGTGCAAACACTCATCAAAGTGTTAATGCTCTTGATAGCTATGGCTATCCTAAAAGAGGAGAGGCTCTGATGATGAGAAGAGTAGTAACCACCATGAAGGTACCTAACAAGGAGCCTACACAAGGGAAATATCTTTTCAAAACCACTTGCAAGGTAGGAGGAAAGGTATGCAAGGTTCTTATAGACTCCGGTTCTACTGAAAATTTTGTATCACTTGAAATGTTAGAAAAGCTTAAACTTAGGGAGCTGCCTCACCCATATCCTTATAAGGTTTCATGGCTCACCCAAGGTCAGCAAGCAGTGGTGGAAGAGCATGTTTGGGTGGAGTTTCAGATTGGATCTTACAAGGATAGATTGCTATTTGACATAGCCAAAATGGATGCATGCCATCTCTTATTTGGGAGACCATGGCAGTATGAATTGAAAGTTCATCATGATGGGTAGAGAAACACCTACTCAATCATCAAAGATGGGAAGGTGATAGAACTCTTACCTCTCATAGAGGAAGAGATGGAATCAAAAGGGAAGGATACAAGAGTGTTGATAGTAGAAGGTAAACAGTTCATGAAGGAGATTGTAGAGAAAGGTGTAGTTTTCTATGCCCTCATGCCTAGTCCCAAGGTGACAAGGAAAGAGCAGTTTGTAGAAGAGAAAGAAGGAGGACCAAAGCCCATAGACCTGATACTCAGACAGTTTCTTGATAAGTATCAAGGCATCATCTCAGATGGAATGCCAAGGTCCCTACCACTAGTAAGGGACATCAGTCATTGCATAGATCTGATCCTTGGATCTACATTGCCAAACAAAGAAGCCTACAAGCTCACCCTAGACCGGAATGCAAAAATGGCAAGGCAAATTGAAGAGTTGCTTGAATCAAGACTGATTGGCAAAAGTCTAATCCCATGTGTAGTACTGATAGTCCTTGCACCCAAGAAAGAAGGAACTTGGAGGATTTGTACAGTCTCAAGAGCCATCAACAAGATAACCATAAGGTATAGGTTTCCAATCCCTAGAATAGAGGATTTGCTTGATTGCTTAGGGAGTGCTAAATATTTTACAAAAAATGGATCTAAAAAGTGGATAACATTAGGTTAGAATAAGGCCAAGGGATGAATGGAAAATATCCTTTAAAACTAATGAGGGGTTATATGAATGGAAAGTCACGCCATTTTGGTTGTCCAATGCCCCTAGTACCTTTATGAGGTTAATGAATGAAGTTTTGGTGGAATTCATACGAAAATTTGTCATAGTATACTTAGATGATATTTTTATCTTCAGTCACACAAGGGAAGAACACCTGAACCACATAGATATGGTTCTTAAGAGGTTACATGAAGAGAAACTAATGATCAATTTGGAGAAGTGTTTATTCATGCAAGAAGAGATCATCTACTTGGGTTTTGTGATCTCACAAGGTGAGTTGAAAATGGATCAAGAGAAGGTGAGTGCTATATTGTCTTGGCCTACACCTAGAACTATGAATGATGTCCGAAGCTTCCATGGTTTAGCAACTTTTTATAGGAAATTCATAAGAGGATTTAGTCATGTTTGTGCACCCATTCTTGATACCATAAAGGGAGGACAAAAGTGCAGGTTCAGTTGGACCAAAGAGGCAGATGATTCATTTGAGACATTGAAGAAGAAGGTTGCAGAACAACTAGTCCTTGCCTTACCAGACTTCAATAAGATATTTCAGGTAAAATGTGATGCAAGCAACATTAAAATTGGAGTAGTACTCAGTCAAGAAGGAAGGGCTATTGCTTTTTTCAGTGAAAAGCTAAATGATGCTAAGAAAAGATACTCATCTTATGACTTGGAGATGTATGCTCTAGTACAGTCCTTGAAGAAATGGAGGCACTATTTATTGCCTAAGGAGTTCATAGTGATTTATGATAATTAGGCACTCAGTTTCATAAATAGTCAAGAGAAGCTTAATCACCGGCATATGTAGTGGTTAGAGACCCTGCAAGCCTTTACATTTACCCTCAAACACAAGAAGGGCGCCAAGAACAAAGTTGCTGATGCTTTGAGCAGAAGAGTCTTGACTGTAAACCAAATCAAGATTGAAAGTGTTGGTATTGATTCCTTAAAGAGTATGTATAATGTTGATGAAGACTTTGGAGAGATTTACAAGGTATGTGAAACTTTGAGTGACCAGTATCATATTGAGTTTTCTGAGTTTTTGATACAAGATGGATTGTTGTTCAAGGGAGTACATTTGTGTATTCCTAAATGTTCCATGAGATTGAATATTATTAGGGAGAAGCATTGTGGAGCTATGGAAGGTTATTTTGGCCTTGACAAGACCCTAGACCTTGTGAAGAGACATTCTTTTTGGCCTAAGTTGCAGATAGATGTGAGAAATTTTGTGGAGACATGTGTCATATGTCAGAAAGCCAAAGGGAAGTCTACAAATGCAAGTTTATATCAGCCTTTACCCATTCCTTCTAGGCCATGGGAGAGCATAAGTATGGAATTTGTGTTGGGTTTTCCTAGAACAAGGAGAGGATTTGACAATGTCTTTGTAGTAGTGGACAGGTTTAGTAAAATGGCTCATTTCTTGCCATGCAAGACTTCTTGTGATGCATCATATGTTGCAAACCTATTCTTCAAAGAGATAGTTTGGATACATGGATTTCCCCTGAACATTGTTTCACACAGAGATGTGAAGTTCATAGGTCACTTTTGGAGGACTCTTTGGAAGAAGTTGGGAACTAACCTAGCTTTCTCATCAGCCTACCATCCTCAAATGGACGGGAAAACTGAAGTTGTCAATAGGTCATTGGGGAACCGATTAAGTTGTTTAACAAGGAAACATGGAGAGAAGTGGGATAATATTTTGTCACAGGAAGAATTCTCATACAATGACACCATCAATAGGAGTACCGATAAATCTCCTTTTCAGATTGTTTATGGCATACACCCAAGGGGAGTGTTGGAGTTAAGAGATCTACCCAAAGAAGAATCCATTAGTGCAGATGGTGAAGCTTTTGCATCAACCATTAAAGAGGTGCATGACCAAGTCAAGTCTCATCTCCAACAATCTACAATGAAGTATAAAGCTCATGTTGATAAGAAGAAGAGAGATGTACAGTTTAATGTTGGGGATTTGGTATGGGTACATTTGAAGAAGGAGAGACTAACGAAAAGAAAATACACAAAACTCATGCAGAGGAAGATTGGACCATGTTAGATATTGAAGAAGTGTGGACATAATGCCTATGAGATCCAAATTCCTCCTGATCTTGGATTGTCACCCATTTTTAATGTGTGTGACCTTACACTTTTCAAAGATACTGGCAATGAAGAAGAGGAGCCAATACAGGTTACAACTGACAATGACGTTCCAAGGCAGGAATCACCTAAGTTGAGAAAAGTGATCGAAACCAGAGTCACAAAGAAGACAAGGAACAGGGAGTACATTGAGTACTTGGTGGCTTGGTAGGATAAACTAGATTCTAAGGCGGTTTGGATGACAAGTGAACAAATAGAAAATCATGGTGCAAATTTACAAACTCTGATCTCAAGTGGGCTTGAGATCTCTTCTCACGGGGAGTATGGTGTAGGATAACCTCATCAAAAAGCTATTCATGACCCTGAGGATGAAGAATAGGACCATTAAGATGTGCTAGAGTGTCTTATGTTTCATGTATGTAAACAAACCCCACCATGTAAGCCCATGTCATCAATTAGGCAATTTGAGAAGCAAATTGGGACAATGTGGTAAAAAAGGTGTAATAGATGGTTTAGATTCATGTTTAATAGGTTTTATACATGTTTTATGTGTGTTTGGTTGTTTTATGTGTGTGGATCCTAACCTTAGGAAGTATGACAACTTTTTGAGCAAAATTGCAAAAATGCAACTTTTGAGTGCAGAAGTGCAACTTTTTGTAATTCAGTTGGGGGAAGCCTTTCAACGGCTCCAACCTAATAAAAATTTGGTGGGAAACCATTGGATAGTTTTATAAGCCTTTTGGGTTCGATTCCAAAGGTTTGTGTTGTTGGAATTGGAGTTTGAGAATCAGTAATATTCAAAATACTTCAGTTTTCCCTGAAATTCTAAGTTTGCAGGTGTTGTACGTGACTGTACGGATTGGTTTGAACCCCAAAATCCATGGATTAGAGAGGGAGATGAATTAGATTTATTTTGGTGGTGGTCTGAGGTCTTAATCATTCTGGAGTAGAGAGAACCCTCTATTTTACTGATTGTGACCCGAAAAGTGAGGGTTTGGAGAGGGTTTTGAACCAAAATGGCTTTATCTTGCACTCCACTCCATTAGAAGACTCTTTCTTTGGAGGGATGCAGGATAACCCTTTGTATTTTAGTGTTTTTGTGTTTTTTTGTAGGGGAAACTTTTTTGTGTGGAGAAAATAACAGATTTAGATAGGCATCCCTATGTGACTACCTAAGGCAGGTTTTAGGACAGTCATCATAATTTGTCTTAACGATAGATTCCAGGCGTACAACCCTAGAATTAGAAGTTTCTCACTACCCCCCACATTCCTATTAAGTTTATCTTTCATTTGGCCTACCAGTAAAAGTAGTTGCTTTGGAAAATAGGGCCAATTGCCCCTATTAGGTCTCTTAGCCTCTAAAGGGAACATACCTTATATTTGCAGATCTGACCAAAGAAATTTTGGGATTAGTATATCTTCCAAAAGGGTGTCCTAAATTATAATTTTTTTGTAGGGGTATGTGGAATATTTTTGAGTTAAATCCAAAACACCGGTACATGAGGGCTACTAGCTGAAGGGGTAGGTTTACAAAGGAGGTATTAGGGTTTGATGCCCAAGATCAAGACCAGTGCTTGAAATAGGTCTTAGATGTTATGTGTGGACCAAATAAAAAATACCAAGGAGTAGGGATCACTAGTAAGGTACTTTGGAAGAGTTGAATCCTTTTACTCATCTTGAGTAGGCCCATGACTAGTGAGTGTGTTAGTAGTTTCATCCAAGGTGTAGAGTCCTTCCTTGCAGGACCCTTGTGAGTAGTTTAAGGGTCACTATCCTAACCTTATTTGGGATTGTTATTATGAGTTTGTTTAGGCCTCTGCATTAGTTTGTGGTATCCTAAATATGATGACTTTACACTATGTGCATATACAAATGTTGATTGGGCTAGAGATGTCGATGACCAAAAGAGTATATCCAGTGGAGCTTTCTTTCTTGGAAAGAAACTTGTTTCATGGATCAACAAGAAATAATCATGTACTTATTTATCTACTGCTGAATGCGAGTATGTTGCTACTGCTACTAGCTGTACACAAGTTTTATGGATGAAGAAAATGTTGAAAGATATAAGGGTTGATTGTAATGAACCGGTAGTTATTCACTGTGATTTTTCTGCTGTTATTGATATATCAAAGAATCCGGTATTTCATTTTAAGACTAAGCACATTTCTAGCAAGTATAATTTTCTGAAGGAGAAGGTGGAAGCAAATGAAGTTAGGCTAGTTTATGTGAACACTAAAGAGCAGATTGCAGATATCTTCACTAAACCTTTGCCTATGGAATCATTTGAGTAATTTAGAGATAGATTGAGAGTTTCTGCCCCTCCGATAGAGACTTGAGTGATGCTGATTGGCATCAATCCGATATGCATTTATCAATGCCATCATTCATTCCGAATTGATGTGTCTATGTAACTACTCAGGGGGAGTAGTCAGCTGTGTGGTTCAAAGGTTTTATGATTTTTGTTTGATGTTTATGTCAGATTTCTGGCATTGATGTCAAAGGGGGAGAGATATATGTGAAAAATAGAGCTTTAAAGTGATATCATTCATAGTGGGAGTTTGTTTTTTGGTTCAAAACTTCATTGTCATATCATCTTGGAGAGTTTGTTGGATGTCTTCCATTGGGGAGACTTGTTTGGAATTTTCTTGGCACTTGGATATTTTTCACATCTAGTGTTGCCATCAATGCCAAAGGGGGATATTGTTGTCAATTTGGAGGAATTGATTATGTGTTGCATTGATGTCAACACTAGCTATTTTTTTGTCTACCGACTTCCAGTAGAGTGGTTGGATTATGATATTGATCTGGAGACCATCTCTGATTTTCTCTGATATGGTCCGGCTTGTGGTATTGGCTTGGATTGATTATTCATGTATTCGTGATGTGTGTCGCATTTAGTTGGTTCAGGATTTGATGATCTAGATGCTATCATTTATTCTAGTAAGCCTTTTGGTCACCGATAAGGGTTTTACTGACAACGCTTTGATGAATCTGATAAGTGGTGTTGATGCAAATTCTAGAAGGTTATCAAGATTCTGATGGTTATCTTGTTCGTGTTCCTATTGTTCGTGGTGTTTCATTTGGCTTATGGTGACCTATTTTAGGTCCGGTGGTTATTCTGCTAGGTTATGGACCATTTTGTGTAACGTGTTGGTTGATGCTCTCGATGCGTCATTGGTTGGATTTATTGTTTGGATTATTTTTTTTTGTCTTAGGATGAATTGGTTTATCATTGGTTTGTGGTATTATGTAATGGATCTATTGTATTATCTTTTAGGTGGCCGACCTAATTGTTTAGGTCCTGGGTTGGTATAAATATGATATAAGATCTCTTTGTAGATCGCGGGTTTATGGGATATAGGATTATCTGTGTGCGAATAATGTTATAATCATATGAAGAGGTTTTGGTTGATCATAGGTGATCAAATTGGTTTTGTGAAAGAGGTTTAAGACCTCTGGTATTGAGCTTAACTGAAACTGTACTTAGGCATAGGAGATGCTATTCTTGTAGTTCACTCATCTTTCTGGATTGTAGTCTAGATTTATTTGTAGTCAGTGAGGCTCCTTTTGTGATGAACAGTGTGCCTTCCTGCATGTGCAGGAACCTCTTATTGTAATCACATACTTGTTGCAGAAGTATTATCTGATTGTGGGTAGGCTTCCCACCATGGTTTTTCCCTTTACCGGGTTTTCCACGTACAAATCTTGGTGTTATGTGTTATGGATGGTTGGTTAATTATTCTGTAATTTATGTTTATGGTTAACTGTTACATCTTCTATTCTGGTATTTGGTTTATGCATTCCGGTAGAAGGTTTTGTGAGCTTAAAGTTTTATAATCTGTTGACAACTGATTCACCCCCCCTCTCAGTTGTCCACCGTTTATCCTAACAAAATTAAGGCTTCCCAAGTTTTAATTACTAGTGATATGGAGCCTATTTTGGATAACTTGTTTCATGAGAATGTGGGTGACTCTTCTATTCCAATGATTGATGTCATTTATCTCCATTCTTTACATAATTCTCATGATGAGGGTGAATCACTAACTAGGGTTTCCATTGACCAATTGGAGAATATTGATAATGAATTTGAAAATCTTCAAAAATGGACGAGTCAACAATATTCAAAAATGAGGCTATCCCATTGATTGAAGGATTAAAAATAAAGGTTCAAAGTGATAAAGTTGGTGTTGATTTGTTGCATGGTCTTGCTGATATTGTTAATACTAATGTCATGCCTATGAAAAGTTGTGCTGAAGTCCTTGGTTACACTCAAGTACCTAGTCAAGTTGATCATTCTATTCCTATGGCTACATCTATGCCTAGTGTGCATACTTTCACATCTACCATAATGTCTACTTCCACACAAAATGTTAATCCTACACTGTTAGTCAAGGGGGAAACATTAATAATCAAAACTTTTCATACCTCCTTCTGTGAGTCTTTCATTTGTGACCCAATAATCTCCCATACCTACCTATCATAGTGTTCCACCTCCTTATTCTCAACCTCCTCCTTCATTTAACAATGTTACTCCTCCATCCCAATCCAACATGTATAATTTTAACCCATCAAGCAAAGCAACCATTAATAGCCTAGCTCAAATTGTGTCATCCTTGCAATAACAAATAGCTTCTATGAACCAATCAAAGTTTAGTTTGCCCACATTTGATGTAGCAAGCCCATTATCTAATGATATTATTCATGTTGTCCCCCTAAACATGTGGAAGTTCCTCAACTGGATCTTTATAATGGAAAAGGTGATCTCTTGACTCATGTGAAAACATTTTGAACTTTGTGTAGTGATTTTTCTTATGATCAAAGACTTTTGGCTAAATTGTTTACTAGAACATTTAGAGGTAAAGCTTTAAAATAACATTGTTCTTTGTCTCCTTATTTAATTACATCATTTCAACAATTGGCTAAGGATTTCATTCAACAATTTCACAATAATTTTGGTACTAAGATTACTTTGATTGATTTGATTTATTGTAAACATGGTGTTAAAGAAAAAATGACTAATTTTATTGGTAGATATAAACATTTGTATTCTCAAATTTCTTATCGTATGTCTGATCATGATGTTCAAAGAATTTTTATTTCTAATTTGTAAAAAGACATTAGGGATAAGCTTCTCTTTTATGAGTCTACTTCCTTTACACAGTTGTGCGTAGTACTTCATAACTATCATCTTCCAGTGAATCAATTTGAAAAATCTCCTTCAATGGATCCCGTTGATAAGAATGAAAGTGCTCAACAACCATTTGTGAAGTGTAAAGTGAACAAGGGATTCATAAATTTCAATGACAACAACAATAACTAGGTAGTAGCTGCAACAATAGGTGCACCTCCTTTATCCAAGTATTTTAGAAAAGAATTTACTCCTCTTTCTGAATGTTTACATAGTATTATGACACAATTGTTGAATAAAAATATGTTGAAACTTCTTCCCATCAAACCAATTGACACATCCAAGCCTTTGCCACCTTATCATGATTCCAAATCTTTTTTCTAATATCATCATCAACTCGGTCATGACACTAAAAAGTGTTATTCTTTAAGGAGTGTGATTCAAGACCTTATTGATAACAACACTATATCTGTAGCTAATGTGAATGGTAAGGGAAATAAATCTGTAGCTCCTACAAATCAAAATATCCAAATCTTTACTAATACTTTTCCTTCCCATTCTACTAATGTGGTTGAATGTGAGCATCTTGCATTTTCTCCCAATGACCTTGGCCTTGAGTCTAATGATGTGATGAATCTTATTGATAAACCCGCACCTCCCAAGGAACTATGCATTAGCTTTGATCGTAGTGAAACTATTGAAGCACCCAATGGCCCACTATATATCACTATGAAGATCGAAGACAAACTCTCATGAGGGGTTCTCATTTATCCAACGTGTATGGTGAATGTTATAACTGAAGAATATATTTATACTTTACAATTGCATCAAGTAACATATGATAAATATGATGTCGTGGTTAAGGTCTTTGATGGTTTCTCTTGTCCCACTATTGGTTCTATTAATCTTACCATTGAGGTTGGTAGTAAGTACTTAGAAGTCAATTTTGCTATTATTCCTACATCAAATCAATTTCATGTGAAGTTGAGACATCCTTGGCTCTCTTCCATGAAAGAGATCCCTTCGGCCATTCATAAGTTTTTAATATTCCCTCTTAATGAAAAAATCATAACAATTAATCATAGAATGTACCAACCCATAGTGAGGCATGGACATGATAATCTTGATTGCTTTTGGTTTAAGCAATTTGAACCTCTTAAACCAAGAAGTGATGCTCTCTTTGTCTCTTATCAAAAGTGGAAGAATGATATGATATTATCCTTGAGTAAGCCTAGAGATCCTAGAATCATTTCTCCTCCTCATGATGGACCTAGTCTCCTTCCTACACCTTTTATTACTCCTTTACATGTTGTAGTTTTTCCTCCTACATATTTCAAAGGGAAGCGTCTGGCATCTCCTATCTTTCAACCTAGTAGACCTTCTCCTATTCCTCCTTCTTTAAAGGGAGAGAAGAAGACTATGCCTATTGATCCTAAACCTTCACAACCCTTGATTGAAACTAAAATAAGTCGTTGTGCAAGAGAACGCCAATGGAGACGTCATGCTATGACTTGTGAACTTGCTTCTCAACCCATTTCTCCTCGAAGACTACAAATGTTGATATGATCCCATTTGTCCAGCCTTCGCCTAACCCTAGGGAGGAAGTTCAACCTAAATTTCCAAGATTAAAAAAGCTCAATAAAAATGATGGTTCATGTTCTATTCCTATTAAAGATCCCATTTATATTAATATTGAAGAAGAGATGGAAGAAAATCATGTTCATGCTAACAATGTTAATGATTCAAGTGATAAATATTAATATGTTGATGTTGACAATGATTTATCTAAACAATTATCACAAGCATTAATCCTAGCTCCAAGTAATAGACAAAGTGATCCATCATTAGAGCATGGACCTTGTTTGGAACTTGTGATAGTTCCATCTACCATGCTTGAAGTTGTTCCTCTTACATATTGTCGACCTTCCCAAAGCAATGTTGAGCGAAATTGGGAGGTGGATGATTTTCTTGATTAGCTTCATTCATACTATAGACTCTCTCTCTCTCTCTCTCTCTCTCTCTCTCTCTCTCTCTCTCTCTCTGTGGTTCATAACCTTCCTCTATTTTTTTCTCAATTATTCTATTTGTTGTCCCTAGTGTTGTCTACTTGAGGATGATGCAAAGTGTTGAGATCTCTTTTGGTCTCTCCCCTGTTGACTCAAAAGACACACGTGTCCTTCCAATGTGGTTCTACTTTCTTTGGGGCATGAAGATAAATTCAATGAAAATATAATTCATGATATACATTATTTATCACAAGAGCATACTAACTCCAGAGTTGAGTAGAACTCTTCTGTGTTTTATGTTTTATGATCATTATCCTTTGATGTATCCTTCTTGGGGGCATATCATTGTGGTAACATGCTTTTCTTTTGGATGCATGTATACTACATTAAAATAATTTATCCCTTGTGGCGTATGCAATCACTTTAATGTGGGGGAATACACTCCACTCAATTCTTCACTCTTTTGCATATCTCGATACTCAAGTTACTTTATAAATTTAGTCTTTTGATTTGTAATTTTAATATTTTTCTTTTCATGACTGATGGTAAGTGAATATTAATAGGCTAGTAGTCATGGTTCTCTTTCTCTCTCTTTCTTATGATGTCCCTTTTATCTTGATTTTGAAGTCATAATATACCTAAAGTCCAATGGGGGCTTGGTGTGTCTTGGCTCTTTAGTATCTTGATGAAAGCTTTTCAATGTGAACCTTTGTACTTTACTAAGATTATGATTAGTTTCATACTCCCTCTAAAGTGGGGGCTAAATGTAGCATCTTAAATTGTACTCCCCTATAATTCTATCTAGAGAGTTTTTTAGTGGCAATTCTTCGCCAATTGGCAAATTTCATGCAAATTGTCTGGGGCAAAATCATGGTCAAATCGCCCGAAATTTTGGGGTTAACGGTGCACTGTAGAATCTGGCTTCGCCATTGACCACACATCACCGACGTGCATGCCCGTAATATTTGCCTAAAATCACTCGGACACGGGTATTAGATCACCTCCGTTATTCGCCAGCAATAGTAAAATGGCCACGTACCTAGGACCTAATTCGCCAATGGTAAATTAAATGTTCATTGCACGCGTCAGCCAAATTCGCCAATATCAATTAAAACATTATAAGCATTCGAGGACCCATTTCAGCCCGCTTAAATTAAATTTTCATTGGACGCCTGCGCAATTCACCAAAAATGCAATTAAATTAAATGTTTATTGGCAATTGCGATGCTCGAGCCCCGCGCAATTTGCCAAAAATGCAATCATGGATTGCTATAAATACACTCTTTCTTACACTCTTTCTTACAATTTGTTCATGTTTGATTAGTAAATTGGGAGCTCTCGAGTCTCGATTTGCATTTCGCAAATTGAGTTGGAAAGTCGAAGTTCATTCACATTGTAGGGCGGAGGGCCAGAGTTACAATCCTGCAACACAGGCCCATGCATTCCTGATTCCTGATTCAGAGAATTGAGAAGGCATAAAGGTGAGTAATCATTTCTTCATACTTGATAGTATTAATTTTAACTTTTAATTCGTAGTGAGAGGTCAAGACTCAAGATGTCACAGTTAGACATGGGTGAGACTCCTCAGGGTGGTGAAGGGATTGAGATGTCACACAAGGGTGAGACTGAGACTCCTTAGGGTGGTGAAGGGATTAAGATGTTAGAAAAGGGTAAGACTCCTCAGGGTGGTGAAATTGAAGGGATTGAGAGGCCATCAAAACGCCCAAAACTTAAACTTAAAGATACTACCATAAAGTCTTTCTTTGGAATTGGCAAAGTTTCTGGTCCATCAACTTCTGTAGTTGCATAAGCCATTCACAGTAGCTCACCACCACCACAAGGTGGGATTGTCATTGAGTTAAATGCATCAAATAAGGATGGCAATACCGACATGGCATAAGATGTTGTAAGGGATACACACAATGAGATAATTCACTCGGATGCAAATGCTAGTACTGAAGATGATGTTGCTAGGAAGAAAAGAAAAAGGAAAGTAAAACTGGGGCAAGAGTGGGAGATGACAGGGAGTTTTAAGATTTATTGGGTAGCAAAGTACCCATTCATTGAACCAATCCCAAACAATGATGAACAACCAATAGAATGCAGGTGTAAGATTTGTAGCTAGAAAAGAAAAAGAGAGAAGAAGATGCAGCTAAAGCTTGACACCATAGAAAAGCATATTGGTAAGGTTTATGAAAAACAGATCATAGACGGAAAGGAAACACGAGTAGTAAGATGGAAATCAAAGGAAGAATGTCTTCATGTTAAGTATGCCACAGAATATGAAGAGCATAACCACAAAATGACAGTGATTGGTAATAGTGGATTTGGAAATACAATCAAGGCTGGGCTTGAACATGCAGCAAAAGATGCAAACCTGGCAAAGACTGTTTAGATGAGTGTTATTTTTCATATTATGTTGAGAGGGCGTCCTATGAAATATTTCCCAGAATTTAGTAATTTATTATCTTTTTTGAATGTTCCTCACTATCCTATGTCACATTGGTCAATAAATGTTGGATGGCAAATGGAAAACTGTCTCGCTGAGGTGGAAAAACAAAATTTACAAGAGAGTGTAAAAGAGTCAAATTTCATTTCATTATCCATAGATGAAGTTACTACGGTAGATAACACTGCTTGGGTTTGTATGCATGTGTATACTGTAAAAGAACATGTCCGCCGAGCTCATCTACTCTGTGTTCATAAAATGAGGGGAAATTCAACAGCAGAAAATTTATATTTGGAAGTTAAGAAAGCTTTGAATGAAATTGCTAGTATGGATGACTTGACAATTGCTAAGAAGTTGGTGTGTGTTGGAGCTACAGTAATGCAAGGTCAAAGGATCGATCTTTGTGCAAGATTACAAACTAGTATTGCACCATACATGGTTGGCATTCACTGCATGGCCCATCGAATGAATTTAGCATATAGAATTGTAAGCAATTTCCCTACAGAATATCAATCCTTGATCGGTCTAATGTATGAGCAACACCTCACAGTAGACAAAGCTCCTGATCTCTTACATAAGTTAAGTGATATAGAGACTCTGTTAACTTTAGCTAGTCTTCTCCCCATGCTGGATTCAATGAATAAACTTGTTAAGAAATCCCAAGATAGAACTATGTATATCAATGAGTATAGCACTCTACATAAAATGACATGCTTGAGCCTGGATGGTCTATATTCAGATCTAACAGAAGCCCAATTTTTTTTAGGTGGCAGATAATTACAAATTTGAATCATGCTGAGAATTTTTTACATTTCAATACCAAAAATGAGCTATGTGTCTTTGTAAAAGGATTTCAGATACCAATGCACCAATCTAAGACGAGCAAGCGAGGTAGAGCACTACCAGTTAAAAAGGAAGATTTTGACAAGATTGTTAAATCTGTTAGTGATAATTTGAAGTCTATTGCATATGAACTTTCAACTGAGATTCGTGAAAGATTCCCTCAAGAAGAAATACTTGAAGCCATGGGTTGTGTGTATCCTCAATTTTGGCATTCAATTGGAGATAATCCAAATGACGCAAAGATGTATCATAAAAAACTAGAGGAATTGATATTGACATTTTCAAAAGATGCATATTGTAATGGACAACCAATAGAAGGAATTTTAAATTCAGATCATCTTAGAAAACAATGCAAACAGTTTGCATTGGTTATGAAACAATAGTTGGTTAACTTGGAGAATCCATTTGAACCTGGATCAATCACAAGGCTTTGGAAAAGGATAGATCAAAGTGAAGCATTGCGTATTGCAATACCAGAATATTTGAAACTTGCTGATTTATGTCAAACAATGATATTGGGGTTGGTGGAAGATGAGAGAGTTTTCAGTGCATTAGGGCTTTTGAAATCAAAGATCAGAAACAAATTAGACAAGAATTTGGAAACTTGCTTGAGGTTGTTTGTAACCCAGTATAATGTTAGAGATTTTCCATATGACAGGGCACTGGCAATCTGGAATTCCATGCATGAAAGATGAGGGGTGTGCAACACTTTAAAAGTTGGTGGTGTTATTGCTAGTGCTAGTGCTAAGACAAATGAATATGATGGATCGAAGACTCAGAGTCAGCATGAAGACGAAGACATTTTTGAATACCCGACTCAGAATGAAGATGAACCTGTTAGTACTAGTCAGTTTCCAGATCTTGAGTCCATTTGGGATATAGAAGCCTCAGACAGTCAGACTGAGTCACTGAAGTGAATTAGCAGTCAGTTTATAGGTATTTATAATTATACTACAGTTCTTGAGTCATATTACAATTTCAATTTGCAAAATTGCAATACTATAGTTGTCATTGATGATTTTTGATATTGTATTCCTTGAATTTGTCAATCAGAAGTAGAACGGATACTTATTTCATATTTTAAATTGTGAATTTGAATTATTACTAAACAATTGAATTATTAGTAAATTGGTATTTGGTTCCACATTATGTTGAACATGAAATGCAACAATTTGTGTCACAAGATCCATAAAATTATTCATACTGCATAACCGTTACTGCAAGAACCTTTCTACTGTTCTACAGTAAATGCTTAAAATGATGTTCATGGCGATTAGAGTTTTGTGTTTTTTTTTTCCTTAGTTGGCTAGTAAACCGAAGTTGTCGTGCATTGAAAATCTGAGTTGTCCTCTATTTATTTGTCCATGTCATCATCAAGTGTGGTCAAATCGGTTGGTCAGACATGTTTAATGTTTCATCTCTAACTCGCAAATAAATTTCATGTTTAACAATTTAAGTGGCGAGTTAGTGAGTGTTGGACCTGTTGGTTTGGGTTTAAATCGCGAGGTCTCTTGTTTTTTGAGCGTTAGCATTTTATGTTAGTGAGGTGGAGATTGTTAATGAAATCGCTTTGGTCATGAGATTGTGACTGGGTGTGATTTTATGTTGTCGCACGGTCGCGAGGTGTTCATGGTTAAGTCATTTTAATTTACGATCATGCGATGTAGTTGGTATTGTAGCTTAGTTGGTTTCATTGCTTGCTCACAGGTTTTGAGGTTGTTTAGCATTTTAAGTTGCGATCTGGCGATAGGTAAGTTTTGGTCTGATTTTGTGGTCATCGCATGCTCGCCGGTTTGTAAGTCTTAAGTCAAAAAGTGTTGCGAGCATGCGATGGCGGTTAAGTGCCTTGTTGTCGCGGGATCGAAAGGGTTTAAGTCAAGTTAAGTTTCGAGTTGTGAGCTTGCAATGAAATAAGTTATTTTGTTAGATTTGCAGTAGTTGCTAGCTCATAGGTAAAGAAAGAATATTACAAATAATGTTGCGAGGTTCCGACTGAAGGGCTTGATGAAGATCAACGGCTGTCGCTCACTCGTGAGATTCTTTGAGGATTCGTAAAAGGGGTTGCGAGCTTGCGATTAAGAGGATTTGGTAGCATTGTCACTAACTTGCCGGTTCCTTTCCTAATTGTTATAACCGATTGAGAGTGTGCGATTAAAGATGGGGATTGACACGTGGACTTGTTTGTCGAGTTCTGTAAAAGTTTTGAATGGCAATCACAATCAAATGCCACAGTAGCTAGTTCATGCAAGTGTGGCAATTAATGAGACTTGAGAGAAGTGACAGCTTGCATGATCTAGTTGAGATTTTGACATTTGTACAATTGCATTAATGACGGTGCCCATTCCCAAATACCATTTTATGTGGCGAGGTTGTGACTGGATGTGATTTTATGTTATTGCAAGGTCGTGAGGTGTTCGCGGTTAGGTCATTTTAATTTGCAATCATGCGATGGGGTTAAGTCACTTGCTCGTAGGTTTTGAAGTTGTTTAGCATTTTAAGTTGCACTTGCAATCTGGCAACAGGTAAGTTTTGGTCTGATTTTGTGGTCATCGCATGCTCGTGGGTTTGTAAGTCTTAAGTCAAAAAGTGTTGTGAGCATGCGATGGCAGTTAAGTGTCTTCTTGTCACGGGATCGCAAGGGTTTAAGTCAAGTTAAGTTTCTAGTTGTGAGCTTGCGATGAAATAAATTGTTTTGTTAGATCAACGGTTGTCGCTCACTTGTGAGATTCTTTGAGGATTCGTAAAAGGGGTTGCAAGCTTGCAATTAAGAGAATTTGGCAGCATTGTTGCTAACTCGCTAACACGTGGACTTGTTTGCTGGGTTCTGTAAAAGTTTTGAATGCCAATTGCCAATCAAATATAAGGGCATGAATTCAAATTTCCCTCGAGTACTTCAGTTTGAAGTTTGAATTAATGCCACAGACTGTAGCTACTAGCTAGTTCATGGAAGTGTGGCAATTAATAAGACTTGAGAGTTGAGACTTGAGAGAAGTGACGACACCCAAATAGTAAATACCATAAATTGCATGATCAAGCTGAGGTTTTGTATAATTGCATTAATGCATTCTATCTTCGAGGTAATCCAGTGAATTGAGCTCTGCAACAACGTTGGAGAATTCAGAGTGTTGGGTGTGAGAAAATTTCAGAAAATTCGTTAAGTTTTTCTCCTACAGCTAAAATGAGCCAGGCAACGAGTGGTACTAAAGGTTCCAAGCCCAAGCCCAAGCCCAAGGCCATGACAAGTGGAGCAAGAGAACCTGGAGGTTCCAAGGCCAATGCCACTGAGGAAATGATGGTTAAGAAATACAAAGAAGAATTTGTAGATTTGATGCCAGGGACTTCCGTTGCTTTGAATACAAATCATTTGGCATGGAGAGATTTATTTAGCCAATGTAGAAACCCTACCACACCTAATATGACTGGTTATGCACTGTTTAAGTATTTCTGGAATAATAGGGTTAAGGGTGTCCCGATGTCAAACCCTTGGGATTTAAATATGGCAAAGTTAATTGTGCCAGATGTGTATGTTGATGTGGATTTGATCAAAGAGTTGGCCAAACACTATTGTCCAGTATCTAGGGTAATCAGAAGAAAGAACCAATCTGCCCTAGTTTCAATTAACAGAGCTAGCTTTGTTGAAGCTTTCCAAATTACTGGTTCTGCATGTACAGATATAGATTTGGAGTGGATTGCAGAGGATTATGACAAATACAAAGGTGTTATCAAGAAGCATGCAATCCCCAGATACATGCCTAGGGTGGATAGGAAGCCGGTTATAATTCCAGAGAGTATTGAACCACCATTTGACATCACACCTTTCCACCATTATATGCATTGTACAATCTATGGATTATGCAGAGTGTTGGGTTTTGATGGAGATTCAACAGTGTCAGCTGAATTACTGATGATGGCCATGGACATTCAACACCCAGATGTTAACAAAGATTATGATTATGTGGGCTATGTGGTTGAACACATTCATAATGCTCTAGTTAAAATTCAGAGTGGTGCACCCAGCCCTACATTCAAGCATTATTCATTGCTGATGCATTTAATCTTGTTCTATAATGTTGAGTTCTTGGATAAATAATTGAAGCTTTTCAAAGAAGAACTCAATGTCTTAATGCCAATACAAAGATGGACCCAGGTTTGGGACAGTAGTTCTCCCCATTCTTCTTTCCTTTTCTTTGAAAATTGGATTGTTTCACCAATTATGGAAATGCTAGGAATAATTAGGGAACGATTGTCAATTGATGTTAGGAGAGTTTTGAGACCTCACCAGTTTGTTCCAAACTGGTCTATTTCACATAACTGGGGGGACTTTTATTTTTTTGATAACTTTTATGTGATCAGAGTCTATGGGTGTCCTCAGTCTCCCCATATTTTACCAAAGTTTGTTCCAATTAGGATTGCTTTTATGGAGTTTATTTGGCAATTGACCCTAGTTGAAAAAGAATACCTTGATAAACACAGGAAGGGTTCTTTTCTTCCTAGGCTTTGGGTTGCATCTGATTTTACCATTGGTAGGATTTTCTTTGATCAAGTAAACAATTTCCTTAAACAATATAGGTTGGTTAATGCTGTGTCTAGATTCTGTGATCTGGAACAATTTATTAAAATTGCAATGCAAAAAATGACACCTTGGGCCGCAATAAAGGACCATGAACCATTGGATGATGAAGATGTGGTTAGAAATTTGCTGAGAAAAGATGAAGTACAAGAAAGGAGAAGAAAATGGAAAAATTTGATGAGAGTTGAAGCAGAATTGAAGGCTACTGACCCTAGTTTCTTAGGTTTTTGCCCTGATAGCCCGTACCTAGAGAGGATTAACAAGATGTTGAGTTTATATGAAACTTTGATGGAACAAATGCCTCCAATTCCAGATTCCGAAGTGGCTGCTCAGTAGAAAGACCCCCAAGATGTACATTCTTCACATGGCAAGAGGCCACTTAGTGTGTTTGCTGATGATGTAGAGAGTGGGGATGAAGTTCAATCTACCCCAGCTGCAAAGAAACAAAAAACCAGTGAGGTTGGTACAATTGTGAGGAGAGACCCTGCTAGAGCAATTGTTACAAATCAAGGACAATAATTTCATCAAATAAGGACACATCTCAGAGAAGCAGGGCAGAATGAAGAACAGGGAGAAACAAACAAAGCCCTTGCTCAAGGCTTTGATGAGCGTGTGATGTTGTCAAATGAATTCATGAAAGATGATGACTTTATTAAGTCAGATGAATTTAAAAGTTTTTTGTCAAGATTGAAACAAAAACAATTAAGGCAAAATCTGATCATAGAGGAAGCAAATGAAGAAAAGAAATAGGAGATCATCAAGGCACTGCAGCAATATGATCCTGACAGGGAGCAAATATCTGTGGAACAGGCAAGACAATTGATTAAGAGTACTAGTATGATTATGATGCCTGACTGGGATATCCAGTTTACTTTTATTATTGATCAGATTAGGAAGCAAGAGGACCCAATGTTCAAAACTGAATTTGAAATTGGAGATGTAATAAGAGGATCGGGATTTAATCCTAAGTCAAAGATACTTGCTGCTTGGTCTTTGGCCCCTTCCACTCAAAAGCCCCACCTTCTAAATATCCAAGTAGAAAAGAAAGCTGATAGAATGATCCGGAGCTTGCAAAACACAACTGACACAGAGATTGCCTCTTTTTTGACTCAAGTTTCTTTCATGAATTTATCAAAAATAGAGGATTTGTCAAGAAGATACACAGAAACATATACCCAATTGATTACATTGAATAAAAAATATGAAGAGACACTGATGAAGAAGGGCGCTCTGGACGAAGAGTTAGTGGATTTGAAAGAAAAAATTGCAAATGAGCCCCCTCCAATACAGATTATAGAACAAGTACAAGAAATACCAGCTAATGTGACAACAAAAATGGAGGAATACACAGGGAAAATTGAAAAGCTTGAAAAGGAACAAAATGTCAAGGCTATCTCTATTGTGTTAGGAATTCTGAAACACAGGATTAATGTATTGAAAGGAAAATTGATGGTAGTGCATGATTTGCACATTTCTTTGACAGAGGCAAGTAAAACATCCTCAGAGGCTGTCGCTTTTCTTGGACCTTTGTTCAATGTTTGGTCAGGAAGAAGTAGATTAGTGGATAAGCTAGATACTGCAATGATGTATAGTGACGATTTCCCTCCCAAGATTAGTGACACCAAAGACGTGGTGGAGGTAATGAATGCAGCGTATGCATTTTTCACAGGGAAGGATGTGCTTATAAATGAAAAATTGTAGACATTTGGAGAAGGTTATAGTAAATTGGTGCCTTCAATTTATGGTAGTAATGGACAGTTGAAATCAGTTTCTGATTGGACTAGCGAATTTGATTTGATTCTGGAGCAAGAAGAAATAATCAAGCATGTAAATGAACAGGTTGATGCTGATTTCCTTAACAGTATGCTTGATTCACTATTCAAGGTTGAGGTTGACCATGCAAAATTTATTGTTGGGTCTAGGGCAGTTACAGATGCTAGATGGATAGATTCAATTGCAAAGTTGAAAGAGGTAAAGGCATTCAGTTGGCCAACAGACAAAGAGGTGGATAGGTGGCAAGCCATGCGAAAGCCAAAGAAGAAATCTCAGGTTGTGGTTGCTACCCAAGATTACTCACAATAATCTTTTTATTTTCGATCAGTAGAGAGGGATGGCCAGTTGGCCACTTTTATTGATGTTGAACTTGAAAACTCTTATATAGTTATAAATTTATAATAGCTCAATTGTTCAAGAATTTGATAAGTGCATAGTTGAAAACTTGAATCGCATTGTGAATTTACTTTATGATATCATTATGAATATAATATCAATATCATTTGCAGTTTGAGATCTTCACATAATTGTCTTTGTGTTGAATTTATGTTTTCACTGTGAATTGAATGGTCAAGGGTTTTTCAGTTTACATATGAATCTGGGTTGTGTATGTAATGACATTATTCATTATTGAAGTTTATTATCATATTGACTTGAATTGTAAGTTTAAAGTGACTCTAGAGTCTATGCCCTAGGATAAGGCATCGGTCTATTGTCTTGATGTTTTACTAATTATGTTGTATAATGTATTCCTATCTATTGTGGTGTTTAATAGGAATACTTTCATTCTTAATACTCTTGAGTCTTATGATTTTATATGCTATGGATGTTTATGTAATATATATGGAGGTGTTCTATGACTGTCTATAATCTGCCCACCAATTACAATGAGGTGAATCCTCAATATGTATTATGATTCCAGACTAACAGAAAATTTAAATGAAAAATTACATACACCATAACAATGCAACAAATGAAAAAAGTTAAATCTCATAATTCTGATCATTTGAAAGAGATACAATCATACACAATAAATTTAATAATTTATATATAACTCCTTCAAGAACCTGCACAAAGCTTGACACTAAATGCTTTTCATTTGCTATATAAATGACTATACAGTATACAACTTGCTTCCTTCACCTAGAGTCTAGAATGAAGAATCACTACTGGAACTAGAAAAGAAACCCCAATGACTATACAACTTGCAAAACTGCTTGAGCCATGCCATTATCACCCTGATGCCTTCGGATGGAATGTGAGATGTTACGTTCTATCCAACATATCATTTCCAAATAATTGAGGAAGCCTTCATGCCCAGGAATAGAGACAATGGAAAGAGGAACTTGAGCCTTCATGCCCACGATCAGGGAAAGTGGAAACAGGAGCTTTAGGGTAAATGTAATCTATTGGGGAGGGGTTGCAGCTTCCATATTGTCACAAAGATGACTGGCTGCCACTCCCTATCCAAACAAATCCTTCTTTCATTCCTTTGCGGGCTCCTTCTTCAAACCCCTTGCCATCCTATGGAAGAGTAGAAGTAGAGGATGTGCCATGCTTGGCCCTTCTTGACAAGAAAAGGCTTTCACACCCCCTTTGGCAATCCTTCTCACTTTCACAACCCCTTTAACAATAAACAAACTCACACAGAAGAAAACAAAAAAACACCCATCCAGTATCACAGAGCACACAAGTACAAATCCATGCACGATCCTGCTCAAACATCATCTTCCTTTCTAAGGAAAAAAACCACTCTTAGAAAATGAAAAAGGTTTATTTTCTCTTCTACCAATTAAGTCACCACTCCATTGTATTTATAACATTTTCACACTTCATTTGGTGATGCTTATTCTGCATTCACGTGAAAAATTATCATTTTGGTGGTTTCCAACATGACTGTAGACTCTAGAAGTCATCATCATGCCTATCAAATCCACTGTATCCTGCTAAGGCTCATCTATTGTGAACAATTTTGTTCTGATTTTATTCCTCCTTGATTGGACAAATTCTGCTTCAAAATCCTTGACAACAAGCAACCTGAGCTCTTATTTCTCAGAGAAATCCGTGATCTCCCATCTCTAACTCAGAAGCTATCAAATCCTTTTATGCCTCTGAAACCATTGTCCTCGCTTGTCTAATCAACCTCGACTCAAAAGAAACCTTCAAACTAGTCCCTGAGGAACGAGTCAGCATCCAAACCTTATGGTTATCACTAGCTCGCGAGGTAAAATGTCTGAAGACGTGATCAAGTTGCGAGTTAGCGACCAGATAGTTAGTGGTTAAGTTTTATGGTTATCGCTAGCTCACAAGGTAAAATGTCTGAAGACGTGATCAAGCCGGGAGCTGGTGACAAGTTGGTTTGGGTTTACATTGCGAGGTCTCAGGATTTTTGGGTGTTAGCATTTTATGTTACCGAGCTTAGCAAATAAAACAATATAGATTGTTAGTGAAATTGCTTTGGTCGCAAGGTCTCGAGTTGGTCTGATGTCATACATTATAGCCGTGAGAGTTAGCGAGTAACTCATTTCATATAGTTGCCGCTATCTCTCATGTTTGTTTAATGTTAGCATTTTTAGGTCACGAGCTAGCGACTAGACAGTTTGTGGTTAGGTTTAAATTTGGTTATTGCCAGCTTGCGAAGTTAAATGTCCAAAGACTTGATCAAGCCACGAGCTTGCGAGTGAATTGCTAGCGGTTAAGAGATAAACCATTTTATGTTGGCGAGTACGCAACAAAGGCTAAAGTTACCACTATCTCCAAGTCACTGCGGTGACGAGGACTTAACATTTTGTGGTTGAGAATTGGTGAGTGGCAATTCAGTTTCCCTCAGTCGCTAGATCTCGAGGCTACAAAGGCTTAACATTTTCAACTTGCGAGTTGGAGATAGAGAGAGTCATAAGGGCTTGTCACTAGGTCGCGAGATGCCCTAATGGGCAGTCTTCCAGGTAGAGAGATGATGACTGCGTGCCACATGTTTTAATGACTTAAAGTTAATATCTTGAAATCGCCAATATTTTTATTTTTATGGTTTGAAAATAGCTTGAAATTGCCAATATTTTTATTTTTATGGTTTGAAAATAGGTTGAAATCGCCAATATTATTTTTTAATGGTTTGAAAATAGGTTGAAATCGTCAATACAAATATTTTTCTGGTTTTAAAAACATTACAATTAGCCCATGCAAATATTTTTTGGGTTTTAAAAACATTACAATTCGCCAGGATTTTTTCACAAACTTTGAGCGATCACGGCTAATTCGCCAATGGAGATTATTATTTTTCTCCGTAAACCACAAAAATTCACCAGTAAAATTAAAATTGTCCTCGGGAATTATACAACTTTCGCTAGTTTTTTACACCTTGTCCAAGGGAGGGGTTTCTTAAAGTTTTCCCTGATTTTATCCTCATTTGGGCCCTCACCTTGGCATTCTTGTCTCGAGGCTTGATTGGAGCCTTGATTTTGCTCACACCATGAAAATTCTTCATTATTTTCAACTTGCACTTCATTTGCCCTTTGTTTCTTGGTTTTTGAATGATTAGGACCAGGGCATTGGTGCCCTAGTCTTCCCAACTAAGACCCAGTTTTGGGCCCCTTAATGATCACACCATTTTAGTTGAGACCTAGATCCCATGTCGGCTCATGTCAGAAAATTAAGTTATTTTTTGACGAGAAGGTATAAAAGGAGGTCTACCCCTCTCATTTTGATATATCCAAAAAAACAATCACACATCTATCAATCAATTACACATTAAAATTCAAGTGAGCAAGAAATTAATCTTCTTTCAAGCATTGGAGTAGAATTAAGGTCAAGTTTCAAGCATTGGAGTTGACATTCATGTTTTATGTTTATGGAGACTAAATGAAACCCTAATTCCTTGTGGAGACAAACAAAACTCCATTAAAAGGTATATCATTAGTGTTTTCAGTGATTATTCAACATCTCTCTTAAAAGGAGAATATTTCCATTACTGCAATTCAATTACATTTTATTTCTATTCCATGGTTAATTCTAGAACTGAGGTTTGACCTAAGGCAAGCCTTTATTCCCAACCTATTTACCTTCTCTAGTGTGTAAGGGAGAAGGTACAGAGTTGTGATCTTCAGGATTGGCTTTATTTATAGTGACAAACATATTCCACTTTGGATGACAAAAAGAGTGGAGGACCGGTGCGATGGGCATACCAGTCCCAACATTTTAGGAGCTGTTGGATATTGCTGGTCATTGCTGCAACTAGGATATGTTGTTTTCATTGATGTCAACATATTCCTATGTATTGCTCCGGTGATTGAAAATTGGGAAGATCTTATGATCCGGTTTGAAGTGTTGTTTTTGTTGATCATTGTTTTGCAGAACTCGATATATCCTCTAGTATATTCCGATGTGATCAAATCTTGTGCTAAGCTTTTGGGATATTGCTTGGGATGGTCTTGTGTATCTTCATTTCAAATGGATCATGATTTGGTGCTTTGCAAGTTATCTTTCTTCATGACAATTGTTGATTGGTTGTGTTCTTGAGCTTTCAAACGTTGACCGATGAAGATTTGATAAGTGGTGTTGGTGTGGCTGTTCCTAATGATTCTAACGTGCTTGCTTGTGTTTCCTAGTCATGTCCTATTTTTTTTGGTGATTCACATTGATCGTTGTGTGAGTTATTGGTGGTTTTTATGAACTGATGATGATTTACATCTTATGCAGTTTTCCTGGTGGTGTAGCGTGTTGCAGTCGATCTTGGCATGATTTCTAGTGGAGATGAGCATTTGAGAATTTGATTTAGGTCCATGTTATGATATGTAAATCATTATATTGGTCCAGTGGTGGATCTTTGTATCGTGTGATGTAATTTTTTAATTGTGGGTTGAGGGTTTAGTCGACCTTGTTATCAAGGTTGATGATTTGTATATATAGGTGATATATTCATGCAATTTAGGTGTCGAGGCTATGTCTGCATGATCAGAGAGAGGTTTTTATGTGAACAAGTGATTCATCCTTTGGTGTTGTGATTGAGGAGAGATTGGTGTTGCAGAGTAGACATCTGTGCTTAATCAGAACTATAATAAGGCATTTAGAAATGCTATTCTTTTTGTTCATTTCTTCTGGATTGCAGTCCGAATCTTGTTGTAAGTCAATGAGACTTCCCTGAGGGTTGTAGCCTTCCGGGCAATCATATTTGAGCAGTGAGCTCTAGGCAATGTGCTTGAATACATGTGCATTCCCCATTGTAATATTTTCACATACTATTGCAAAGTATCATCTTACTGTGGATAGGTTGCCACTGTAGTTTTTCTCTTTATCGGGTTTTCCATGTCAAAATCCTGGTGTTGTGTGTTGTGATTTCAATTTTCTTATCTGTCTTATTACTGCATTTTATCAGATTTGTGCTTTGTGATTAAGTTTGGCATTTCGGTGAAGACTGATTCACCCCCCCTCTCAGTCTTCCTTCTTGGTTGCTGCTAACAATTGGTATCAGAGCTAGATCCTCTGGTAGAAGCTTAATCGCTTGAGGAGATCTGGGATGGCAGCTCAAGGTGTTATCTTTAAGAAGGATAGTCCAAGATTCGATGGGAGTAACTATGCTATATAGAAGGACAGGATGGAAGTGCACTTGAAATATCTTGGTGAAGATTATTGGAAGATTACAAAGAATGCCTATACTGTTCCTCTGAATGGAATGACTACTCCTGATGAGATCAAGGAAGCTGAACATAATATTAGAGCAAAGGAAGCACTGCTTAGTGTCCTGATTGATTCTGAGATGACAAATGTAATGGGACTTCAAACTATACATGAGGTCTCGGTGAAGCTTGAGATTTTGTATGAAGGTGATAAATAGGTGAAGGTTTCTAAGTTGTAGAGTTTAAAAGGGAAATATGAAATGTTGAAGATGGGAGATGATGAGAACATACACTCTTTCGTGGCTAAGGTGAATAATCTTGTCCTAGGTATCAAATATACCGGTGGAACCATTGAGGAAGATGAAATTGCTGCTAGTGTGTTGAGATATTTGCCTCCTACTTATAAACATAAGGTTGCCGCTATTGATGAGATCTGAAGTGTGACTATAGTAACAGAAGATATGCTAGTTGGAAAGATTGCCGCATTTGAGTTAACTGAGTTTGGAGAATCACATGGAAAGTATGAGACTACATTTAGAGAATCTACATTTGTATCCGGTAAGAAGAAATATGATCCTGATGAGTGTAGAATATCTTGATATGAGAGAGAGAGAGAGAAGAGAGATGGAAGAGGAAGAAAGAGAGCTGGATGAACTTGAAGCATTGATTACCTGGAGATTGCCTAAAGGTGCCGATAAGTATGATAGAAAATTGCCTTTGAAATGTTTCTCTTGTAGTAAAATAGGACATTTTTCTTCTAGATGCCTAGAGAGAATGACTAATTATGATAGACATGATAAGTTTGACAAGCATGATATGAATGATAGATATGAAAAGCATGAGAAGTATGATAAGCCTTACTGAAAGTATAGGAATCAAAAGAACTGTTATTTTGCTGCTGATGAAGGTATTACAGATGAAGAATCAAATGGAGATGAAGTTGTATTCCTTGCAATTAAGGAAGATGGACCTATACTTGTTGATTCCACTTATTGTACTTGTTATCACTGATTAAAAATGGGTTTTTCTCTTCCCATGATTGGCTATAGTTTGTTAAAATTTTGAATAGGGTGCAGTTTCAAATGCTTTGGCTTTGTTTTAGACCTCAAGGGTTTAAGGGTTTTTAATTTTAGATCCTTTTGTGTTTTTTTTAAACCCTCTGGTTTCTAATCTTTTGTTACTTTATTCACTTAAGTAATGGGTCATGGGGTAATAGGAAGTGTCCCCCCTTGTTTTTTTCCTAGGCGGTTATGTTAATTTATCAAAAAATTTATGCCTTGTATGTCTCTCTCTTAAAGTTGTCACGCCCAGTAACTAGTGCGCATCTCGTGGGTGGATCCACGGCTCGCGTTATTTCGCTAGGCAAAGTTGCACGTATTTTAAAACTAGCGAAGTTGTGAAAATGACATGGCATGCCACATAGACGGTCCAGCTGGTTGATGATAGCGAGTAAAATGGCGGCACGCGACAGAAGTCACAACGGTCAGCGGGTCAGGATTAAAGGCTAAAAGGTGGGCCCTAGAGGTGAGTCAGGTCACAGTTAGGAGATGACCTAGCGGGTACAGCTGTCAATAATTTACTGGAGCCCAGTGGCTTTCTCTCAGCAAATAAAAAGGTGACAAATCAGCTTTGAAGGTGACTGGATGCCAGGTGTTCACAGTGAGTCAGTGGGTCCACCCCTCCCGAAAGCCTTTTCAGATGGTTAATTGCCGATAAGTTTAAAAGATGATCTGACGGCCCGCGCTATTTCGCAAGGGTAAGATGCTCGTCCTTTATACCCTGCGAAATAGCGAGAGTGAACGAGAGCCGTCCGCGTGTCATGATGGAGGACCTAAAGGATACAACTGTCAAGAGTTTGTTGGAGCCCCGTGGTTTTCTTTCGGCATATTAAAAGGTGACAAGTCATCTCAGAAGATGATTAGATGCCAGGTGTTCAGTATGAATCAGTGGGCCCACCTCTCCCGAAAGCCTTTTCAGATGGTTAAATGCCGATCAACTTAAAAGCTGATCCGACGGCCTGCGCTATTTCACAAGGGTAAGATGCTCTCCTTTATACCCCGCAAAATAGCAAGAGTGAACAAGAGCCGTCCATGTGTCTGGCGACACGTGGTATAAGAAGAAAGTTGTGGGCCCGCCAAGGTGGAATCGACAGTATAAAAGAAAGACACGTGGCCAGTATCAAGTGGAATGCGAAGGAAATTTTAAGGCCATTGGTTGGGTGCCACGTGGTATCATGTAGCCAATAGAGAAGCGGGACCTAGTGTGGAGCCAAAGCTGTTAGTTAATCTAATGTTCGATCAAGTTTCTTTTGATCGGACAGTCGACACTATTTCGCAGGATCAAGTTGCCCGACAGTTATGCTTTGCGAAGTTGTGAAAGAGCAAAATCAAACACTTGCAGGAACGTTGTGACCTGTTGGAGTGAAAAATATGAATTCTCATATGAATTCAATTTTGAAGGGATGGTCGAAGCATGCGGGATCAATGTTGTAGTTAAAACCTTGAGTACAATATTTGATTTCCTACCAACCAGGTGAAGATATCTTTTAAAGGATTTTGTAGAAAAGTGGATGCAGAGTTATTTTCTTCAGGTACAGAGCAAGTCGGTTTAGTTGCAGAGCAAATTCCTTCAAGTGAAGAACAGGTTCTCTCGTATTCTTGTGTAGCAATTCCTATGTAGTGTTTTAGATAAGATAATTGATTCGTCACAGAATTGTTTAAGAGTTGTATTCTTTCCTTACATTTTCAAAATGGCTCCTAAAAGAGAATTTTCTGGCAAAGTTAACTATTCAGAAAGGAGTGTCTGTGATGATTTTTTAGAATAGTTGACGTTGTCAACTAATCAGGCATCAAAGGTAAAAGAATTAGTGCCTAGAGCTCCTCGTTTAAAGATAGGAGAAGGACTGTATGACAAGGGTAACTGGTTGAGAGACCCATAGGTTGGATTGTCTGGGTTAGGGTTATTCAAGATTGGATTTGGAATGAGAAACTCTCTGGCCCCGCAAAACAGTATTTGGGAGTTAGATGTTGGGAAACTGGTAGTCCCAGGGGTATTTATGGATGTAGATTTGTTGACCCAAATTGCGCTCAACTATGATTCAGTCACAAGAAGCATTCGGGATATAAATGGGAAAACCCTTGTTGAGATTAATGCTGAAGAATTCAGGAAAGCTTTTGGGCTTAATGAGTTCACCAATTTTCTAGAACCTATAAATTTCACATCGTTAGCCCAAATTTATGGTGCACAGAGGAGTCATCTCAGGAGCGGGCCTCTCAAGGAATTTTTTGTGAAGATAGGAGGGTTAACAGTTGTAGGACCCAACACACAAGAGCCCTTTTCATTAAGTATGTTCACCCTGAGGGCTAAAGGAGTGTATTGGGCACTTTGCCAAGTTTTGGGAGAAGATGCTAAAGCAAATATGCCAAATCATTACTTGTTAATGATTGCTCAGATTTTGAATCCTTCTCTTGCAATTACATTTGATTATGCCTCTTTTATTGCTGATGCTATCCATGGAGGGTTAACAGGAATCAAGAATGGAAAGGTGGATAGGCCTTTCAGATGGTACTCACTCCTGATGCATCTTTTTCTCTTTAAAGGTGGTGATTATTTTGCCAGTGGACTGGACCTTGTTAAGGAGAAAGAAGGAGAAAAAATGCCGGTACAATTATGGAGTACTGTGTTATCATGGGATAGAGAGGATGCCAGTTTCTTGAAATTTGACAAATACTTTGCATCCAAGATCAGGACTCTCCTCTGCTCAGAGAACCCAAGAATCCCTAAAGTTCTTCTAGAATTCATAAGACCAAAAGAATTCGTAGAGAACATAAAAATTGTTCATAACTGGGGTGACATTTACTTATATCTAGTCTCCACAGCTTTCAGAGTGTTTGGTTTCAGAGGCACCCCATTCTTGTTACCTTACCAGGTCCCTCTCAAAGTGGGAATTGCAGAGATCCTTAGACAAATCGGTGGTTTACAAGAGGCAGAGTTGACAGGCAGGGGTAAAGGGACTATTTTCCCTGCAGCTACCATAGCCCACCAATTTGTAATAACAAAGGGAGGTTGGAATTTCTTTGAAGATTTCCTCAAGCCTTATCATTTGTCCACTGCAGTGTCTAGGTGTGCTGACCCAGAAGACTTCTTCAACGGTATGTTTAGAAAGAAGGTAGCATGCAGAGGTAGGCCTCATCAATTCCAGTTTCCTGAAGCCCTCATCAGAAATGAGTTTGATCTAGATGAGCAGGAGCTAAGGAAAGAGAAGTGGGTGGCTTATAAGAAAGCCTTGGATTTTGTGCATCAGTTTGATGCTAGCTATGACCCATTGTCTAGTTTTTTCCCTCTGGAGGAGAAAATAAAGTTTTTGATTGTTTGTTTTGAAGATGTGATGCAAACCCTGAAGGAGAAGAGGGAAGCTGTAATCAAAAGCAACCCTGAGAAGGCAAGAATGATCTTAAGTAGGTCAGCTTCCAGCTAAACAATCCCTCCTGGTGATTATACACTGCATAAGAAATCTAGTTTTAGTGTGCTGATGCCTACAATAGGGGAGCCCTCTACCTCCAAAGGAAAGAGGAAGATACAAGATGTCATTGACATCCAAGAAAGCCCAAAGAAGCAAAGGGTGGGGAAAGAAGTACAATCAGATACACCTTTGTATTCCCCATCCCAATCCCCTATCCATATAGGAAATGAGCAAGCAGCAGCTGAGCAACTCCTACAGTTAGGTAGTCTAGGGGAAATTGCCTATACTTATGATGAAGTGGAGGAAGGAATGCCAGAAGAACCCATTGCTGCTGAAATGGATATCACTACCATTGAACTCAAAAACCAGGAGTGGGATCTTGAGATAAAGTAGGCAAGTAATGCCTTCTTAGCTGATAACAATTTTGTCACATCAGAAGCATTTATGTAGTTTGTATGTAAACAACACATAGATAAATATAATGCGAGATGTGAAAAGAGAAAGGATGAGCAGCCTAATAAAGATCCAGCCCTGGTAGATGAGGAAATAAAGCAAGAGATGATGGAAGAATTCAAAACCATCACCCCTGAGCAAGGAAGAGATATGGTAGCACAAGCTAGAGTGCTTATTTTACTCGAATGGGATATAGCAGATGCCCTGGTGTTAGACACAGTGAGGAAGGAGACAAAACCCATGGAGGGAATTACTTTCAGTAAGGATAATGCTACACTTGTTATGTGGTTTCTCAAGAGAAATGAGAGTAAGAAAAGCAAAGACACCCCAGAGTCAAGTTACCTTGGTGGAATGATGGTGAAGAGAGTGTAGAGTACAGGGGTAGTGGAGGCTGCTAGTACTGTGTTAGAGACTGCAAAATTTAGTGTTGCAGTAGCAGAGAAGGAAGCCAAAGAGAAGGAGGCCCTCCAAGTCAAGTTGGAAATAGTTTTGAAGGCCTATAACAATGCCAAGGAGGAGGTAAGAGGTAAGGATAGCATCATTGCCAAACTGCAGAGCCAGTTGACTGGACAATACCATCAAGGTGAGTCTTCAACATTGATGATCTCCTCTTCTCCTGCAAGACCTCCACCTACTAGCCCTATCATTGAGTTTCCACCATCTCTAGCACCCTCCAGCTCTCAAATGGTTGAAATTACTCCTCAAGAATTAGAAAACTTGAAATAGGCTCAGGCCTTATATGCAAAGAAGTATGAGGAGAGAGTAAGGGCTACAATTTCCAGTTTTGTAGATACAATAAATGCCTCATTGCTCTACAACAATGTAGGTAAAATTATGGATATATGGAATGAGCTCAGGAGAGACAAGGCCATTTTGACACCTATTTTTGACAAATGGAGGCCTAGGGAGCAAGATTTAGAGTTTATGTGTGTATCCTGCGATGAAGCAAGGGCCAATCCCATCATCAAATCCACTTCTGATGTCGCTAAAGTCTTAATACAATTAGCAGCAGAGGTGGATAATGTTGATAGGAAGGTTAATTTGTGCAAAAAGGAGTACACTGATCAATTTTTTGAGCTGCTCCTAGGAGTTTTTGCTAGCCCGGATCAATTAAAGGACAAAAAAATGTGGCTTAAGGAGATAGAAGCTAAATTGTCAGCAAGAGTTAAAGGAATTATTGATCTAAATGATGCTTCTTTCTTTGTTGTGACAATACAAGAGATAGAGAAAATTAAGTCACATTATGGTTTTCTCAATTCAGAAGTCAACAAAATGAGAAATTCTTGGAAAAGGTTGACTAAGACCAAGGATAAAGTGTTAATTTCTCATGGCCGACAGAAGAGGTGTATGGTGAGTGGATGACTAAATATGCCACTCATGATACAGAGCAGTTGGAGAGTGCCCCTGAAAAGATGGAAGAGGTTGCAACCAAACAACCTGTTGAAGAAATTGCAGAAGCCGAAAGGAGCTTGTAACTGTTTTTGCGAAAAGCTTGTAACCTCTTTATTTTGAAAGAAATGATTGTAACAAACTCTCCTTGAGAAGTCTGAAGCTTTGTGCATCCATGATGTTATAAATGGATACCAGGACTAGAGGAAAAGGGATCACAAAAAATTGTAAGAAAACGCTGCAGAAATTTATCTGAGCTTTTCTAAAGTTTAATGGAGAAAATTCAAAAAACTTCTTGTAATATTTTCTGAGCTTGATATTAATATACAGACCGTTGGTTTCGAGTGAAGCTTTGTGTTGTATTCAAGTGTGTTTGCAATTTGTTTACTGTTTTCATTCTGAATAATCTAGGGTTATTTTGTTTGAATGGGATTGCAAGGCAATTTTCAGTAGGAGTGTTCGCTAGCTTTTCTTTTTAGGAGGGAAATTAAAAGTGTAGGGATCACTCATAGCAGTAAACTCTTTGGGAGAGACTTTGAATCTTGATGATCATAGTTTGATTTGGAACGCATAAATTCTTGTAGGTGTCAGGCATATACAAGGATTAATAGAAATCAAACCAATGGGATGCGTAAAGATATTTTGTTTAAGGAGTATTATTTGAGTTTTAGATGACTCTGTGACCTTGGATAAGGCACTGGTATTTATTGAAGTTGTTTATTGCATGTTTTGTTGATCAAAATGCTGAATCTAAGAATAACTCCATTCTTTGTTTTCAGTTAATTTCAAGGTGAATAGATCCACTGGTTTTCAGGACTGGTTTGTTGTGGGTTTATATTTAAAAGTGTGAATTTAATTCACAAAGGTATACCCGCCTAGGCTCTAAGTTAGTCCAAAGTGTACAAGGTCAATCCAAACCTTGTCATATGTTGTCTTGAGAATTTCCTTATCATTGATGTCTTTTCCGCACCAAGTTCAAATCATATTATTTTAAGGATGTTCAGAGAGAATCAAATTTTGAAGACAACAATACTATTGAGGAGAAAGCTTTAGCTGCTAAAGTTGAAGAGAAAGATGAATGGGTAATTGACAATGGTTGTTCACATCATATGACCGGTGATAAAAGAAAATTTGTGAGCATGGAAAGGTATGATGGTGGAATAGTTAGATTTGGAGATGACAAAGCCTGTGTGAACCGTGGGAGAGATTCTATTTATTTTGATGGTAAGAATAACACTGATGATGTCTTGTAGGTTGAAGGTTTGAAACATAATCTTTTGAGTGTTGCACAGATGGTTGATAAAGATTATGATCTACAATTCAAGGATGGAAAATAAAAGATCTTAAATGCCTCCAGTATAGAGATTGCATCAAGAACTAAGACTGAAGGTAACATTTTTCATTTTAATGCTGGTGAGAAAAGTTGTTTGATTGCTCAGATTGATGAAAGTTGGTTATGGAATAGGAGAATGTGTCATATAAATTTTGATTCAATGATCAAGATCAGTTCTACATATGTTGTTAGAGATCTGCCTAAGATTGTTAAGCTTGCTAATCTGATATGTAAGGAATGTTAGTTGGGTAAGCAAACAATAATTTCTTTCAAGAGCAAATAATATACATTTGATGAATTACTAGATCTTGTGCATACAAACCTATGTGGACCTACAAATGTTAGAAGTGTGCAAGGTGATATATATTTTATGCTACTAATTGATGATTATTCTAGGATGATGTGGGTTGTCTTTTTGAAGGAGAAATCATAACTGTTGGACAAATTCAAGATATTCAAAGCAAAGTTTGAGACTAAGTCTGGATTGAAGGTGAAGTGTCTGAGATATGATAGAGGTGGAGAATTTTGTTTCGGTGAGTTCAATTAATTTTGTGAGAATCATGGGATTAGAAGACAATTATCTTCTCCTAGAACCCCTCAACATAATGGAGTTGTTGAAAGGAAGAACAAAACTATCTTGGATGCTGCAAGGACTATGCTGATTGAAGGGAATGTTCTGAAGATTTACTGGAAAGAAGCTATTAGCACTGTTGTCTACACATTCAATAAAGTTAACATACAAGGTGATACCGATAAGACCCCTTATGAGATATGGTTTGGTAATGTTCCTACTATGAGATATTTCAGAGTATTTGGTAGCAAATGTTATATCAAGAGAGATGAGGATATAGGAAAGTTTGATGCTAGAAGTGATGAAGGAATTTTCTTGGGATATTCAACAAAGAGCAAAGCCTACTGGTACTACAACAAGAGATTGAGAAAGATAGTGGAGAATGCAAATGTAAAGGTGGATGAGAAGCTTGGAAAAGAGATCAGAGCATGTGGTTATAATATTGGACAACATATTGTTTTAGCTCCTATTCAGACTGAAGAGCCTAAGCAGAATGATCCGGTAGAGATAGCTAACCCGAATGTTGTTGCTGTTGTTGAAGGAGTTCAAGAAGTTGATAATCCAAACAATTAGAAGACTTCAAGGTATGTAAGATTGAATCATTATGAAAATCAAATTATTGGTGATAAGAATAAAGGTGTAATGACTAGAAGAAGGTTAGTTGTTGAGGAAGTATGCTTGATTTCTAAAGTTGAACCTAAAGATGTTGCTAAAGCTTGCAAAGATGAAAATTGGATGAGAGCTATGGAAGAAGAATTAGATCAAATTGAAAAGAATAATACTTGGGAACTTATGCCTAGACCTAAGGATACAAATATTATTAATACTAAATGGGTATTTAGAAATAAATTGAATGTAGTTGGTGAATTTGTCAAAAATAAAGCTAGACTAGTTTGCAAAGGATATTCTAAAAAAGAAGGAATTGATTATGAGAAGGCTTTTGCTCCGGTGGCCGGAATTGAAGCTGTTAGACTGTTGCTTGCTTATGCTACTTATAAAGATTTCAAGGTATATCAAATGGATGCCAAATCTGCCTTTTAAAATGGTGATCTTGAGGAAGAAGTTTACATTGAGCAACCTGATGGATTTTCATTGTCAAATGATGGAGACATGGTATGTAAATTGAAGAAATTTTTTTATGGATTGAAACAAGCCCCTAGAGCCTGGTATGCTAGACTAGATAAATATTTATTGAAATTGGGATTTAGCGAAGGTACTGCTGATAGTAATATGTACTTTGAGATAGAAAGTGATAACATCGCGATTATTGAAGTCTTTGTTGATGATATTATCTTTGGAGGTGATGATGACTTGAGCAAGAAGTTTGCTGGTGATATGCAAAAAGAATTTGAGATGTCTATGATTGGTGAGATGAAATTTTTCCTAGGTTTGTAGATTTCACAAACTAGAAAAGGTATATTCATATCTCAAACTATGTATGTGAAGGAATTACTGAAGAAGTTTGGGTTAGATGACTCTAAACCTGTTGGAACTCTGATGGTGACTGGTTGCAAATTATCTAAGAATGATGAATCTTCGAAAGCTAATCAGAGTTTGTACAGATCTATGGTTGGTGGGTTACTATATCTTACTCAGACTAGGCCAAACATTATGCATGCTATGTGCATGGCTGTTGGATATCAAACTGATCTGAAAGAGAGTCATGTCACTTCTGTTAAGAGGATATTCAAATACCTGAAGGGAATTGTGGAATATTATTTATGGTATTCGAGGAATGATGACTTCATGCTATGTGCCTACACTAATATAGATTGAGATGGTGATGTTGATGACAAGAAGAGAGATACCTATGGAGCATTATTTTTGGGTAAGAAGTTGCTTTCATGGGCTAGTAAGAAACAAGATTCAGTATCCTTATCTACTGCTGAAGCTGAGTACATTGTTGCTGCTAGTAATTGCACTCATGTAGTCTGGATGAAGCAAATGTTGAAGGATATCCGAGTTATTTATGATGAGCCTACTATTATATAATGTGATGATTCCAGTGCTATTAGCATGTCAAAGAATCCGATGCAACATTCAAAGACTAAGAATGTGTCAACCAAATATCATTACTTGAGAGAGAAAGTCAGTGAAGAGAAGGTGACGCTAGAGTATGTATCTACAAAGGAACAAATAGCTGATATTTTCACTAAGCCTTTGCTTGTAGATACATTTTTCTACTTGAGAGACAAGTTAGGGGTATCCACCCCTCCTGATAAGAACTAAATGCGTTGAGTTGCATCAATCCGGTGGACTTAACAGTCTTATCCTTTTATCCAGATTGGTGTGTTGTTGCTGCTCCTCTGCTGGAGTAGTCTATGTTTTGGGGAGAGAGATTCATGTTGTATATTCTAAGGGGGAGAGTAAGTTTTCTTTTCTATTTTGATATCTTTGGTGTTTCTATCAAAGGGGGAGAGAGATCATGTGAAAAATTTCTTTCTATGTCACGATCTTAGGGGGAATTTGTTGGAGATATCTTCTTTCGTTGCATTGATTGTTTTTCACATTCGTATGTTGACATTAATGCCAAAGGGGGAGATTGTTGTTTATTGTTGCTGGTAGGATATGTTGTTGTCATCGATGTCAACATATTTGTGTGTATTGCTCAGGTGATTGCAGATTGGGAAGATCTTATGATCCGGTTTGAAGTGTTGTTTTTGGTGATCATTGTTGTGTAGAACTCGGTATATCCTCTGGTATATTTGGGTGTTATTAGATCTTGTGCTGAGATTTTGGGATATTGCTTGGGATGGTCTTGTGTATCTTCATTTCAAATGGATCATGATTTGGTGCTCCACAAGTTATCTTTCTTCATGATAGTTGCTGATTGGTTGTGTTCTTGAGCTTTCAGACATTGACCGATGAAGGTTTGATAAGTGGTGTTGGTGCAGCTATTCCTAATGATTCTAACATGCTTGCTAGTGTTTCCTAGTCCTTTCCTATTTTTTTTAGTGATCCACATTGATCGTTGTGTGATTTATTGGTGGTTTCTATGAACTGGTGATGATTTTCGTGTTATGCGGTTTTCCTGGTGGCGTAGAGTGTTTCGGTTGATCTTGGCGTGATTTGTGGTGGAGATGAGAATTTGGGAATTTTATTTAGGTCCATGTTATGCTATGTAAATCATTATATTTGTCCGCTGGTCGATCTTTGTATCGTGTGATGTAATTTTGTAATTGTGGGTTGAGGGTTTAACTAACCTTGTTATTAATGTTGATGATTTGCATATATAGGTGATATATTCATGCAATTTAGGTGTTGATGTTATGTCTGCATTATCAGAGAGAGGTTTATGTGTTAACTGTTGGGAAAAATGGTGTCTCAACCTTGCATTTATGCGAGGTTACTATTTATAGTAAGTTTTCATTTGAGCACGAAATGGTGCGAAACTCTCCCTGAAGCTTCTGGTTGGCTAGATAAGCATTCCGGTAAAGTTGCGTCGCAAGGTCACAGCTAGTTTTGAAGATATTAAAGTTTTCGTCTTGGAGGGGTGCAATAAAATGTTTAAACTTAATTTTGGGGGCTTTAGAGGCTCCGAAACACCCTAAAAAGTGGTCGTAACCAGCGAAGAAGGTTATGAAGTGATAGAGCACTTCGCGAGCTTTTCGGCACTTCAAACGGTTTGTCAATCGGACACCCGGTTCTCAAGTTATGGTCTCCAGAAGTTTGTACTCCTGAAATAGGAAAAATAATCTGTATCGAATACATAAATGAGCTGTAAAAGGGAGCGACATGTGTTGATGTGTGGTTTAACATGTCATAGGGCATCTAGAAAGGAGATAAGGTCGGCTACACCTTATTGGGTGGTTTTAGCCCATGGTTTTGTAATACCGTTTGACGGTTTCTTGTATTGTATCTCCTATTTATGAGGTGTGTGAGATAGAGGTTGGGTGTAAGAGTCCTATGGCTATTGAGTTGCCTCTGAATCTCTGATTAGTGGTACTCCTGCAAAGAGCTTGCTCTACAAGTATGTTGTAATCTGTTTTTGATTGTTGAATAAAATATTTAGCTGCTTTTGGAGGGTGGGGTTTTTCTCCCGAAAGGGTTTTCCCCACGTAAATCATTGTGTTGTGGTATGAATGCTATTATATCTATTTCTATTTTCTGTAACTGTTGTAATGATCTGAAAAAGTTTTGCATTACCCTCCTCTCAAGGTTAGTGTAGGAAGTTGTTTCTGCTACTTAACTTCCTTACAAGTGGTATCGGAGCCTGATCACCTTTGGTTTCAATTGTGGGCAGTTGGGTTTTTTTTTGAACTAATCCAGATTTGAGTGGGAGCTTGTGCAGAAGACACTTTTTGATCTTGTTGCAGGAATATTCAGATGGCGAGTTCGTCAGGGAGAATAGAGGTGGAGAAATTTAATGTAAGTAATTTTGAGATGTGGAAGCTGAAGATGGAAGATCTGCTAATAGATCGAGATCTTTGGGATGCTATTGATGCGAATGTCTGAAGGCCCTCAAATCCTACTGCGGTAGCTCAGTATGATGTTATGGATTGAAAAGCCAAGGTTCTAATCAGATTGTGCCTGGCAGACTCTGTTCTAATCAATGTCCATGAAGAAAACTTTGCAAAGAAGCTATGGACTAAGCTTGGTGAGATGTATCAAGTGAAATCTTTATTAAATCAAATTTTCTTAAGAAAGAAATTGTATTCCTTGAAGATGGAAGAGGGTGGACAAATTGCAGACCACCTGGAAGCATTCAATATGTTGGTGGCTCAATTAGTATCCGTTGGTGTTAAGATGGACGAGGAGGAGAAATGTCATATCTTGCTTTGCTCTTTGCCTGATTCGTGGGATTCTCTTGTTATGGCTATCGGTAGTACTTCTGTTGTTTTGAAATCTGAAGACGTGGTGGGTGCCCTACTTGGTGAAGAGATGCGAAGGAAGGTATCCATCAGTTCAAAGGAATCCCTAACCGTTCGTGGAAGACCTAAGGAGAAAGGCAAGAAGAATGAGAAGTGCGACAAGTCCAAATCCAAAGGGAGATCAAAATCTCCTGGAAAGTCCAAATTCATTTGCTGGAATTGCGGTAAACCGGGTCACATCCGTAAGGACTGCAAAGAAGAAAAGAAGAAGAAGAAAAAGAAAAAGTTCGATTCTGATTCTGAGTCCGACAAGGAAGATGGCGATGCATTTATTGCGACTTTGGCGACTCATGCAGGTAATGATGCTTGGCGAATTGACTCAAGTGCATCTTTTCATATGACTTCTAATAGAAATTGGTTTTCTGAATATGAAGGATTTAATGGAGGTAAGGTGTACTTGGGTGATGATTCACCTCTTTACATTGTTGGTCGAGGTAAAGTTAGAATCAGGTTTTCTGATGGTAGAATAAAAAGGATTAATGGTGTGCTGCATATCCCTGGATTAAAATGAAACCTGTTATCTGTGAGCAAACTGATAGATGCGGGTGTGCAGGTAGTCTTTTCTGAAACAGGATGTAAGATGATTAAGGGTGCTATGGTAGTTGTTAGAGGTGTCAGGTTTGGCACTTTGTATAAGCTTGAAGCATACACTGTTGAGTGTAATAGAACTTCTGTAAAAAGTAAATCTGCGAATACTTCACTGGAAGATTTGAAGGTTTCACCTTCAGCAGATGGAAATGGTTTTTGGGTACCTAAGGGTGCTCTTTCGTCTGAAGAAAAGTTACCTGCAGAGAAGACTATGTTATGGCACCAGAGACTTGGCCACATTGGAGAAAAGGGTCTAAGGACCTTGAAAAATAAAAATCTTGTTGAAGGTTTGAATGATTGTAATCTTGACTTTGATTTCTGTGAGCATTGCATTTATGGAAAACAAAACCGTGTTCAGTTTTACTCGAGTTCTCATAAAACTTGTGGTGTTTTGGATCTTATCCATTCTGATGTGTTTGGTCCAGTAGATGTCTCTTCGATTGGAAAATCCACATATTATGTTTCATTTATTGATGATTTTAGTAGAAGGACATGGGTATATTTTCTAAAGAGTAAATCTGAAGTTTTTAGTCGTTTTAAAGAATTTAAAGCAATGTTTGAGTTGCAGACTGGAAAGAAAATAAAATGTTTGAGAACTGATAATGGCGGTGAGTTTTGCTCTAATGATTTTGATAGATTCTGTAAAGACTGTGGAATTAATAGGCAGAAGACAAATCCGTATTCTCCACAGCAGAATGGAGTTGCAGAAAGAATGAACAAGACACTGATGGAGAAGGCTAGGAGTATGTTGAGTGGTGCTGGTCTCGAACAAATGTTTTGGGCTGAAGCTGTTGCCACTACTTGCTACCTGATTAACAGGTCTCCTACATCAGCTCTTGTTGATAAAATGCCTATGGAAGCATGGTCAGGTCACAAGCCTTCATTGAGACATCTTAAAGTTTTTGGTTGCGAGGCATATGCACATGTGCCAAAGGAGAAGCGAACAAAGTTGGAGAACAAGGCTGTGAAATGTATCTTCATCGGGTATAGTTATGGTGTGAAAGGATACAAGCTTTGGGACCCTATTGCACAAAAGGTAATTCACAGTAGAAGTGTTATTTTTAGAGAAATTAAGTCTCCTTCTGTTACATTGCAGGCAGAACAGACTAAAAAAGAAGATGTGATTCAACTTCCTTCTACACCTGAAAGAGTTGAATCGAGACCCCTAGATAGGCAATAATTTGAGGAGAGTTCGTCTAGCTCTGAATCTTCAGAAGAGGAGGAAGAACCTCCAACTCAGCTTGTTTGAAGGCCTACAAGACATAGACAACCACCTGAAAGGTATTCACCTAATGATTGGAGATGTATTTTTGCTCTGAATACTAGTGTGGATGAACCGAAATCTGTAGAAGAGGCATTAGGTATGAATGATGCAGAATCCTGGAAGATTGCTATGGAGGAAGAAATGACAGCTTTGAAAAAGAATGATACATGGGATCTTGTACCATTGCCTAAAGGACGAAAACCTGTTGGTTGTAAATGGGTGTTCAAGAAAAAGATTGGTTCAGATGGAAGCATTGAGAAGTATAAAGCAAGGTTGGTTGCAAAAGGCTACTCTCAGGTTGAGGGTGTTGATTACGGTGAGATATTTTCTCCTGTTGCAAAAATGACGTCCATTAGATTTTTGCTTTCTATTGCTACTGCTTATGATTTAGAGGTTGAGAAAATGGATGTGAAAACTGCTTTCCTTCATGGTGATTTGGAGGAAGATATTTATATGACACAGCCAGAGCACTATGTGGTGAAAGGCAAAAGTAATTTGGTCTGTAAATTGAAGAAATCTTTGTATGGCCTCTAACAAAGTCCTAGGATGTGGTACCAGAAATTTGATACATATGTGTTGAGTTTGGGATTTGAACGTTTTAAATCAGATCACTGTGTTTATTATAAATCTGATGGTGACCATTTCTTATTCATTGCATTGTATGTTGATGATATGTTATTCATTGGTAAAGGGAAAGGTATGATTTCAGAACTGAAGTCTCAGCTCGCTGCTAAATTTGAAATGAAAGATCTTGGTGCAGCAAAGCACATTCTTGGGATGGAAATTAGAAGAGATAGGGTGAACAGAAAGCTATGGCTAGGCCATAGTAAGTATGTGAATTTAGTGTTACAGAGGTTCAACATGCAGAATTGTAGACCATTGAGTGTTCCTTTTACAGTTGGAACGAAACTATCTATTTCAGATTGTCCTACATCCCCATTGGAAATGGAAGACATGAGCAGAGTGCCTTACCAGAGTGTGGTTGGAAGCTTGATGTATGCTATGGTCTGTACTAGACCAGACATTGCCCAAGCAGTGGGAGTACTTTCTAGATATATGTCTAATCCTGGTAGAGTTCATTGGGATGCAGTCAAAAGAGTCTTCAGATATTTGAAGGGTACTTCAGAGTATTCTTTGTGTTATCATGGTAATTCAGTTGGAGACATGACTTCCCTTGATATCCATGGTTATGTGGATTCAGATTGGGCAGGTGATATTGATAGCAGAAGATCCACCAGTGCTTATGTGTTTACTTTGTTTGGTGGTGCAATTAGTTGGATGAGTAAGCGACAGGCTGTGGTTGCTTTATCCACTACTGAAGCAGAGTATATGACAGCTACTCATGCTTGTAAAGAGGCCATTTGGCTTAAGAGACTGTGTTCGGATATTGGAATAAAATAAGGTACAGTGACAGTTTACTGTGACAGTCAGAGTGCAATCAGCCTAGCTAAGAACCCGACATTTCATGCCCGGACCAAACATATTGATGTTCAATATCATTTTGTTAGAGATATGGTCGAAGATGGTAGGGTGAAGCTGGTTAAGGTGGAAACTTTGATGAATGTTGTAGATGCTTTAACTAAGGCTATGAGCACAGAGAAGTTCAGATGGTGTTCAGAGTCTATGGGCCTTATGGCCCCTAGCAATTGATTCATTGTGTTGACATTCCCTTCCGCTCCTGCAAGGTGTTCGACAAGTGGGAGATTTGTTGGGAAAAATGGTGTCTCAACCTTGCATTTATGCGAGGTTACTATTTATAGTAAGTTTTCATTTGAGCACGAAATGGTGTGAAACTCTCCCTGAAGCTTCTGGTTGGCTAGATAAGCATTCCGGTAAAGTTGCGTCGCAAGGTCACAGCTAGTTTTGAAGATATTAAAGTTTTCGTCTTGGAGGGGTGCAATAAAATGTTTAAACTTAATTTTGGGGGCTTTAGAGGCTCCAAAATGCCCTGAAAAGTGGCCGTAACTGGTGCAGCGGGTTACGAGGTGATAGAGCACTTCGCGAGCTTTCCGGCACTTGAAACGGTTCGTCAATCGGACACCCGGTTCTCAAGTTATGGCCTCCGGAAGTTTGTACTCCTGAAATAGGAAAAATAATCTATATCGAATACATAAATGAGCTGTAAAAGGGAGCGACACGTGTTGATGTGTGCTTTAACATGTCATAGGGCATCTAGAAGGGAGATAAGGTTGGCTACACCTTATTGGGTGGTTTTAGCCCATGGTTTTGTAATACCGTTTGACGGTTTCTTGTATTGTATCTCCTATTTATGAGGTGTGTGAGATAGAGGTTGGGTGTAAGAGTCCTATGGCTATTGAGTTGCCTCTGAATCTCTAATTAGTGGTACTCCTGCGAAGAGCTTGCTCTGCAAGTATGTTGTAATCTGTTTTTGATTGCTGAATAAAATATTTAGCTGCTTTTGGAGGGTGGGGTTTTTCTCTCGAAAGGGTTTTCCCCACGTAAATCATTGTGTTGTGGTATGAATGCTATTATATCTATTTCTATTTTCTGTAATTGTTGTAATGATCTGAAAAAGTTTTGCATTACCGTCCTCTCAAGGTTAGTGTAGGAAGTTGTTTCCGCTACTTAACTTCCTTACATTAACAAGCAATTCATCCTTTGGTGTTGTGATTGAGGAGAGATTGGTGTTGTAGAGAAGACATCTGTGCTTAACTGGAACTTTAATCAAGCATTTGGAGATGCTATTCTTTCAGTTCATTTCTTCCAAATTGTAGTTTGGATCTTGTTGTAAGTCAATGAGACTTCCCTGAGGGTTGTAACCTTCCCGACCATCATATTCGAGCAGTGAGCTCTAGGTAGTGTGCTTGAATTCATGTGGATTCCCCATTGTAATATTTTCACATACTACTACAGAGTATCATCTTACTATGTGTAGGTTCCCACTGTGGTTTTTACCTTAACTGGGTTTTTCATGTCAAAATCTTGGTGTTGTGTGTTGTGATTTAAATTTACTTATCTAGCTTATTAATATCAAATCTATGCTTTGTGATTAAGTTTGGTATTCCGGTGAAGACTGATTCACCCCCCTTCTCAGTCTTCCTTCTTGGTTGTTGCTAACGAGCTCCTTTTGGGAATAGATCTAAATACATTTGCATTCCTTAGATCCAAGTTTGTGGGTCGATTTGATGACTTACTATTCATGTGTTTCTACTTCATTTCTGACACGCTTACCCTAATTTCAACATTTTCACAATTCAATATAAAAGAGGGTAATCAATTCAAGTCTAGTAAATCCAATATAATTCTCAACCCTATCCTTGCTGATTTGTGGATAGATCTATTGGGTTTACCCCTTTTTAATTCAATGGTCCCCAAGTATAAATATTAGTGGTTTTCATATATCTAATTGTGGAAACCTTGATATTTTCACCATTACAGATTATAATATTTTCAATCAATTTTTACAAGTTCAAATTGATTGGTCTTATATGTCATTTCATTGTTATAGTGTTATGTACACTTTATATATGTATGTATATATGCATGTAATTTTTGTTAAATAAAACAAGGACTAAGAGACTTCTCCCATTAAACAAATATACAGTAACATGAATATGTTCTTTAAATAAAAATGAGAAATATATAACATTATACTTATACCTTATAATCCAATCATTATTTGTAGCATATTCAATGTTAAAGATATTAAATAAAATTTGCCTCCTCCCCTATGTTACTAGCTTCACATATTTATAGATGATTTATTAGAAACCTTTTTACCTTATTTAAATAAAGAGGGACAACCTTCCATCTACAAAATATATTACTTTAAAGTTGATCTCCTTTTTCTTCTTATGATGTCAATGCCTTATTATATTCTCAAACTTGATATAAGATTGGTCTCAACATCGATGTGTATTAGATAAGTGATGATGAAAGTTAATGGAGAAAAAATATTTATAATTGGGTCTCAGACCTATTTATAGCTAAATAATATGAACTTCAAAACCTTCAATGTTGATGCATGATTTTCTAGTGGTGAATTTAGTCACCAATGGTATCGCAAGGGTTTAAACTACTTTAAGGCATCTATAATTTATATAATAATGATTCCATATATGATTAGGTTTTTGTAACCTTTAAGAGTTTTTTAGAGACACACAATCCTTAATAAAATCACAATAGAAATCTTATATTCCACACTCTAAAATTACATTCATAGTCTCCAAGCTAAGAAAATTTGCAATGAAATAACTTGATAAGAGAAGAATATAATATAAAAAATGTTACAAATACTTGAGAATAATAAGCCACTTTGAGATGGAAAACTTCCAAAAGTCTTCAAGTAAAACAAAATTCACAATCTCATCATCGTAAACAATCCACCAACTCCTATATATACCATACTTATGACTTGGATACCACCTAGGCTAACTCAATTATCTACATAAGACTAAATTAATGATCATATAACTTAATTAAGTGGTAGAAAAAAACCACCTACTCATTATTCTTGTCACACTATAAGATTACAGGCATAGTGTGCCCCCTCTTTAGAAAAGTGGTGTCTTAAACATTTAACAACAATTGATGATTTTGTACAATTTTTTTTTTCTCATATAGCAAGTTCAATTTGATCAAATACTCTATAATTTCCCTTATATTTATAGTATCTTAGTGTGTATTTTAAGAATGACCTTTGGATCCAAAAATATTCTACCCTCCACATCATGCAAAGCAAGTAACTTAGGCTATTCTATGTACAACTCTTTGTCTTGTAACCTTCTTCAAACATGAAACATAGAAGAGTGGATGTATTTTTGTTGACATAGGTAATTATAATTTGTATGTTACACAACCCATACTTTGTGACACCTTATAGGGCCATAATTATGTGTGCAAGCTTGTTATCTTTCTATTGTTGTTTCACTAGAAATTATTTATATGGATGTGATCACTCAAAGACCCAATCTCAGACTTTAAAAGTTATGTCACTTGTTCATCACCTACATCCTAATCATACTATTGAACTCATGATAGGACTAAGAGGGGGCAGTGTGAATCAATCCAGATCTTCAAAAGAAATTGATTATAAACAACATTAAACATTCCACAATAATACTAAAAAACACATCAACCATCAACACATGAACACTAGATTTACTTGGAAAACCCAAACAAGAAAAAACCACAATGAGAATCAAACTCACAATATGAATAAAAATGATTACAATGTTTTAGGATTACCCACAAGGAGCATAAATGTACCTAATATATTTGCAAGACTAAGGTGTTGGGTCTCAAATCAACAGATTGGATAGGTTCTAAGGAAATGCCAGTCCCTATGGTCAAACCCTCCAATTGACTTGGCCAACATGTAGAGTGAACCTATTTGGTTGCTTAATCTCTCACTTTAGGCTCTGCAGGACCTAGGCGGGTATACCTATTCACTGAATGTCTCCAATAAACGGTGCTTTTTATAGCAGATATGTTATCCTAATCTGATATCTCCTGATCTTGAAATGGCATGAGTTCCTTGAATGGAGATATAGCAGACGAGTTCAATATCGTTGTTATGATAATTGTTTGCTTTATGTTTCTTAATTACTTCTATAGCTGTCAAAATGAAGAAATGATGAGGGTAATTTGTAATTTAGCCAGTGCCTTCTTCGTTAATTGGGTTGCAGAGTCATTACAATTTTCTTCAGGACTTATGGTGCGAATCTGTGAGACAGTTTTTAATTCATCCCTTATGAACCTGTCAGTTACTATTTCTGTTAAAACCAAATGAATGCTTATACTATATGCTGATTGAGTGAATTTAACCCTACCCTTAAGGGACCAGTCAATTAAGCTTTGCAAGGAACAATTACAATCCGCAAGAAAAACTTTTGTTGCAACATTATAACATAAAGCATAGATTTGATCTTAAGAACATGAATAACCTTATCTTTATCAGACAATATCACAGACGATTGCCAAAAGAAAATGAAATAATCCACAACACATATGCAGGGAAACAATTGATCAAGATTTGTATTCCATTATAGTTCGTACACAGAAGACTTACAGGCTGTCGTCCTTTCGCTCTTAATTCTATCTAATATCTATCACCTTACATTACAAAAATCATTCTCATATATATATGAGGATGAAAGCTCTTCACGAAGAGACACGACCCTTTACAATATTAATCATTAACTTTGGATATTTCTAAACTTAAGTAAAAAGAGATTTAAGAGCCCCAAATGATGAATGTAATCATCGTCTTTGAATGTTTTGATTCGAGGAGTTTGCTTCTTCAATTCATCCCCCAGCGACAGATACTTGAATATTATCTGGTTGACAGTAGGGGCCATATCCTTACTCCGATCAATCCCTGACAGGGCCCAATCCTTGACGCTGATGAGTTCTTTTCGCAGATCCTCCAAGGATATCACCTCTCCTTCCTTGTAGACGGAAGGCATTCCAACGGGTTTATCATCATCTAATTCTCTTAAGTCTCTCCTCAGCGTATCCTCGAATTTGACATGATTGTCCATATACGCGTTTCCCTCAGCCTTTTCCTCTGGTGACATGGTAACGACATTGCTTAGTACTTCCTGCAATCGTGCTCTTAACCGTTCATGCTCTATTAGCGCTTTTATCGTTCCAGTGTAAACAGTCCAATATGGTTCGACCTGTAAGAGCATGGTGTTAAACCGATGTCCTATAATGTCGTTGACCAATTTGTCCATCTTTTGTTGGACATTGTCTGCGCGTTTATTGGCCTTTTCTGCCTGATACTTCCAGTACAGAGCATCAGAGACGTCATCCAAGCTGTGTCCTGCGGGGTATGAGGTGTATTCGTTGATAGGAGTCCCCGTCTCTAATTGCAATACCTTTGCCTGCAGCTTCTGATTTTCCTCCTTGGATTTTTCATATAATCCCTTATATGTAACGTTCTCTCTGACCAAAAACTCTGTCTGGTCCAAGTTCAATCTTGCAACATCCAGGTTGAGCTTTGCAGTGACCCTAGGATCAGTCTTTCCAACCTGATGAACCATGAGATGCCCAAAGGTTTCTTCTATATCCACAATGATAGGCCTCTTCCCCTTTGGATATAGTGCCCACTGTAGGAGAGCTTTCTTGTCTGGATCATATCCAGAGCCTAGGAACAGTTTGTCTATCTCCTGGGGCAACACTTGTTGATTCAAATCTTGTTTTTTCAAGAAGCTATCAAATAAAAGTGCCGAATTGATATCCCAACCAGAGAAGATGATTACACCGGCCTCTTTTAATAATCTCCTCCCCTTTTCAGGAGTCATGTCTTTCATGAGGACATCAATTTCATCCTGTAATCTCTCCATCTGTTCCTCCTCTGGTCTTCCAGCCATGCTTCGTTTGACATGAGCCCCTTTGTATTGGTATAAAAATGAAAGGAATTCCCTAGAGGAGGCGAATCCATCATCAGCAACGAAGTCCTCATGCTCAGTCATTCTTATGTCAACAACATCCTTGATGTTGATTTCTCCTGTGTCCATGTTCATTTCTGTTTCGAAACCAGGAGGATAATCCTCTCTAGGAGAATCAGGTGGGATACTACTGGCAGTCGACTTTGGTGACATGTGAGCTAGGGGCTGACTGTCCTTCTCAGTATTAATAAAATGAAGGAATCGCGAAGGCACTCTGTGCATAATTTCTGCTTCATGTTGAAGCAGCCTTTTAGCTACTTCCAGAGGATCTTGGAGATTTCCAATTAGGTCTCCATCTATCATTCCCCTTGCCCTTTTCCATTTGTAGGCCTCCCAGACTAACTCACTCTTTCCTTTTAAAGCTTTGGCCTCCTCTCGTTCAAGGTTCTTAATTAGCTCGTCTGGCATTTTGGCCATATGTATCCCAGCTTTGAGTTTCTGTGAGGCTCTGGCAGCTCTTATATATCCTTCAGGATCAAAATTCTCCCTAGGCTCACCCAGAGTCATGCCATAGTAATCTAATTTATTCTGTAATAAATGATAACTCTTTGAACTTTTGACAATGAAATCAGAGAAAACTAATAAACCTGGAACAATAGATTGTTTACCAAAATCAGTTAAATGTTTAGCACTGGCAATAGACAATTGTCTTATAATCTCCAAGCTAGCCACTCTGTTTGGTACCGTAATTGGAAGCATGTGGGGTCATCCTTCAAATCCAAATACCCTTATTTCTGTGTGATTATCATGGCAATACCAATCACCCCAATTATGTTCAATCTGTGATTCTGAAGAGAAATCCTTTGGCCTGAGGAACCTCCTGATTTCAGGGGACAAAGTATAATCCCTGTGCTGTCCAAAAGCCGCACTGAGAGGTTTCACAAAGTATTCTTGAAAATGCCAATATTGGTTATTCATAAACCTCTGGTCCCATGCTGATACCCACAACTGAATCGGCTTCTTCAGACCATTCTTATCATAAGACCTAATGCTGAACTCTTCTGGCCAGAAGTTAATTTCTTGTCCACAATAGAGAAGAATATGCATTAACATGGAGTATAATGAAAAATGAACATTCACAAGGTCTCCTTTCAATTTTTCCAGCCCATGATTCAAGGCATCTGCAACATAAGTGGCAAAATCAAATGACCTAGGGTCTTTTGATTGTATATCAGCGCATAGAACCATAACCCCAATATCCATGAGTGGATGAGCCTCTAGGCCTAGTACTTGGGCTGCAGCATAATACGTATACTTGAAATATGGATGGAAGTGGTTGACATCAAACGGCACCTTGTCATCTTTGCCAAACTGAACAAATGACCCACCCACTTTTGGCCTGTGAACAGGTAGCCTCCAAGTCCTGTAGATATTTTCCAAACTAAAGAATTCCTGTGAAAGTTTCTTCATATCGATAGTCTCCTCTACTTCCCAGTCCAAATCAAAAACCATATCAATAGTCTGCTTATTAATCACTACTAATGTATTCCCTCTGTAATCACATATGGTTTTGGTTCTTGGGTTGTAGCAATCTACCAGAGCTTTCATTAATTCTACATCTACAAACACATTTGGGACTACTAACTTGCCTAAATTCTTCCTCCATAGATTTCTTATGGGTTCAGGTGCATCCCTTCTTTTGTAACAAAACAAAAATAATTCATGCCCTCTTATCTCAGTCCAAATGTCTCCTAAGTTCTCAAATCTTTCTTCTAATCCTTCTTCCTCACTTTTAATCTTCTTGGACCTTACACTAGACTATGGACACTGGTCTAATAAGTCCTGAGTCAGAGCTCTCCCTTCTTTCTTCTGTCTCTTGGGCTTCTCTTCAGGGTTTAACTCTTTTCCTTTCCTACTCTTTTTAGAAGAAGAAGACGAAGGTTCCATAGTTACAGTAAATAAGAGAGACAACACTTACTTGGTAGAATGCTCAACTCTTCTGGTTATCGTCTGTAAGTCTCTGCAAGTTCTTCACAGCTTCCAATTTCTCAGCATCGATTTGATTCTTGCGAGAATTCACTCAGTTCAACTGTGATTGTATGGGCAACTTGTGCACAATTAATGTTCTGTATCCATAACGGCTACTCAAGTGTTTAAACTTAATTGCAAATGTGACACTTTTCAGTTGGGCCTTCAACTCTCTCGCGGGAAGTACAGTTCGCTCAAAGTGCGCGCGTTTCAAGTTATCGATGAAACCCTTGTCTTCGGCCGAGTGTTCAAACTTTCCATCGAAAGCTCATTTTCTTCGATACAACTGTTTCGGTGAATGGCTCATGTCGAGAGGCCGCTTTTAAGACTCATCGAAATCACCTTTTCATCGATAGACCCCTTTTTCGACAAGTTGCTCGTGAGTTTCATCGATGCCATACTTTCGATGAGTTTCTTTCTTCGGTGAAGGCTTATGAGTGTTCATCGATATCCCCTTTTCATCGATATCCTTTTTTATCGATGAAACAACTTTTCTTTTGTTCGACACCACGTTCATCGATGAAACTTGCATTTCGATGAATGTCTCTTGAGTTTCTTCGGTAACGACATTCCTTCGAAATCACCTTTTGCCTTTTTCGCGTTTTTGCTTTTACCTTTTCGATGAAACTTGGAGTATCGATGAGCGGTTTCTTGCGTTCATCGAAGGTAACTTTTTGCCGAAATACCTTTGCTTAATGCTTTATATGCCCTGTGTCGATGAAAACGCTCTTTCGATGAAACTTCTCCTGCAGTGCTCGATACAGTTTACTGGCCGAAATATCCATTAGCCTTCATGCTTATGGAAACATATATTATTTTTTTTTATTTTTATTTTCAAAAATAGTGCTCAACATAAGGCACACTAACTTAGGGCAATATACACAAACTTGCACAACTAAGGCACACTACTTTGGGGAAAGATAAAAGGTGCTACCGAAGGACCCACTGTCAATCAACAACAAAGAAAATAGAAAAATTGAAATGAGAAGGATATCTTGATCATGAAATTATCCTTGAACATCTGTATCTATGGAAAAAATATTTGACAACTACCACTATCTCAACACACTGTCTCACAGAATGTATCACCTTCAAACCTCTTCACAAACTAAATTTTGCACATCTGCAGTCTCAAATTTGCTTGCAAATCATTCAAATTCGCTTCTCATCAATCCACACTCTATACTATATGCCACACACATACACATACACTATCCCATACGTGGACTTATACACCCATACTCCTTAACTATAAGATAGATCATCAAATAACCTAATTGAGGGTTGACCACAATCGAAATAAACATCATTGCACAAAATAAGCCACCTGAACCAAAAATATTCAAGGCATCCACTCCAAGAGAGAGAGGGGACCCAAATAAATGACAACACATTCTTTGAAGTTGAATCCAACCATCTGCACATGCTGACACATCCTCCAAATTGGACACCATATGTAACATGTAGATAGGCAATACAATTTTCCAATTAATTGGCCAAAAAAATCTCCCAATGCAAATTATTCCATGTGGATCTCCACACACCATGGTGAGACCCATACCAAAATTATAATTCATCCTCCAATGCATATCTAGACCAAAATATATGATTCAAATAAGATAATTGAATTAGACACACTGAATCAAAACACAACTAAATATACCAAACAAAAATCAACATAACTCACTTTTAGAAAAAATATACCAACAGGGAAACACATTAAAAATACTGTACGAGCCACATAACCATGCCCACTAAACTACAACATAAAATTAAACATATCCAAAGGCCACCAAGCACTTCTTGGACCATTTTGACAGACACCCTTAGTGTCATAGAACAATAACAACCAACTTTTGCAATCCATGAACTAGAAAAGCAGTTGATGCAACATTCATAAAACAAAAACTTTACCATCCAAATGAATCCAAATCATTCTACCAATGAGACATTAAATATTGTTTTTCGTATACATTAAGTACTCTTTCCTGCACATTGAACTTGCCACAACAAACACCAAAATTTCAAGCTTGAGTGCAACACCAAACACAAGAAAATGAAACCTACAACAATAAAAGATCATATCTAGAAAAGATTCCATTTGGACAACCAAGTTTTACATAAATGAAAACCATACAAAATCAGATTTACAACAATCTCCCCCTTTGTCATTCATGGAAAAAAAACAAACAATTCTCATTCTTCAAGAAATTTGCCGCCCATTCTTCAAGAAATATCCCACCCTTTGACATTAAAGACAAAGGGCATAAAATAATATACTAATCATAAATAGATACCACTTACTCCACTACTCCTCCTAAGAGAAACATCAACATCAATCTAGGAGATAAAGGATAAGCTCTAAATCTCCCCCTGGAAAGATGCACCTCTTCTATGCATCTAGTTAGATAAAGGAGGGGAAATAACCCCTAGTTTGAACTTGATATACTCAAAAGAATCCTTTGCGAATACCTTAGTGAAAATTTCTACAACTTGTTCTTTTGTAGAAATACATACCACTATGAATTCCTTTTCTATAACTTTCTCTCTTAAGAAATGATACCAGATTGAAATTTGTTTAGTGATGGAAAGAGACACTGAGTAGGTTGTCCGGTGTTGTCATTAATGTCAACCCAAGTCAGTGCACCCATCTGCATTGTTGTATGTTGTCCTATTGGAAGTCAAATTCAAGATTGGTTCAAGTCCATCAAACTAGACTAAAGCATCTGATAATGTTGTGAATTTTGGTTTATACATCCCTTCTGATTATCATCTCGTGTTTCAGAACTAGTTGTAGGTTGATGGATGTATAGATAGCCTTATTCTAAAGTTTTAGCCTCCGGTGATGATTAGTGTTTGAGTTAGAAGCTTAGGTGTATCGATTTTTAGTTTATTAGTGTAAGACAACCGACTTGTGTGGATAATCCTTATGCTGATTATGTGGATCGATTTTGGTGATTATTTTTGTGGTCCAAGAGTTTACTCCGATTGTTGTGGCATTGTGTGGACAATTGTTTTGGTCTACATTGGTATTTTGATTTCAGATTTAGCTGACAATATCTACATGTTTCGTAATATACTAAGTGTTCTTCAAGCTGACGTGGTTGATCTAATATTATGTTGCGGATATATATATACATACGCATGCGCACACACACACATATGTATATATATATATATATATATATATATATATATATATATATATATATATATATATATATATATATATATATATATATATATATATATATATATATATATAAGCGATGTATTTGAATATTTTAGTGAGTATGGTGAATGCAAAAAGTGTTGGTAATCGATTGTGCATAATTGCATGTGCGCAGATTAGAGATTTATGCTTTGGATCATAGCAGAATAGTGGAGCAGAGTAGTATAAGGAAGAATATGAAAAGTTTGTGTAATGTGCTTAACTGAAACTATAATCAAGCATTTGTAGATGCTACTATTTAGTTCATGTACTTTAGTAATCTTATATAACTCATTTGTAGGCAGTGAGCCTCTCCTTTTGAGCAGTGAGCTCTAGGCAGTGTGCTCGAATGCATGTGCATTCCATTGTAAAACTTTATATTTGAGTATACTCATCTTGTGGGTCTCATCCCCCTGTGGTTTTTCCCTTGACCGAGTTTTCCATGTATAAAATCTTTGTGTTATGGTGTGTGGTTGATTGTTCTATATTCTTGCATCCTTATTTTTGTTCAATGTATTAAATGGTTGAAAGAGAAATTTAACAAAGTTAAAATTTGCAAAACACTAAGTCACCCCCCAGTGTTCCTTGATTCCAACATTTAGTTCTTGAATGTATTACCAGATTCTTTGAATTGTTTATAGCACTAGTATTATCACACCTAATAGGAATAGATTCATCATATACCACTTCAATATATTTAAGAGTTTGTTTCATCCACATAACTTGAGTACAACAAGATGATGTTGCAATGTATTCTACTTCCTGCAATAGATCGAGATACCAAGTTCTACTTCTTACTTACCCAAGAAACCAACCTATCTCCCAAGAAAAATGCACCTCAACTAGTACTTTTACTATCATCAATACTTCCTGCCCAATCAACATCTGTGTATGATTTCAACATGTAATATCCACTCTTTTTGTACCAAAGACCAAAATCCAGAGTCCCTTTCAAATACATAAAAATCCTTTTTATTGCTTGCTCACATGACTGCTTTGGATTAGCCTAAAATATTACAACTAAATAGACAACCTGCATGATCCAGTCTAGAGGTAGTTAAACATAATAATCCCCTAATCATAGATATGTCCTTCTTCTGATAAACTTTTGGAGATATATCATCTTTTCTCAATTTACAACCAACACCCAAAGGGGTTGCAACTAGTTTATAGTTCTCCATTTCAAACTTCTTTAGCATCTCTTTTACATATTTAGTTTGAGAAATAAGAATTCCATCTTCTAACTTGAATTCCCTCGATAGTTGAGAGGGGGGGGATGGGTGAATCAGTTGTCAATTGAACTTATATTACTTTTCCCTTAGAAACAGATCCAAAAATTTAAACTTAAGATTACTTCAACCATTAATAGATAATAACATGAAAGCACACACATACGAAACACCAGATATGATGTGGAAAACCCAAGAAGGGAAAAACCATGGAGAATGCTAGTTCTCAATATGAAAACACCTATTATGGTGACACCGATTGAGGTGATTTTTACAAGTTGGCTCACTACTAGAATTGCTTATTGCAGGTGAGCTCACTACCTAGCTAAAACCGCTAGAAAAAGAAAGAGGGATCACAGCTCAGAGGAAGAAAGAAAGAATCCACCACAAAGGCACAACTGCCAAATTGCTGCAATGTTGAAAGAAACCTTAGGCTCACTACCACTGGTACAAACAACATCAGTGAAGAACCACACTAATCAACCACTTCGCATCCAAGATAGATCTTCCTTTTACAATCAACTTCATTATATGAATATTTCTTCTCATATTATTACATTACAATCATACCATATATATCTTGATCTCCAAGATAGATTCTCCAAGTTATCCAAGGAGATAATAAAACACAATTCAAAATATGACTAAGTATCCTCACAGTGGAAAGGAATGAAAAGTGGACCACACAATGAAGCAACAACACATCATCCAAATGCCACAATCACTGGACCAAAAGATAGAGTATCCGAGGTTAACTAGACCAGCAAAGAACATGGCCAAGAACATAATTCCGGAGCACATCAACACTTGCTGAATTAGAATAAAAAAGGTACACACATGAATAGCATAAATTCAGAAATGCAATAGGAGGATTGAAGATGCAGAGTTCTACAAACTTTGCTAGACAATCATCATCATCATTGCATAGACTTCCAAAGAACACTTTTCGGACCTCCAAAACATGAGAGTAGAATCTCAAGACAATCTCCAATAATACACCAACATATAAGGAAAATATTTGCAAAAAGTTAGAACATCTGGAGCAAAAACAAAATACAAAATCTGTACATTGACATCAATGTCAACCATACTAATACATCAATCGTGTTCAAATTTGTAACAATCTCCCCTTTTGTTATTGATGGCAACATTCATCAACAATAAACAATTTCTCCAACAATATGTTCAACAAAACTTTCAAAAAGAAACCTCCCCCCTTTAGAATGAAAAACTATATACTTTCAAACTTCTCCCAAATTTCTTAAGCACAAACTTCTCAAACTTCTCCCCCTTTGACATCAAGGACAAAGGTAAATAAAAACACAACTTAGAAGCCACACATCTCCCTCTAAGAGGCAGCCCCAAACATTAGACTAGACATAAATATGCATGAAATATCTTGGACTAATGCACTACCCAATGTACTTAGTTCAAACTAGAAAGGGGAATAACCCCTAACAACAATCAGAGATACTCGAAAGTATGTTTGCACAACGCCTTTGTAAAGATGTTTGCAACTTGTACTCTTTGGTAGACACATATTCAATTTTCACTTCATTGTCCAATACTTTTTCTCAAGAAATGATACCAAATAGAAATATGCTTTGTTCTAGAATGCAAAACTGGGTTCTTACACTAGTACATTTCGAGCAGCTTTCCGACGATCGTTTGTTGGAACTCAGACAACTAAATGTCAGAATTATGATGTATTTTTTCATTGCTATTTTTTCATCAGTGATTCCAATAATGAGATTCACGTCGAAATTTAGACGACACCATGTTGGAACTTTCTATGTACCTGCAGCATGTTTTTTTGATGAGGAGACATCAAAATTATGACCTCGTTGCATCTTTTATCACCGTAATGTTTTTCCGATGACCCTTTATTTATCATCGTAACCTTTGCCGATGCATTTTACTTTGCCAGTGTCCATCGAGATAAGCATTACTGAAATCCTTATTGACTATCGGCAAGACATGATTTCTCCATTGCCGCTAGTATGTGTTTTGCCGATGGACCATCTTCAAGGAGATGTCAGAATTTTGACAATTACGATGACGGACAAGGTTGCATCCTGCGACATTTTTGTTGTTGTAGGTATGGCAACATCGTCGGTTGTCTTGTGGTGTTCATCAGAATTATGACCTTCCCCAACATTTGAAAAAAAAAATCCTGACTACTTTTGTCTACACTAATGACCCTTTATCATCGTAACCTTTGCCGATGCATTTTACTTTTTGCCAGTGTCCATCAAGATAAGTCTTACCGAAAGCCTCATTAGCTATCAACAAGAAAAGATTTCTCCATTACCGCTAGTGTGTGTTCTACTGATGGAATTAAATGGTGAATGCTATCTTGATCACATGCTTCTACTTGTTGGTGTTACCACCAAGTTGAATTTTGCAGATTAAAAAGGATTAATATCAACAACATTAATATGAGTGAGCTTACAAAGGATTAAGCGCAATAGGCACTTCATTATTAGGAAGATGAAGATGAAATAGCTATAGGAATGCATGAGAAAAATTATCATAAGGAATAATAGTAGTGTTTAAAAACCTCATTCTCATGTGTGGAGAGGTTGGTGATGCTGATTTGAAGGTTGATCTATGTGAAAACAAACTGCTGCAATAAAAATTCAACGTTTTCCTTGCATTTCATGAGTGAAATCTGAAGCATATTGTGGTTTTATTTATTCATATTGATCTGCACCCATTGGAAAGTGTTTGGTGGATGTTATGAGAATAATTTAAATTCATTTTTAAGGTTTAATCAATCATTTTGTGCACCAAAACATTGACTGTCTTGAAGGCTGTTATTTGACAGTTTTTATTAGATTTTGGGGTTTATTATGGATGAATGACCCATTGCACTTTTTTTTTCTACTATGGCTTGTGGAATGGGTCCAATATGTTGTAAAATAATAAATACTAACCATATGTGTGTAGGAGAAGCATGAATATTTGAATGGTGATCATCAAATGAGCAAGTTGTGTGTTGTGTGAGCAGGGGGGAATGGTACCATGTATTTGATCTGAAGATTTTCCTTAATGAGGGTATGTTTTTCTGATGGAATGTGTTAAGATATGTTGAAATAAAGGTGCTAGAACCTTTCTTTTTGTTTGGAAGTGTTTGTGGGGTTCATTTTGAGAAGGCCCTAGTTTTTGTTCCTAGAAAGGAGGGTTTGTGTTTTGGGGTAACAAATGCGAATGGATATTTGAATTGGAATGAAAATCCTTTGTTTTTGAAGGTAAATCAAGATTTTTTTGGGGGTTTTTAGTCTTGGTTGTAAGTTTTGTGGGTACTTGCTTTGTAAAAGTGGCCTAATTAGGCTTAGTTTTGGGGTAAAAGTCATCATTCCGTATAGTTGGTAACAAGGAGTAGTGTTATTATTTTTGATATGTTGTGTAAATCTAAAAAGGGTATTTGAATATGTAATTTTTATTCCAAGTTTTTTGGGAATTTTTGAATTTAAGTCCAAAAATAGGGTTTGGAGACCTAATTGGGGAAATCAGCCTAGTTGGTACCTAGTTTGGGGTTTGGGTATAAACCAATCATTTGGGATTTTTAATTGTATTGAATCATGTTTTTTGGGGTATGAGAAGACCCTAGGAAGTGGAAAACCAAGTTGGGAAGGTTGAAGTCAAGTTTTGGTCCCTTGAGAGGGCTTAGTGTTGAAGGGTAAGTTGGTAATCCTGTGGGTTAAAGTTCAAAATTAGTTGATAATTGTTTGAAGAACCAACCACCTAAGAAGGACCTTGGATGAATCCAATGGTAATCAGGCTTGGACTAGGATCCAGGCAGAATCAAAATTAGGATTCAAGGGTTTTTGTGAAGAATCAGTAACTTAGTTTAAAACCCAGTTTCCAGCAGTTCCACCTCCTTTTATGCATGCTCTTTCTTCAAATTAGACCCAAAATAAACTCAAAATGAGAAATGAATGAATAAAATGAGGTAGTGTGTCTATGATAGAGAAAAATAAACTCATAAAACCAATGAGGCACACATTCACTTGTAATGGGGAATTGTCTCGTAGAAGCATGTTCACAACCTGCAACACTGAATATGTAACCTACAAACAAGATGCTTAGCATCAATACAATTAACAGTGGAGCATAATGAAATATTGAAAAGTGTGTTACCTTATTGAGCTTCTCTTTGTTTCAAGAATAGTTTAATATTCTCTACTTAACAGGGCCAACCATGCGAAGGTGGAAGCTCATTTGGCCCCTCCCCCCCCCTAATATCACTCTAAATTCCCCATTAACGTCTAACATTATTTCATCCATTAATGAAACATAACATTCATTCATTATCATGTAACATTCATTAACACATAACATTAATTAACATTCATTAACACGTAACATTCATCAACATTTATTAACACATTTCATTCATTAACAGTCATTAACAAGTAACATTCATCAACATTCATTAACACATATCGTTCATTAACACATAATTAAATTCATTAATACATAAAATCCATTTGTTAACATATAATAATATTACAATCATTTTTTTTGTTTCTTTTTGAAGCTTGGAGGTAAAGACTAAGTGGACGATCGTTGTCTTCATCATTTGTCCCCTCTTCAGTTCTTCTACCCTCTGCTCATGATCTAGTTAATGTATGCCTAGTCCTGTACTCACGATGAGGAAACGTATGCAAAAGGGGGTCCGTTGCAATACCAAAGAAATGGGTTAAATTCATGAGTTTTTTAATTATTGTTACAAGTATTTCATTAATTAAAAGAAAATTACAGGGGTGCTCTTTACCTGATGGGGCGACATCATATTCCTGATCATTTTGTCTAGCCTCATCCTCAACATCCTGAACACCCTCTAAATCCTCTAGATTTGAAACACGAAAGGTTACATTAATCAATACACCAATTGCAATTAAATATGTTTAAAGGAATAATAGTGGTCCTCTTTATTTGGTGCAGCCTCATCATGTTTCTGATGTTGTCTACCTGGATCATGCTCAACTTGCTCACCACGGTATACATCCTCTAAAATAAAAACAAAAAAGGTTACGTTAATTACTACACCAATTTCAATTAAAGATGTTTAATTGTAATAATAATTACATGCTCATCCTCAACATCCTGAACACCTTCTAAATCCTCTGGAGTTGAAACACGAAAGGTTACATTAATCAATATACTAATTGCAATTAAATCCATTTAAAGGAATAACAATGGTCCTCTTTACTTGGTGGGGCCCCATCACGTTCCTGATGTTGTCTACCTGGATCATGCTCAACTTGCTCACCATGGTCTATAGGCTCTAAAATAAAAGCCAAAAAGGTTACATTAATTACTACATCAATTTCAATTAAAGATGTTTAATTGTAATAGTCATTACATAAAAAAATTTGTTTTGCACGTGAATACCTCCAGTACTGGGATGCACACCACGACCTTCATCATGTGCAAGTTGTGTTCCACCCTGTGTAGGCTACATTCCAATGTCATGTGCATTGTTATGATTGCTTGATTATTTAAAACAAATATAGTCACATTATGTTGGAACTTAACATCGAATACGTTATTGCTCATGTATTCAATTTTAAATAATTTTCATTTATCTTATTTACATGATTGAGGGATGCACTTGATTCTTTTGTTTTCCCACTCAATCCTTTTAGACGTTCAACCACTGTATAGCCCTCCCAGAAGATAATTTTCATGTCATCTTTTGTGGGCACTCTATTGAATTCAAAGCCCTGCATTTTTTGCTTAATATCATGAATTTTGCTTGTATTATTTAATGATTAAAAAAATTGTTTGCAATTTATTATTTTGATGCGATATTTCATTTATTGATACTTACAATTCGTGCAACAACTTTCGTATAACCACCATAGCCGAGTTTGTGTTTCCCGTAATTTTCTAGTCTTGCCTTAGTTTCCTTTGATGTGTCGAGCAGTCTATGAAAAGTTTGAAATATGTTAGATTATATGAATATAAAAAGTAATTAGTAAATAATTACATTCTTAATAGTATCACATACTGGTGTAGGAGCACCTAACACAAAGGCATAAAAGGAGTCTATAAGAGGATAAAAATCAATTTATAAATATATTCAATTACATTTTCATTTGTAATGTCATTTTGAGTCAATATGAATCAATATGTAAGGCTAAAAGAGCCCATTGTAATGAGTTGTCCAAGTTGTCCTAATAAGGTCTTGAATTAGTCATTTGATAAAATTTGTATAAAATAATCTTGGAGGGGTAAAATGGCGACAAAACTAAATTATTATTCCATCCTAATATGTTTTGAAGGTTCTTTTGAAGGTTTAAAGTCATTTGAGTCAAAAGTTGTAAAATGCAACTTTGCAAAAGTTGTAAAAAGAACAAAATGGGAAGTTGTATGGTCATAAGAGAAAGTTGGGTAGTTGTAAGTTCCATGTGAAGATGAAAAGGCTATAAAACCTCTATGATGGTCATTCATAAGTGTGTATAAAAATTGGAGAAGCAATTGGAAAGCATTGGAAACATTTTGGTATCATATTTTCATTGTTTCAATCTCTTGTGTTGTGGTCTTGAAAGTTTTTCCTCTTGTTTCCAGGCCTAGTGCGGCCATGTACAGCCTAGAAACAAGTTTATTTATATCATGATAGTGTAGTATGTTGAATAATATTTCCATTTCTTTTGGTTTGAGTTTATTTCATTCAGTTTTGAGAAAGTTATGAATGTTTTGGTGAAAACCGTTTGGAACTACCCAAAACCCTGATTCACGGCGACCAGTTTTGGAACAATCATCATACCTTTGGATTTCACCGTTGGATCTTTCTATAATTTGGAGGAAAGTTTTATAACTAGAATTTATAGAATCTGACCGGAGCGACTGTTTGAATGATTATTATTTTAAGAGTTATTAATGACTGTTCATGACTGTAATTTCATGACTAGAATAGAGTAAATTTCATAGTTTGGACAAATTCTTGGTTTTCATTTGCAAGAAATGAATAGATGAAGGGTTTAAATGATTAAGGTTTAATTCATGATACATGGATCTACAATCATTATGCATTGATATATATGGAGAAGATTTGATAATGGTTTTTTGATTAATGTTTTCATGATGCTCTGCATCAAATTGGTATTAGAGCTCAGCAAAAGGTCTGGGTTGAGTAAGTGATTGGTACTTTGGTTTGCTAATGGTTGTGGTTGCAGATGTATATCCACTAGCTGCAAGTAGGCATACATGAAGGTCTGTCATGGGGCCATAGGAGATGGCCCAAGGGGCCTGAGAAAGAGGTCCAGTGGGTTGCCAAAAGACCTGGAGAGAGAGGCAAAGAAGGGACTTTTGGGTGAGGCAAAGTAGTTGGTGAGTTTGGTGCAGCATTGAGGGTGGAATTATGTTTGGAGCAACATCTTGAGGAGCAACCAGTATGTAGGTTATTTTCATCCATGTTTCCAAGGGACTTGGAAACTTTTTAAGTTTGGGAGTATGGTGTAGGAGCACCTAACACAAAGGCATAAAAGGAGTCTATAAGAGGATAAAAATCAATTCATAAGTATATTCAATTACATTTTCATTTGTAATGTCATTTTGAGTCAATATGAATCAATATGTAAGGCTAAAAGAGCTCATTGTAATGAGTTGTCCAAGTTGTCCTCATAAGGTCTTGAATTAGTCATTTGATAAAATTTGTATAAAATAATCTTGGAGGGTTAAAATGGTGACAAAAATACATTATTATTCCATCCTAATATGTTTTGAAGTTTCTTTTGAAGGTTTAAAGTCATTTGAGTCAAAAGTTGTAAAAGTTGTAAAATGCAACTTTTCAAAAGTTGTAAAAAGACCAAAATGGGAAGTTGTATGGTCATAAGAGGAATTTGGGTAGTTGTAACTTCCATGTGAAGATGAAAAGGCTATAAAAACTCTATGATGGTCATTCATAAGTGTGTGTAAAAATTGGAGAAGTAATTGGAAAGCATTGAAAACATTTTGGTATCATATTTTCACTGTTTCAATCTCTTGTGTTGTGGTCTTGAAAGTTTTTCCTCTTATTTCTAGGCCTTGTGCAGCCATGTACAGCCTGGAAACAAGTTTATTTATACTATGATAGTGTAGTATGTTGAATAATCTTTCCATTGCTTTTTGTTTGGGTTTATTTCATTCAGTTTTGAGAAAGTTATGAATGTTTTGGTGAAAACCATTTGGAACTACCCAAAACCCTGATTCACGGCGACCAATTTTGGCACAATCATCATAACTTTGTATTTCACCATTGGATCTTTCTATAATTTGGAGGAAATTTTTATAACTAGAATTTATAGAATCTGACTGGACCTATTGTTTGTGTGAGTAATATTTGAAGATATATTAATGATTGTGCATGACTGTAATTTCATGACCAGAATAGAGTAAATTTCATAGTTTGGACAAATTCTTGGTTTTCATTTGCAGGAAATGAATAGATGAAGGGTTTAAATGATTAAGGTTTAATTCATGATACATGGATCTACAATCATTATGCATTGATATATATGGAGAAGATTTGATAATGTTTTTTTGATTGATGTTTTCATGATGCTCTACATCAAATTGGTATCAGAGCTCATCAAAAGGTCTGGGTTGAGCAAGTGATTGGTATTTTTGTTTGCTAATGGTTGTGGTTGCAGATGTATATCCACTAGCTACAAGTAGGTAGACATGAAGGTCTGTCATGGGGCCATAGGAGATGGTCCAAGGGGCATGAGAAAGAGGTCCAGTGGGTTGCCAAAAGACCTGGAGAGAGAGGCAAGGAAGGGACTCCTGGGTGAGGCAAAGTAGTTGGTGAGTTTGGTGCAGCATTGAGGGTGGAATTATGTTTGGAGCAGCATCTTGAGGAGCAACTAGTATGCAAGTTATTTTCATCCATGTTTCCAAGGGACTTGGAAACTTTTAAAGTTCGGTGCACGAGCACCTAACACAAAGGCTTAAAAGGAGTCTATAAGAGGATAAAAATAAATTCATAAGTATATTCAATTAAATTTTCATTTGTAATGTCATTTTGAGTCAATATGAATCAATATGTAAGGCTAAAAGAGCCCATTGTAATGAGTTGTCCAAGTTATCCTAATAAGGTCTTGAATTAGTCATTTGATAAAATTTGTATAAAATAATCTTGGAGGGGTAAATGGGTGACAAAAATACATTTTCATTCCATCCTAATATGTTTTGAAGGTTCTTTTGAAGGTTTAAAGTCATTTGAGTCAAAAGTTGTAAAAGTTGTAGAAAGACCAAAATGGGAAGTTGTATGGTCATAAGAGGAAGTTGAGTAGTTGTAACTTCCATGTGAAGATGAAAAGGCTATAAAACCTCTATGATGATCGTTCATAATTGTGTGTAAAAATTGGAGAAGCAATTGGAAACATTTTGGTATCATATTTTCATTGTTTCAATCTCTTGTGTTGTGGTCTTGAAAGTTTTTCCTCTTGTTTCTAGGCCTTGTGAGGTCATGTACAACCTGGAAACAAGTTTATTTATATCATGATAGTGTAGTATGTTGAATAATATTTCCATTTCTTTTGGTTTGAGTTTATTTCATTCAGTTTTGAGAAAGTTATGAATGTTTTGGTGAAAACCATTTGGAACTACCCAAAACCCTGATTCACGGCGACCAGTTTTGGCACAATCATCATAACTTTGTATTTCACTATTGGATCTTTCTATAATTTGGAGGAAAGTTTTATAACTAGAATTTATAGAATCGAACTGGAGTGATTTGTTGGGTGATTAATATTTTAAGAGTTATTAATGACTGTAATTTCATGACCAGAATAGAGTGAATTTCATAGTTTGGACAAATTCTTGGTTTTCATTTGCAAGAAATGAATAGATGAAGGGTTTAAATGATTAAGGTTTAATTCATGATACATGGATCTACAATCATTATGCATTGATATATATGAAGAAGATTTTATAATGGTTTTTTGATTGATGTTTTCATGATGCTCTGCATCACATACCTTCTTCTGCCTAGTGGTGTATTTTCTTGGGTAAGTGCACGAAGATAGTGAACAAAAAGGGGGTATAAGTGGCCACTTTTTTGTTTTTGAAAATAGGTAAACCTGAACTTCAAAGAGATATTCGAAGGTCACGCACTCAAAACTAGGAGTTGAGAAAATAATAAGATTTGTAGTACTCTGAATCTAGTTTCTAAACTACTAATGTTTTTAAAAATTGGATAAGATTAACATAGCTATTTTCGTGTGCTGCACAAAATATATAATTAAATTTAGTATTTTGAAAAACCCTTTGGTAGGATGATAGGTAAGATTGAGATCTAGACTTTGTGTATTTTTTTGTAATTTTTCGTTGAGTATTTTTTTTTAATGATTTTTTGAAGTGACCGCATCTTGACAATTTGGTACCTGTTTGTGCGTTGGGTATAACTTGCATCAAAATAATCGAAAATGAAAACTTTTTAAAAAAAATTGTATAGAATCTAGTGTAGAACAATAATATATAATTTATTTTGAATTTGGTCGAGTATATCAAAAGTTATTAAAAAAATGGTAGACGTTTGTCTGTGAGGACTGTCAAGGCATTGGTAAAGAAAATTAAAGTTTACTATGCTAATGTTGTCTAAAAATAGAAAAAATTATATGGTCAGAAAGATGAGAAGACGTGTGAGATTATGGTTGTAATTTTAGAGATACCCACTTGATCATTTGTAAACTTGATGATGATGAAGTCGAGAAATCATGTTGAAAGATGAAAAAACGTGTAAAGGGACATAAATGGAGGGAAAATGGGCTTGCAAGTCTTAGGGTCATTTTCTGACCCTCTTACGAAGCCAAAAACTGCATGGGTTCTGATGTGCAAGATAACCCGCTCAGGTTTTGAAAAACAAAAATTACCATTCATAGTTCTACATAACCCGTACAGGTTATGTAGAACTAAAACCATCATTTTGAATTTCCCAAAACCTGTACGGGTTATGAAAAACATCATTTTGAGTTTCACAAAACCCGTACGGGTTATGAAAAACATCATTTTGAGTTTCACAAGACCCATACGGGTTATGAAGACATCAAAATGTATGCTTGTAAACTTAGCATATACTACACATATGTATAGACATACATATATAATATGTGTTTATGTATGTATATATGCATATCTATAATTATATATACATATATTTATATAGATATATGTATATATGTTTGTATATATGCATGTCTCTCTTCTTTTCCTCTCTCTCGTCTTCCTTCCCCCATCACCGCCTGTCTATTTTGAGCCCTAATTATCCTTCTTGAGTTCTATCTCATCTCTCTCCCCCTCACAGTTCTCTCTCTTCCGAGTCTCTCACCCTCTTCTCCTTCTTGTTCTCTCTCTACCTCATGTCTCTCACCCTCTCCTCCTTCTCTTGTACTCTCTCTCTCTCTCTCTCTCACTCTCACTCTCACACACACACACACACACATTATCCTATCCTATTATCACCCTCTCCCCCTTATCTCTCTTTCTCTCCCCCTACCTCTCCCTCTCCCCCCTCTCCCTCCCCCTCTCATTATCTTATCCTATTATCTCTCCTCCTCCCCCTCTCTTGACCCTATTATCTCTCTCTCTCTCTCTCTCTCTCTCTCTTATTCTCCCCATCTTCACCCTCTCTCTCTTCCTCTCCCTCTCCCTCTCTCTCAATCTCCTCTCTCTCTTCCCCTCTCTCTCCCTCTCCCTCTCCTTATCATATTCTCTCCCTCTCTTCTTATTCCCTATTCTCTATCTTACCCCCTCTCCCCCTACTCTCTCTCTAACTGCCTTTCTCAACCCCTCTCCTTATCCTATTCTCTCCCTCTCTTCCTATCCCCTTCTCTCTCTCTCTCAATCCTATTCTCACCCTCTCTCCCCTCTCTTCCTACCCCCTACTCTCTCTCTCTCTCTCTCTCTCTCCCCCTTCTCTTTCTTTCCCTATCTCTCTCCCTCTCTTCCTATCCCCTCCTCTCTCTCTCTAACTCTCTCTCCCTCCCCCTCTCCTTATCCTATTCTATCCCTATCTTCCCACCCCCTACTCTCTCTCTCTCTCTCTCTCTCTCTCTCTCTCTCTCTCTCTCTCTCTCTCTCTCTCTCTCTCTCTCTCTCTTTCTCTCTCTCTCTCTCTCTCCCTTCTCTTTCTTTCCCTATCTATCTCCCTCTCTTCCTATCCCCTTCTCTCTCTCTCTCTCTCTCCCCCCTTCTCTCTCTTTCTTCCTCTCCCTCTCTTAATCCTATTTACACCCTCTCTCTCTCTCTCAATCCTATTCTCACCATCTCTCCCTTCTCTTTCTTTCCCTATATCTCTCCATCTCTTCCTATCCCCCCCCGCTTCTCTCTCTCTCTCTCTCTCTCTCTCTCCCCACTTCTTCTTTTGTTCCTAGTTCTACATAACCCATACGGGTTATGCAGAACTAAGGCCAAAACTTCTAGTTTTGCATAACCAGAACGGGTTATGAGAAATTTTTCCTCAAAACCCGTACTATTAAATATAATGTTCCTCAAAACCCATATGGAGTTTGAGGAACTTTTTGTTTTTTTATATTATTTTTGGTTGGGCTTGGTGTTACCAAGCCTAGCACATTTTCGAATTTCATAGAACACGCACGGGTTATGAGAAATTTCATTTTTTTTGCATGTGGCCACTTTTTTGTTCACCATCTTGGTGCACTTACCCCCTTTTTTCCTTTCAACTCTCTCCTTTGCATCCAGAATCAGGTGCTTCCACTCCCTCTTTGGAATCATGGGGGGATGCTCGTACTTTTTGTTCTTCTCTAAATGTGTCCTATACTGGTCCCTCACATACTTTAGATGTTTGCCAACTTGGTCAAGGATCTTGCTTTTCTCGAATGTGTCATTTTTGAACAACCCAACCAAATGGTTTATGATCTCATCTTTTAACCTTTTTTCTTGCTCATTCCACTATTTACATATGGTGGGCCCAAAGATCTCCAATGTAATTTTATTAATATTTTTATCAAAAATATCATTTCCTGCAAAGAAATCATGGGATGATTAGTCCAAAACAAGTGATCAATAAGTAAATTACAATTACTATATAGCATAATAATTTTAAAGTACCTGGAACCTTCTCTATCTTTATGGGAAGCAAATCTTTGGTCTCGACAAATGTGACCGGCAATGTTCCTGTACTAGAAATATGGGAAGATCCAGGAAATGCTATTATGGTACCACCACTAGTGGCCTCTGCATCCTCATGTACATGTCTTGTTGCAGAAAATGAATCCACTATGAAATTCCCCCAAGAAAGAACACTTCAAGGGAAATAAACACATAATAAAAGAGAGAGCAGAAGAGGGATCTACCAACTCCGGGGTCAGTATGATGTGCACTACTAGATGTCTGCATGCTACGTGTTGTTGACATTACAGTTGGCAATATAGGTGGGGATGATGGGATCTGATGAGGCGACGTTTGCACAGGAACATGGACATCACCTGAAGAATAATACATTAAATATACAAAACATTAAATATATGAGCAATAACACAATGGTGCAGGAGCACCAAGAGCACAGTGAGGAACTAGGACCAATTTTTTGTTAGACAATTCAAATAACTGGAAGACTACTAAGAGAGGGGGGTGAATCAATTGTCACCAGATTAGCATAACTTTAAGCAATTAAAACTTTAATATTGGAACCCAAAAGATCAATACCAGAATGCATAACCCAGATATCGAAATAATAGATATACCAATTAAGCATAAACAACAATTAGAGAATAAATACCATCCACATGACACCAAGATTTGTATGTGGAGAACCCGGTAAAGGGAAAAACCACAGTGGGAAGCCTATCCACAGTCAGATAATACTTCTGCAGTAAGTGTGTGATTAGAAATGAGGGGCTTGCACTTGCAGGAAGGCCAACAGCCTAGAGTACACTGCTCATTACAAAAGGAGTCTCAGACTACATAAAAATCCAGACTACAATTCGGAAGAGTGAACAAACTGCAATGATAACATCTCCTATGCCTGAATACAGTTCTGGTTAAGCTCAATACCAGAGGACTAAATCCTCTTACATAAACCCAACTCGATCAACAATGATCGACAAAATCCTCTACATGAATGATTAATACATTATTCACTCCTTACATATCCATATATCCTCACCTATGATCTACAATGAGATCTTACATCATATACATACAAACCATCAACCACAAACAATAAGGTCGGCCACTAGACAATAAAATAATTACATAATTACAAAACATGTCAGCCTAAGACCAAACACATATTATCCAACCCATGAGACATCCTGAAAACACATCGAGAAGTCCAATCAACATGTTACATTAAGTCCATCCATAACCTAGATAGTATCGGACCCAATCTAGGTCCACACATGCTAAAGAAATGATCCCAATCAGCCAAGTCTCAAAAATGATCACCATCAACATCCTGAATCTTTGCTAGAATCCGCACCAACACCACTTATGCATAACATCAAAGATCTTCAACAAAGCTCTGTTGGTGAAACCCTCATTGGATCAACAAACCAAGCTTATTGGCATACAAGATAGCATCCGATCACCAAATCAAAACCAACTATTTGAACATGAATTTGAGTAGCATGAATAGCATATCTGAGCCAATTCCATAAGGAAAAACATACCAGAGCATATTGGATCATCATGATCTAATCCAACCAGAAACCAAACAAGCTACCAAGACCAGAAGGATACTAGTAAACAATCCAAACAACTAGTGTTGACATCAATGACAAAACTATTACAAATGATCTAATTGGTATGTTTGAGTCATTGAACTGTGACTTGGCAACTTAGGTGTTGTGAAACCTTGAAGGATGTATGAATGTATTGTGCCATGTATGGAGACATAAAAAATATTCAAATGGTGTGTGAGTTAGATGACCTTGAGTGGAAGGTTGTCCCTAGTTGATGAGTTATAGTGTGGATGCTCTGCAATAATTATAAAATGTGTAGGGAAGTCACATGTTTGATAACAACAAGGAGCTTGTGAACACATAAAGGATATATCAGAGCATCAAAGTAGTTTTAATGTATGGAACATGGTCATCACCTGAAATACCTAGCATACCCTGATCATGGCCACCAGCTTGATGAGGACGCAATATTTCCTGTAAAAACAATATGTACATATTTTAGTTCCTGACATAAAAGAGTATAAAATATAAACCATTTTTGAACTTATGTTATATTTAAAGTTTTCATTACTACTTACTTGCAAGTTTTATGCTCTTTGCATCATTTGTTGCAACCTCTCTTTTATTGCATCAGTTTGAGGGACTTGGTATGCCAGAGTAATAATTTCTCTATTAACATTTTTTTGGATCTTTCTCATCATTACAACAAGGTCTATGGAATATGTGATGTTATCATCCCATAATAGTGAGTCCACCGTTGTATTGTCATCAGGTAATACAGGTGACTTTCCTTGAACATCCACCTGTGACAATAATATTAGTAACATTATCAAAATTACTCGAAAACCCTTAAGAAAAGAACATAATAACACAATAGTTTGCTTCTATCTAATTTGTACAATTACAATGAGGTTTACCTGCTAGGTAGAAGGGCTGGGAGCTACATCCCTGTCTGTGCTATGTGTCAGATGAATGTCGCCCTGTGACAAAGATTAAATATAAAAAAAAAACATTAGTCAAATGAAATCAATAGACTTAGCAAAAGAACTTAATAATAAAATGGTATATTGGAGTCATTAATTGAAGGTTGGTTTAAATGGTATATAGTATGTACCACCCCCATGATAGTAACTTTGTTTGTATCTATGCGATTCAAATTGTAATCGATTAGCAGTTCTTCCCTGACACTTATTGGTTTTATTGCACATACAAATACACGATTTCCCTCGCGCGCCTCAAATATGAAATTGGGTTGCTTATTAGTTGACCCAGGTCGTGTACTATTTATGAAACTTGCAATATTCCCTATTGCTTTTGGCTTTCCATTAATGTATAGCCATGCTTTTACTTTGATCATTATCTTTTTGTTGTATATAATTCACTGAGAGTGCATACCTATGCATACTTTTTTTATATCGAACAATCTGCATCCAATTTTTATAAATGTAACAAGGTTCGACATACTCCATCAATTCAACAACTTTGTTGTAATGGACCTTTATGCCGTCCATGGAAAATAGGCCCAAACCATGTAATGATGATGGTGCTATGCGATATATCCTCTTGTTAACACAAAAATTAGTGTTTATTGGAGGAAGTTTCTTGGGTACCCATTGTTTCTATAGATGTTTGTACCTCAAGGGTACCTCAATGTTACCTATGCTCTCATCATCATAAGAACATGACCCCCCTTGAGCAAGAAAAAATTGCATGCGTTTATTGATTTTTCTCCTAATCTTTTTACCTCTAGTTGATCTCCCTATTTTAGACGCACTACATGTCTCACTTTCATCTTCTCTTCCCGAATTTACCTCTCTCACATAAGACAAATCTGATAAATACCTATTTTGTGGCACCTGCACTCCATCAAATGAAGAAGTTGGCCCTAAATTTGATTTTGAGATTAAAATTTGAATAAGCCCAACTGGGGCCTCAAGTGTTGATAATTGTATTAGATTTGTTGCATATAGGAGGGTTGAGAAGGTGGAATGAGCTATAGCATGTGGTTTTGATGAGAAAAAAATTTCAAAGTTTTGACAAAATATTGTTGCTAAAACCTAGCTTATTATTAAAGAGAAAGCAAGCAATTAATAAATGGTTTCTATAGGGTGTATTGACTTATACTTGTCGTTCCATGACACTGTGCAGGATCCTCGTAAAAGGGGTTCAGGTTCCTGCATATGTAATTCATTTATCTTATGTTAGCTAAAAATTACATAATATGTATGCTAAAAATTTCATAGTAGACAACATGAACAATATGTAGGCATCATAATCATTGTATATTTTTTTTCCTTACCTTTTGTTTATCTAGAAAGTGTAGGGTTCTCAACAAAAGGGTTGACGATGTCTATAGTCAATTACCTATTTCCACCAAGGATGACATAATCAGACAAAATATATACATATAATCAACACCAACAATTGAGCATCATAAGCATTACATGATATGTATATTTTGCCCAAGTGTATATTTAAAAAAGAATCTCAGAGATCATGGAAAGAAACAACAAAGCTCCTATGTGTGTTAGAGGTTTAGTTCAGTTTATATTGAATCCATTAAGTAGATTATAAACATTTGGATCCATTAGATGAAGTAAAAGTTGCAAATAATTGAAACTTGTACTATCAACCAAAGTTATCCCGATGAAAACACTTAGACAAAATGAGCAGCACATGGTCGGGATATCATATACCGATGTATAAGCATGATAATCCAATGTTGGATGTGTTGATGGAAGTCAGAAGAATTGGTGGAGGTCGTATTGATCATTTCCAAGGAGCCAAGGAGCCAAGGAAGTCAGGTAGATCGGGGAAGCATATACCGATTATGGTCATCGACAAAACATACACTGGCGGGAAAGGAAAAATAATGTCTTGCCAATATCTAATGAGGCTATATGTAAGACTTATCCTGATGAACACAGCCAAGGGTAAAAGTGCATCAGCGAAGCTTATAATGAAGAAAGATCACCAACGTAGCCAAAGGAGTCAGGATGTGTCATTTTGAGTCTCCCTGATGCCCGATGAAGTAATTGGTCAGAAGATCATCGGGAAAGATTATGCCAATGGAACATGATGCAGCATGAAAAGTTATGCCGAAGGAAAAGGTCATTGGGAAAACTATGCTTGTCACCATGACACATTTGAAGTTGCCCCGATGCCCAATGATAGTATCGGGTTGACATATATCGATAAAGCAGAAGGAGTGTCATCGACTTATGTTACCCTGATAGGAAAGATAAAGTTTGTAAAAGGAAAAGGGATTTTGTTGATGGTGCCAAAGATGAAGTTTCAGCAGAGAGACATATGCCTATGAGCCGTTGTCGTATCAAAATTTAAAATTGAAAAAGTGAGCTTTTATTAAATGTTTGCATCAGGTAGATTTATGGTTCACACAAGGTATATTTATGAGAGAATCATCATTACAAAGTTGTATGCAGATGTATTGGGCATATAATCAAGATTGCTTGACACAATTTTTACACAACAAAGAAATTTGATAGAATAGAGAATTGAATTCCTGAGAGTTAGAGCAAAAAATTGTGATTACAAAAATGGAGGCTTCAAGTTCCACAGGAAAGAAAAGAGCGACAAAAAGCTCTGAATCTAGGTCTAAGAAATCTAAGAAAGAAGAGGAAGCCTCGATTCAAAGACTAAACTAAGATATGATACAACAAATGAAAGCACCAATCCCTAAGTCTAGAAGATCGAAACAACATTTGCCAGGGAGGGACCAATTGGAAGATAAATACAAAAATGTAGGAGATGTGTGGACCAAAGTGAGAGGATACAAATTCCTCTTATTTCACTACCTGAGAAGAGACAAGGAAATGCCCCTATGCAACCAATGGAAGACCAATTTGGGTAAGATGATTGTCCCAGATGTGTTTGTAAGTGTGAAATTGCCAGAAAACCCAGTGAAAAACTATAATTCTATGGGGAGGTATATTCAGGCCCCCAATGGAGATGCCTTTATTAGGTTTTTTGTTGGTACACAAAATGAAGTATTTAACCTAGATCCCAACCTTGATAAACCCTCATCTTTTAGAAAATTGGAAGAAGAATACCTCAAAATAGATACAACATATACTGGGTGGAAGTTATCTATCCATAAGAAGAAGGCAGGTATACTGACAAAACAGGATGGGCCACCATTCAACATTGAGTTATTAAAAAATTACCTACAATATACTTATATGTCTTGTGGGCAGTTAGGAGGAGTTGAAGTTATTGATCTAATGCGTACTGGGTCGTTAGTCTTAGCCTCAGATATCCAAATTTATGAGCCCAGACCATTTGGTTACGCGTCTTATTTGCTAGAAAAATTACATGAGGGTTTCCTAAACCTTAGGGATACCAAAAGCCCTAATTTCAAGTTTTATTCATTGTTGATGAATTTAGTATTGTTTTATAGACATTTCAAGGGTATGTGGCCCGAGGAGTTAGTGCCTAATACCAGAAATAGGGAAGGGGAGGAACAACCGGTTCAATTATGGACTTCTATTTGGGACTCTCGTTATGTGAGATCAAACTGCATAAAATTTGAGGAGTGGATAGTGAAACCATTATACAAGATGTACGAAGTTCCTTGTGATGGATCAATTTCAAATGAGATTAAGGCATTTTTAAGGCCTAAATATTTTGATGATAGGAAATTGTGAATCATAACTGGGGAGATTGGTATGTGCACCAGAACTTTACTTGTTTTAGGATCTATGGATTTGAAGGAATCCGATACATGTTACCAAAATGTGTTCTTGATAGAATAACATATTTGGAGATTGTAAGACAATTAAGTGTCTCAAATGCTAAACACTTTGGAGATTAACATAAGCTGGCTTTCTTGCCTGGAACTCTTAGTTTTGGAGATTTCACTATTGTTTCTACAAAGGCATATGAAATAATTGACAAAACGTTAATGGAGGAGTATAATTTGTTTGAACATATTGCAAGAAAAAACTATGATTTGGAGGGGTACATCCACTCCTATAAGAAAAGAAAAAATCTAGGAGGTTATTTGCACTTGAGTTTGGAAGCATAAGACATCTTCAGAAATATGGAAGATGCAAAAGCACAAGAGGTAATTGATAATTTGAATAGAGAGCTGGAAGAAAAGAAACTAAGGCTGATGGAAATGGAGACAAAAGAAGAGATGTTAGAAAGTGAACCAAATGACCATGAAGTTGTTACTAGATATCAGGCAAAGGAACAAGAAGAAGAACCAAAAAAAATGAGCAAATTGTGACTAAGATGGAGATTCATGCATATTCAAGGTTAGAAGAACATTATGCTTTTGTAGAAGATGATGTATTTATAAAATCTAAAGAATTTAAATCTTTTCTCTATAATTTCAAAGGGAAAAGGTTGAGGGAATCTATCCCACATATAACACTTGAAAATGAGGCAGAGTTGTTGAAAAGGTTAAAGGAGGATATAAAAGTAGAGTTGGTTACAATGACTCCCCAAAAAGGGAGGCAATTACTTGTAGAAGCCGAAGTAATTCTGTTTCCAGGATAGGATTTGAGTGCATCTTTTATTTTTGACAGTCTATTACACTCTGACAACAAGGATTTTAAATTGGACATTCAAGGAGTAAATGATGTGTTTATTGGATCCAAGTTTGACCAAGATGAGGAAGCCTTATTGCTTTGGGCATTGTATCCTCCAGATAAAAGGCCTAAAATTATTGATGTGGATAAAGCATTTGGCCATATGATGAAATTGATCCCATTGTTTGAAAAGACATTGGAGTCGACATTTCAATGTTTAACAAAGCACAAATAATTAGAACAGTAAGGGAAAGAGATCAATACAAAGGATTGTATGAGGAAACCATAAGAAGAAGTGGACAATCTATGCCAATGATACTTTCCTGTGATAATTCAAAATGGAAAAAGAAATGTGAAGAGATGCAACAAGAAAATCAGAAAATTCTTAAACAAATGCAGAATGTAAGAGTTGATACTGCCTTTTTTCTATTGAATAAAAGATTTGAAAATTTGAAAGGATATTTGGAAGAGTTCTGGGATGTTTTTCAAAAGAATATGGACAATGCTATATCACATAATAGGATAAAGAACAAACTTGGAATGAAACTACATGACAAGACTTTGGAAGGGACAGATGCTAAAGAAATTGAGAAGATCAAAAGGCTGCTTGCAAAACATGACAAATTTGATGCAGAGTTACAAACTGAATATGATGAATATAAAGACATAGTCCAACATGGTATCCCAGTGCTAACTGATCAGAGGGGAGAAATTAAGGATAAAGACAAGTGGATTTCAGAATGCCAAAATCTACTTAGTGCTTCCCTTAATGCTACCCGATTAGATGGAATTGATTTGAAGGAAACAATTACAGAGATGGAACAATTCCTCACATGGGAGATTGTTGTCAAGGACCTAATACATTATGCAGACACCTACAAATCAGAAAAGTACTTGGAGCATATTCATGAATATGGTGAGATACTTGGGGATTGAAATTGTTTTCAAATATTTCAAAATGTTATCTTCAATGATTTAATGTAAAATGTCTAGTAGTTTTTGATTAAGGAAAATCAGGTTTTAAGGGACCCGAAACCCGCTTACATAACAAAAAGATAAGCATGAAAGAAACTAGAGAGAACATGACATAGAAAGAAAAGTTGTGAAAGTCCAACAGAGAAAACAACAGCTAGGGATAAGGACAACAAAAAACCAGTGAGAGATTGGCAAAAAAAAGACCAGTAGTACATTTCAGATAAAAAATTTTATACTCGTTCACGTCCTTAACCAATGTCATCATAGCCTTAGCAGCTTCTCTCAGGTCTTTGTTCTCCTGCTTCTAATGGGTGTCTTTAGTCTTCATCTCCAGATCACTAGTAGTTTGCCTTGTTCTTCATCTGGAGGATTGAGGTACAGAGCTGGAGGTCAGCACATCGTCAATGATCACCATCTCTTTGTTCTGTTGGTTCTTCTCTAGACAATCAACCAGGGTGTTCATATTTTGAGATGAGACCTTCAAAACCTCAAGGCTGTGATTCATAAATTTCTTCAAGGCCTTCTTGGTTTTAGTAATCTGGTTGATAATAATTTCATTATCAACCTCAACCTTATCTTTGACGATTCTGATCACATCTTCAAGTTGCTTCAAGTCTCCCTTAATCATTTCTTTTTCTAGCTAGTCCTGCATTTCAATTTCATCATCTGCCTCATTGGTGTCCACCTCTACATCCTCTTTCCCAGTATTGGTATCCTTAATCAAATTCTGAATCTTATAATCCAAATCTCTCTGTTTGTTCTAAATACTGGAGATATTTTCAATTACCCATTTCTGGAAATTGAAAAATTCTGGAGTGCTATTTCTAGCAGCGTTCAAAATGGAGTCCACTGTTTCCATACCCTGCATAGAGCTCACAGGCTTAGGGTTAACTTCCTCCGTGGTATGCTGAGCTACATTCCTGCTATTTGAGACAATAGGGTTTGAATCAAGCTCTTCAACATACACTTTTCTCTGCACCTCCTCCTCTTCTCCCACAACCTCTTTCTTCTCACTCTCCGCTTCATCATCAGCCGCCTTCCCCTATTCCTCCTTTGAACCAGCATTCACATCCATGTCCTCTTTATCTACATCACCAACCCTCCCTTTCTTATGAAGAGGAATGTTAGACGAATCATTGTCAGACTCAGAACCATCATGACCATATGAAATATGGGCATTTGCCACCAAAGGATCTTCCTTATTAACCCTAGCTTTTTTCTTCAAATGCTCATAAATAAGCAGAATGAGACCTTGGTGAGATATGGGATAGGATTTGGGTTTTTTTGCATGGTCAGCCAAGCTTTTATTAAGGGATGAAGCTAAATAGAAAGGCAAAGAGATCTTAAAACCATAGCGGAAATGGTTTAGAATAGAAAAATGATAATTATAAACCTTCATAAACCTACCATCAACTATTAAGAATTATATCAAAACCCTTAACATCTTCTTCTAGAAGGACTTTACCTGATGAGGGAGGTAGTTAGATACATTGTCCTTCTTGGCGAGCCGAACCTTCTCTTCATCACTTTTAGGGAAGTTTTTAATAGCTTCCGCCGCAAACTTTCGATGTCTGTAAAACTTGGTACCTTCATTCTGAAAATTAGTAGCTTCCGCCACCAAATCCTCATCGAGCTTCCAAGTCTCCCCGAATAGAGTGACTTTGTTGTTGTTCCATCCCTTGGTGAAACTTTGAGATACCGACTTTTTACTACCATGCAATTTTTCCATGTAGTCTGTGAAACCATGTCTATGCAGCCTCCACCAAACTTTCTGTTTGCTTTTCCAATTATCACAGCCAGAGGGCTCATTCCTATTAAGATTGCCTACCATGTTGTAATTCAAGTCGAGGCCTTCAACAGAGCACAAGTTACTCAAAAATTGAAAACCAAGACTTAAGTGCAGATTCTTGAACAAAATGCTGGGCTCGAAAAACAGGGTAATTTCCTTGATTTTGAAGAGGTATTTAATAATAGTCACAGTTGTCTTCAAAATCTGATTCACTTCAACATCCGTGTAATAACATGATTAAAATCTGTGCAGGAGAGATGTCAAAGGGAAGGAAACTCTTTGGACAACATATGACAAGGTTTGATTTAACCTTCTACACTTCGGACCTACTTAGAGTCCAGGTGGGTATACCTTTGTGAACTAAATTCACACTTTCAAAAGATAAATCCACAACAAACCAGTCCAAAAAACTAGTGGATCTAATCACCTTGAAACTAACTGAAACAAAGGAATGAAAATTATACTCATATTCAGTATTTTGACCTACAAAACATGTAATAGACAACTTCGATCTATAACAGTGCCTTATCCAAGGTCATAGAGTCATCTAAATTCAAACAATACTCTCCAAACAAAATATCTCTACACATCCCATTGGCTCGGCTTCTGTTAATCCTTATAGATGCCTGACATACATGAGAATTTATGCATAACAAATGAAACTATGCTCATCAAGATTCAAAGTATCCTACAGAGAATTTACTGGTAGAAGTGATCCCCGCATATTTAATTTCCCTCCTAAAGAGAAAAGCTAGCAAACACATCTACTGAAAGTTGCCTTACAACCCTATTCAAACAAAATAACCCTGGATTATTCAGAATGAAATGATAAACAATTGCAAACACATTTGAAGATGACACAAAGTTTTACTCAAAACCGATGGTTTGTATATTGATATATTCTTCAAGAAAGTATTACAAAAACTTTTGAATGTTCTCCATTAAACTTAGAAAAGCTCAGATATAAATTTCTGCAGCATTTTCTTACAATTCTTTGCCATCATTCTACTCTTAGTCCTGGTATCCATTTATAACAATATGGATGCACATAGCTTCAGACTTTCCTAGGAGAATTTGTTAAAATCATTTCTTTTCCAAAAGAAGTTACAAAACCTTTTACAAAAAATATTTACAAGTCCTTTTCGACCTCTGCAGCTTCTTCTAACTATTTAGGAGCACCCTCTAACTGCTCTACATCCTGGATGGCTTATTTTCTTGTCCATTCATTGTACACATCATCAGTTGGCCATGCGAAATTAATCACTTTTGTCTTAGCCTTGGTCAACCTTTTCCACGAATTTCTCATCTTGTTGACTTCTGAATTGAGAAAACCATAATGAGATTTGATTTTCTCTATCTCTTGAATTGTCACAACAAAGAAGGAAGCATCATCTAAATCAACAATTCCTTTAATTCTGGCTGACAGTTTGGCCTCTAATTCCTTGAGCCACACTTGTTTATCCTTCACTTGATCTAGGCTAGCAAAAACTCCTGGGAGCAACTCAAAAACCTGATCAACATACTCCTTTTTGTACAAGTTAATTTTCCTATTAGCATTATCCACCCCTTCTGCTAATTTTACTAGGTCTTTCATGGTGTCACAAGTGGATTTGATTATAGGATTGGCCCCTGCTTCATCATAAGATGCACAAATAAGCTCCAAGTTCTTCTCTCTAGGCCTCCACTTGTCAAAAATAGGTGTCAAAATGGCCTTATCTCCATTGAGATCATTCCACATATCCAAAACCTTGCTTATATTATTATATAGCAGTGAGGCATTCATTGTATCTGCAAAACTTGACACAATAGCCCTTACTCTTTCCTCATATTTCTTGGCATACAAGGCCTGAGCCTGTTTTAGATTCTCTAATTCTTGAGGAGTAATCTCAATCATTTGGGAGCTAGAAGGTGCTGGAGATGGAGGGAACTCAATGATGGGGCTGCTAGGTGGAGGTCTTGCAGGAGAGGAGGAAATCATCAGTGTTGAAGACTCACCTTGATGATATTGTCCTATCAACTGGCTCTGCAACTTAGCAATGATGCTATCCTTACCTCTTACCTCCTCCTTAGCACTGTTATAAGCCTTCAAAATTGCCTCCAACTTGACTTGGAGGTTTGCTTTTTCCTTGGCCTCTTTTTCTGCTACTGCAACACTAAAATTTGCAGTCTCTAACACAGTGCTAGTAGCTTCTACCATCCCTGTGTTTTGCACTCTCTTCACTATCATTCCACCAAGGTAGCTTGACCCTGGGGTATCTTTTCTTCCCTTATTTTCATCTCTCTTGAGAGACCACATGACGAGTGCAACATTATCTTTGCTGAAAGTGATTCCCCCCATGGGGTTGGTTTCTTTCCTCATTGCCTCCAATACCAGGGCATCTGCTATGTCCCACTCAGGCAGAATGAGCACTCCAGCTTGTGCCACCATATCTCTTCCTTGTTTAGGAGTGATGGTCTTAAATTATTCCATCATTTCTTGTTTTATTTCCTCCTCCACCAGAGCTAGATCCTTGTGAGATTGCTCACCTTTTCTCTTCTCACATCTTTCATTGTATTTGTCTATATTTTGTTTCCATACAAACTGCATTAATGCTCTTGAGGTAACAAAATTGTTATCAGCCAAGAAGTCATCACTAGTCTGCTTGATCTCAGGATCTCACTCCTGGCCCTTAAGTTCATTGGTAGTGATATTAATTTCAACAACAAGGGGCTCTTCTGGCATTCCCTCTTCTACCTCATCATAAGTGTAGGCTATTTCCCCTAAATTGCCTAACTGTATCAGCTGCTTGTTCATCTCCTATGTGGATAGGGGATTCGGATGGGGAGTACAAGGGTGTATTAGATTGTACTTCTTTTCCTACTCTCTACTTCTTAGGGCTCTCTTGGATGTCAATGACATCTTGTATCTTCCTCTTTCCTTTGGAGGTAGAGGGCTCCCCTGTTGTAGGCATCAGCACACTATAAATAGATTTCTTGTGCAGTGTATAGTCACCAGAGGGATTGCTTTGGTGGAGGCAGACCTACTTAAAATCATTCTTGCCTTTTCAGGGTTTCTTTAAATCACATCTTCCCTCTTTTCCTTCAGGGTCTGCATCACATCCTCAAAGCAAACAATTAAAAACTTTATTTTCTCCTCAAAAGAGAAAAAGCTAGACAATGGGTCATAGTTGGTATCAAACTGATGTACAAAGTCTAAGGCTTTCTTATAAGCCACCCATTTTTCCTTCCTTAGTTCTTTCTCATCTAAATCAAACTCATTTCTAATGAGGTTCTCAGGAAACTGAAATTGATGGGGTCTACCTCTGCACACTGCTCTCTTTCTAAACATGCCATTGAAGAAGTCTTCTGGATCGGCACACCTGGATATTGTAGTTGACAAATGATAAGGTTTGAGAAAGTCTTCAAAACAATTCCAACCTCCCTTGGTTATTACAAATTGATGGGCTATGGTAACCATAGAGAAAATAGTCCCTTTACCCCTGCCTGTCAGCTCTGCCTCTTGTACACTACCAATTTGTCTAAGGACTTCTGCAATTCCTACTTTGAGAGGGACTTGATAGGGCAACAAGAATGGAGTGCCTCTGAAACCAAAAACTCTAAAAATTGTTGAGACTGGGTATAGGTAAATATCACCCCAATTATGAACAATCTTTATACTCTCTACAAATTCTTTTGGTCTAACAAATTCCAAAAGAACCTTGGGGATTCTTGGGTTTTCTAAGCAAAGGAGAGTCCTAATCTTTGATGCAAAATATTTATCAAACTTTAAGAAATTGGCATCCTCTCTGTCCCATGACAACACAGTACTCCATAGTTGCACTGGCATCTTTTCTCCCTCTTTCTCTTTTATGAGGTCCAATCCACTGGCAAAGTAATCACCACCTTTGAACATAAATAGATGCATAAGGAGTGAATACCATCCGAAAGGCCTATCCACCTTCCCATTTTTTATTCCTATCAACTCTCCATGGATAGCATCAGTAATGAAAGAAGCATAGTCAAATGTTACTGCAAGGGAAGGATTCAAAATCTGAGCAATCATTAGCAAGTAGTGATTGGGCATATTTGCCTCAGCATCTTCTCCCAAAATCTGGCAGAGTGACCAATACATTCCCTTAGCCCGAAGGGTGAATAGATTCAATGAGAAGGGCTCTTCAGTGTTGGGTCCTACAACTGTCAACCCACCTATCTTCACAAAAAATTCCTTAAGAGGCCCACTCCTAAGGTGGTTTCTCTGTGCACCATATACTTGAGCTAATGATTTAAAATTAATAGGTTCCAAAAAATTGGTAAACTCATTGAGCCCAAAAGCACTTCTGAATTCTTCATTATTGATTTCAATAAGGGTTTTCCCATTTATGTCCCTAATGCTTCTTGTGACTGGATCATAATTATGTGCAATTTGAGTCAATAGATCCATGTCCATGAATACCCCTAGAACTACCAACTTCCCTACATCTAATTCCTAGATGCTATTCTGTGTGGCTGGAGAATTTCTCATTCCAAATCCAACTTTGAATAACCCCAACCCAGACAACCCAACCTATGGATCCCTCAACCAGTTGCCCTTATCATATATCCCTTCTCCTATCTTCAAGCGAGGAGCTCTAGACACTAATTCTTTTACCTTTGAAGCCTGATTAGTTGACAACGCCAACTGCTCAAGAAAATCATCACAAATGGCCCTCTCCTGATAATTAACCTTCCCGGAAAACTCTCTCTTAGGTGCCATTTTGAAAATGTAAGCAGTTAAAATACTTCCCCAAATGGTTCAGCGGCAAATCAAGACCTTAATTAAAACACCACAAAGAAATTGCCACACAAGAGTACAAGAAAACCTGATTTTAGCTCGAAGGAATCTTCTCTGCAACTAAATTGACTTGCTCTATATTTGAAGACAATAGCTCTGTATCTCCTCTTCTGCAACAATTCTTTTGAATGATACCTTTACTCAATCGACAGGAGATCATATATGGTACCCAGGGTCTTAACTATGACATTGATTCCTCATGCTTCGGTCGTCCCTTCAGAATTGAATTCCTGAAATAATTTGAATTTTCGCTCCAACGGGTCACAACATTCTTGCAATTCTTTCCTTTCGTTGTTTCACTGTTTCATGAAGCATAACCTTCAGGCAATTTCGTTAAATGAAATCACGCCAACCGTTTGATCAAAAGAAACCTGATCAGCCGTGACATTGACTTAACAGTCTTGCCTTCGCGCTGGGCCCACCTCCTTTTTGCCATTTCATAGACTTTATCTTTCAAGCACTTCTCCTTTGCGAAGCTGTGCCAGACATTAGATAGAATTCTAATTGCTCGGCATTTAACTCTCACCAGGACCGCCGACATCTTCATTAATCGTGCCTTTACCTTGACTTCTAGTGGTCTTTCACCATTTCATGAAGCTTAAACATCTTTCAACTTCGGGCCATGAAACAACGCGAGGCGTTGGATCAGATTGGAGATGACCATCCTTTAAGGGAAACCCTTTATGCTTGCTTTACTTACGCCGCCTTTTCATTGGTTACTGACTACCACGTGGCACTCAACCATTGGTTTTAGAAAACCGTTCAAGCCTAGTTCAATGTCAGCCACGTGTCTCTCCCTTTTACCGTCGGTTACACCTTGGCGGGCCCTCAACTTCTTCTGAAACCACATGTCCATGGACACGTCACCATCTAGCTTGACACTTGAGCAAACCCTTTTTACTTTTGCTATTTCGCAAAGCATATCCTTCAAGCATCTCGCAATCATGAAATAATGCCGGCCGTTGGATCAAAACAAAGTTGATCCTCCTTTAACCTCATGTTTTATCTGCCTTCAGGGACAAAAAACCTTTTTGCCATTTCACGGGTCTTAAAGCATGAGCATCTTACCCTTGCGAATTCATGCGGGCCGTTAGATTATTTTTGACTTGCTCGATGCTTAACAATCTGAACTGACTCAGCCAGACGTGGGCCCTCTGACTCAACCTCAAACACCTGGCATCTAGTCACTTTCAAAGCTGACATGTCAGTCTTTCATTTGCTGAGAAAAAACACTGGGTTCCACCTCATCCTTGCCACCTGTATCTGCCAGGTCACCTCTTATCCCGCAGCATGACTCACCTCTGGGACCCACCTTTTAACCCTTAGACCCGCCTTGCTGACTATTGTGGCTTCTACCACGTGCCACCATCTTACTCACTCTCTAGACCAGCTGGACTATCTGCTTGGAGTGCCAAGTCATTTCGCCACTTCACGAAAGGTAATTGCCGAGCATTTTCATCCCGCGAAACAGTGCAAACCATTTGATCAGATTGGACTTCATCACCTTTTAGCCACTTAGAAAATCTTCGCATGTAGGGTCCCACCAGACGCTTTCACCATTTCACGAAAGATATTTCCCTTGCAAGTTTAGGCTGCGAAATAACGCTAGCCGTTGGATCTTGGACGAGATGAAACCTCTTTAAACCAGACCAAAATTGCCATTTAGAACGCATTTCCTTTTTGCCATTTTGTGGGTCTTAAACCACGCGCAACTTTGCCTAACGAAATAGGGAAAACCATAGATCTTCCTAAAAGATGCGCACAACTTACTGGGCCTGACAACATTAGGAGGAAAATATATAAGGCGTAAAATTTTATGATTAATTCAAATGACCATCTAGGCAAATGACAAGGGGGGACACTTCCTACGAACCTAGGACCCATTACCTAAGTGGATAAAGTAAAAAAGGAATAGAAAACAGAGGGTTTTTTGATAAAACATTGAACAATTTAAAATTAAAACCCCAAACCCCTAAGACCTAACACAGAGCTGAAGCAATTGATAGCATGTCTAATTCAAAATTTCAAAACTTAGCGAATTTATGGGAAAGGAAAACCCATTTTTTAAACAGTGACAACAGTCACAATGAACCAACACTTATTATGATTAGCCCCATCACACCAGTGATCAGAATCACAATGCCTAAAAATGATCATCAGCTGACACTTCACATAAATCCAATCTCTGTCTTTGATATCCAGACCTAGAAAAGTAATGATAAACTTAACTTGAACCATGGACACGATCAAATAATAATTGCGCTCGGACATCATTCTTACAAGAGGCTTCTCCGATATATTTAGTGTCCTCCTCTAAATAAACCCCCTCATTAGATAATAGGTCAGCAACCTTGTTACCTTCCCTTAGAGTATGGGAAATGAAAACACTATCGTAGTCATCTAATAATTTTTTAGCACATAATATGTCTAGTAGTTAAGTTAGTTTTAGTCAGTTAGTTTTTAGTTAGGAGTTTAAGTCTTAGTTTAATTCCAAATGAAAGGGTATGCCCTTTCATTTTGGAATTGAATCCTCATCTATTTATAGGGGATCCTTTTGATGAAAGACATTCATGATTATTCTATTCAAGACGTATTTTATGCAAGTCCTTTTGAAGTTTGTTTTCTGAAAATGCCAAAACTGGTGAATGACATTACACTGTACTGAAGCTAGTTGATTATCTTATGCTTATTTCAATATAAAGATCACATATTCTGGATCTCTGATGGTATCTATCTTTTCAATTGTTTGATTAGTTCCCTGTAATAAAACTATTCCATTAGATTGTTTCATTGTGCTATCTCATGTTATTATAATTTGAATTAGGTTTCAGTTTGAATATTAGTTTGAAGGATTGGTTGTCAAACTTCACGTTGTCTTATTGGTCTTTCAAAGAAAAGTTAAATTCAGTAACACTAACTGCAATATTACATTTGAATTATAATTCATGTATATGCCTTTGAAGTGATGGTCTTGTTTTAAAGAGCAAGTTTAATAAGACTGTCTCCAGGGTTATATTCTGGAAATGCAAAACTGGTGAAAAGACATTGTGCTATATGTAATCAATTGATTATCTTATGTTTATTTCTATTAGGATTCCCATAGATACTGAGAGGGGGGGGGGGGGGGTGAATCAGTATCTAATGGGTAATAAGATTTAACTTAAAACATGTAGAGTGTACCGGTAAATAGAATGTAATGCAATAAATAGAGACAAAAGCAACCACATGAAAAACACACCATAACACAATATTTTAACAAGGAAACATGGTGTGGGAAAAACCTCTGTGGGATTTGTGACCCACAATATTCAGTTACTGGCCAATAAGAGAATATTATTGCTACAAGAGGGGCCTGCACATGCAGGAAGGCCAAGTGCCTTGAGCTCACTGCTCAATTACAAAATGGGAAGTCTCATTGTCTTACAAATTGGATTATACAAATCTAGTGTCTTGTATTGCTTCAAAATAGCATCTATAATGCCAGATCTAGTACCGGTTTCTGCTGTGCTTCTTACATAAACCCTTAACCTATAATTCACATAATAGGTCTGCCTTATTTAGCCTAATTACATTTTTTCTATATATTGCAAATTGTTCTACAATGATCTCTCTTATATAAGATTCATTTTACAACTTGCCAAGTCGGCTTACAATAATTTTACAATAATAAACAAAATATATTAATAACAAAATTCCTGTCGGCTTCTGTGTCGGTATGCTTCCTTTCACTGCCAGTGCTAGTGATCTATGTGCCGGTGTAGAATCTAACTTTGCTGGTGCTGGTGGATTGCCTTGCTAGTGACATAGGATTGTAAGGTTGCCATCAATGACAAAACCTTCAATCACCTACAATGTTTCATTAGAGTGTGCATTTGCCAACAATCTCTCCCTTTGGCATTGATGGCAACACTCATGAGAAATTTCAAAAAGTGTAGTCCAAAAATATGTTACCAAAAATGTGTGAACCAAAAATGTGTGAACCAAAAATGTGTGAACTCCCCCTAAGCAGATGAGTCTTTAGCTGATTATTTTCTCATACCACTACTCCCCCTTTGGCATCAATGAAAAAGGTTGTCAAAGTGTCAATAGAGTATGGTTTCCTATCTCAACCTTGTAACTAGTTGGTTACAATCTGAAAAAGTTTTGCCAGAACCAAATTCAAGTTCTCAATGAACTTTTTTACTACCTTTTATTGCAGCCTCTGTTCTTTGAACTGTACCAGTAAGGTGTTGCATTTTCTCTGCCTGTGTTTTTTGTCCTTGTACTAATGCATCAGATATTTCTTTCCTTAAACATGCGAGGTAGTCCAACTTTGGACTTAATCTCCATTTCAGATCCTTAGCCTTACTTTTTATTTTCTCCTTTTCTCTTTCTAGCTTTAGTAACTCTTTCTCAAAACCTGTTCTCTTTTGCTCAAAAATTGATAATGAATCAGATGAATTAATAAAATTGTTAGCTAGCTTATTAATTTCCTCCTGTACCTTGCTCATTTTCTTGTCCATGTCAACTATCAAAAAGTTTGTCTTACAAGTGTCTCTATACAAAGTTTTGAACTCCGTAAGTGTGTTGCATAGTTCCGGTAGAAGTGTGTCAAACTACCTTGTACACTTCTTTATTTGTTCCTCAAAGAATTTTTGTTATTCTTTTTCTAACCTCTCTTTGAATGCTTGCTCCTTTATTTGCTCAACTGTCACAGTGTTGTCAGTAATATACTTAGACAAAGTGTCAAGTTGACTCAAATAATCCTTATTTTCTACATTGCATTTTACAGCTATCATCTTCAAAATTGGAATTGTGTTATCTATAGCTTTATATGCCTATGAACTACAATCTGTTATTTTCTTTAAAGAATCTAAAAGAACTTCAGTTACATTTGTTGATTTAAATCCTGCAGTTGAAGAGTCAACACTCTGAATTCCGTCGGTGGGAGCAATATCCTTGCTTGCAGTGACCTTTGGTAGGTCAGTCTGTGTTCCCATTTCCTTAAAACTCTTTTGAATGTTGCTGGCATGTCAGTTTCTGAAGAAGTTGCTACTGGTGAAAGGTGAGTTTCTAGTTGTTGTGCCTGTAACTCATCTTCAGTGATACTGGTTTGTTTCAGTACATCTTCTTTGATAGGATCTACTTTTCAATGGTTTCAGCACTGCCAAATACCTCTTCCTTAGGTTCATTGGGTGCTTCCAGAAGGGCTTTAGCATATGTTTCAATGATGAAATCATTTGTCTCATAACCCATTTCAGTAACCCAAATTATTCTTGGGATAACTACTTCCATCCAAATTTCATCCTTCTTAATCACAAAGCATATGTCATCCTTATATTTATCTACAATTGTTTGTGATAATCTTACTCTAGTGTTCATTCTGGCCTTTAATGCTTGAAAGTATTCATTAATATTCTTTTCTCTATTTTCACCCATGTTGTTCAATAAATTAGATAACTGTTTGCCTTGCAGTATGTCAAATCCAAGGTTCTTATTACCTATATCGGGCACCTATTTGGTTATATGTAGCTTTAAGCAAACAAGTAAGTTACCAAATCGGAATGTCCCTTTCTTATCGTTCTTGATCTTTCCTAGATTGTCAATAAGTTCATCCTTTAACCATTCACATACATCAATTTTCACATTATCTTTAACCATATCATGAGAACTTTTTATGCATAAGCTAGAAACTAAGTTTAGTCTATTTGCATGTGTTGTTTTGTAACCTAGAATCATGCTAATGAATCTCACATTTATGTCAGTTACATCATTCACCCTTAAGGACCTTTTGTCAGATGTTGCACCTGTTAGGTTCATTACTAGGTCATTTGAGACCTTCTTTGTCTTGTCTGGTCTGTTACCGGTGGAAGGTAACCCTGTTACAGCTTTCACAACTTCCTTAGTAATTTTATGAATTCAATCCAGCCAGAAAAATTCACCATGAACCCTGCTCAATACTATCCTTATTACTTCCTCAGGGAATTCTAGAATGCAGAGAATTTCTGTGAATCCTAGGGTTTCAATAATTTTGTGTTCGGGTTTTACATTACCAGAATCATCAAATATGATAGTCTTGTACATGTTCTTGATTTCCTCATCACCTAATTCTTCTATGTGGTAATGGATGTACATTCTAGGGTCTTCTGCAAAAACAACTCCTTTGGGAATTTGGGAAAATGCACCAACATTATCATCCTTTTAAGCTATCTCGGGAACTACCTGAAATATGGGCCTAAGGTGTTTGATTACCTTGACTACAGTAGGGTTTGCTATGAATTTAGGTACAGAAGGGGATGCCATGATTATAAATACCTTTTTTTGCCTTTGGAAAGATTGATTGCTGAAATACTTCACCTCTTTACTCGAAATGCCTTAGCTCTGAAAATTTCGTGCTCTTCGAATGTTTGAATGCTCGGTGAAGTGAAATGGAGCCAAAATTACTAATTTATAATGTTAGTTCGCCAACTACCACATTTAATGCTTGTCGGTTAAGTAATCACTTAACTTTATCTGCCGGTATAGAAGTGATTTCAACTTCTTACCATCAACTGAGGGAATAATAGCATATTTCACATTTTATTGCTAAACCCTCAAAGAAATTTTCTTCAATTAGATGAGGAGACTCCTGCCGGTGGAGTGCTACTCTGTTCTGTCGGTGGAGTGTTGCTTGGTTCTACCGGTGGAGTAATCCCAACACCATTTAGTTTTGATTTCCTAATCCATTATTTTGAGAATTCCTGCTTAACTTTTTCAACTTTTTCTTTACCTTTCAAACTAGGACCTTTGTTGTCTACCGGTGAGGACTTGCTTCTACAAAATTGAGCAATATGCCCAATTTTGTTACATGTATAACAATTCACATTATTTCTCTGAATAGCCTTTCCATAACCTATGCTGGTTTGTGTTCTGCATTGATTAGATAAGTGTCCAAATCGTCCACAAACATAACATCTCACATTAATTTTGCAATTCTCAAAATTATGACCAACTTTTTTACATTTAGAACATTGACCGATGGGTGCATTGGTATTCTGATAATTTGTAGATCTACATTGATTTTCTCTATGACCATATTGTTTATAGTTAAAGCATTTGCCATTAAATTTATAAGCAGTAGGTTGTCTTACCGGTTTGCTATGATCCTGTGTGTTTGCAGTACCAGAGCTTTCACCAGTTTCAAAGCCAAGACCATTAGTGTCACCATTAGGTTTCTGATTCTTCAACACGTCACCAAGTTCCTCTGAGCTTTTCTTGAATTTTTCTTTATGTTGATTTGCAGCAACCAGTTCTCCTTCCAAGATACCTTCTTGTCTCATGAGTTCATTTGAGTCATTTTGTGCATGCATTAGATCTGTTTTCAACATATCATTTTCATAACCGAGTCTTGTATTTTCATTTACAACATCATTCAGTCTTTTAGTCAAGTCTTATTCATTCTTCTTTCTATCTTCAATTTCTTTAAAAAATCTCATAGTCATATCCTGCATCTCATTCTTTGTTGTCATGTTTTCTTGTTTCAGCTTATTTATCAAATCACTAAGAGTTTCCTTTTCATCATTCTCATTTTGCATCTTTTCACAAAGTTCTCTTCTCTTGTTTCTTGAAATAGTAAGATTTTCTTGAAGTGGTTGAATGATATCCTGAGCAGCCTTTAGATCATCTTCAAGTTTGATATTTTTCAATTTTTCTGCATCATAGTTTGAGAGAGCTCCTTCAAGTTGTTTCATCAAGTTTTCTATTTCTACTGGTGTCAAGATCTTCCTCAAGCTGTTAGGCTTCTAAAAATAGAGGACCAGGCTCTGATACCATTTGTTAGGATTCCCACAGATACTGAGAGGGGGGTTGTGAATTAGTATCTAACCGGTAATAAGATTTAACTTAAAACATGTAGAGCATATTAATGCTGTGTACCGGTAAACATAAAGTAATACAATAAACAGAGACAAAAGCAACCACATGAAAAACACACCATAACACAATATTTTAACGAGGAAAACTGGTGTGGGGAAAACCTCAGTGGGATTTGTGACCCACAATATTCACTTACTAGCCAATAAGAGAATATTACTGCTACAAGAGGGGCCTGCACATGCAGGAAGGCCAAGTGCCTAGAGTTCACTGCTCAATTACAAAATGGGAAGTCTCACTGACTTAGAAATTGGATTATACAAATCCAATGTCTTGTACTGCTTCAAAATAGCATCTATAATGCCAGATCCAGTACCGATTTCTGCTCTACTTCTTACATAAACCCTTAACCTATAATTCGCATAATAGGTCTGCCTTATTTTGCCTAATTACATTTTTTCTATATATTGCAAAATGTTCTACAATAATCTCTCTTATATAAGAGTCATTTTACAACTTGCCAAGTCAGCTTACAATGATTTTACAATAATAAACAAAATATATTAATAACAAAATTCCTGTCGGCTTCTGTGTCGGTATGCTTCCTTTCACTGCCGGTGCCGGTGATCTGTGTGCCAGTGTAGAGTCTAACTTTGCTAGTTCCGGTGGATTGCCTTGCTGGTGATATAGGATTGTAAGGTTGCCATCAATGACAAAACCTTCAATCACCTACAATGTCTCATTGGAGTGTGCATTTTCCAACAATTTCAATACAAAGATCAAGTGTTTTTCATTTATGATGATATTTATCTTTTTGATTATTTGATTAGTTCCCTGTGATAAATCTATTCATTTAGATTTTTTCAATGTGCTATCCTATGCTATTAGAGTTTGGGTTAAGTTTTAATTTGATTATTAGTTTGAGGGATTGGATGTCATGCTTCATTCTGTCTTATTGGTCTTTCAGAGAAAAGTTAAATTCAATAAGACTAACTATAACATTATGTCAGGGGTGAAGGCATTGGTCTACTATTATTTGAAGACAATTTAATCAGGTGTTTTTAGAGTAATCTCAATTAAGGAATCATACTTCTAATAAAGTAACCTTTTATTTAAAGAATTCATTTACAAGCAAGCAATTCAAAGTTTTCAGTGATTATTGAATTGAAGTGACAATATCAGGAATCATTTGCCCTCTAATGCACATAAACCTTGGAAACATTCAATTCCAATCAGGCATACTTGACAACAATAGGATTAATACCTGTAGATGTATAAAAATGACCATATTCCTAAATGAATATTTAATGTTCATTTTATTCCCATTCCTCTATTTAATTAAGTAGATTATTCAATTTATTTAGTTAAATTCACTTAAGCCCTTTATGTCATTTAGTTGAATAAATCATTTTATTTAATTAAAACCCTTCTCTCTACTTTTAATTAAATTCACATTTAATTAAATAGTTTACCCCAATTAAATAAATCTAATTTATTTAAATCCCCAACTTGCAACCAAATTGAAATAAAGCAATTTATTTTAATTAATTCTATTTTCCCTCACCCACTTGCATTTTCCTACATTTCCCACTTGCCTCTTAACCCTATTCCTAATTTCTTCTAGAATCCATCTAATCCTAATCAATTAACCCCAAACCCATCCATTATCCCCTTTCCCTAAATTTAAGGAGGTCACTTCTCAAATTTGGAGTAAAGTCTTCAAAAGGCATTAAAGTCTTTATCCATTCAACAAGCTGCCCCCAAATTTGGAAGGACTTTTTGCCTAACTCAACCTTCATCTAACCCAAGGGTCTCATCAAGTATTTATTGCTTTGACCATGGTTATTCCTTTAACCTTTGCACAATAGTTTACCCCTTGGGTAAAAGCTTTATCCAATGGATAACCCTAACCTAACCTTAACCCTTACCTCCTAGGGTAGCCACGAGGTCTTCTCAAGCATTTAATGCTTCTTACCTCTCCTCTCAACCAGCCTTATGTTGACAATTGTCACCATTTCATTGGTGAAAATTGAAAACATGGATTGACAACTTTCAAACTTGACCCTTGATTAACTCTTTCAATCCTGACCATCCATTTCCCTATATTCACTATAAAATAGAGCTCTCATTCCTCCATTTTAAGGATCCATGCAAGATTTAGTATCTCATTTATGCTGAATTTATTAACACATCTAGCTTCTCTTTGTTATAGGAATAAATCTAATAAGCATTTTAGACTATTTCCTTTATCATTAGCTTAATTCATAAACTACTATATCATGTTAGAATAGTATTGCTACTAATCTTGTCATCTTATAATCTAGTTTATTGCATTTGTAGAATCCTGCATAGATAGGAGGCATTTTCATAACTAAATCAATCATAAGCATCCCTCGTTCTTGCATTTGTCATCCCTAAGCCACTTTTCTCAGTGATTTAGAGAGCAAAGGCATTGGCTTGAGGGACCTTGTGAGATAGAGAACCATGGAACCTACCTTGGGAAGTTGAGTCATTCTTCATGACTGCATAACTTGCACCAAGAAGTCTTGTAGGTGTGTGGACAAGCCTCTTTGAACTTTATTTTTCACATTTTAAGTTTCATCGCCTTGCTTTTTCCGCATACATTTCTAGCGCCCATCGTGGGGTACTACCCCATTAATCAAATCGGTTTTTAAAAATAAACACTTGTGCAGGTACGCGGGAAACAAGAATCATCCCCTAGGGAACATTCCTTAGCGCATCTGGTGACCCTTTTAGCGCATCCAACTCACTATTTGGTGCGTGGGACTCATTTCCCAGTGCGTGAAGATCATACTTTAGCGCATCATCCTTACTAAATTTTTCCTGTAGGTCTCGGCACGGAAGAATATCAACTTAGTGCATCTGGAAAACAACTTAGCACATCGGTTCTGTCCGATAGCACATCCTGACTATACAATAGTGTGTATAGTTTGTTCTGTAGCACATCAGAGACAGAGGCAAAAACCAAAAACTGTAACCGAATGTTAAAAAAAAATTTAGACTTGTTGAAATCCACAGATTGTCTAACAATTTTACTTGTATTTTGTAGGGTTCTAACAAATTTCTTGCAGATAGGAGCTTAATTTTAGGATCATTAAATAGTTTAAGTTTTTACTAACTTAGTTAAATTAGTTAAGATATAAACTTCTTTTGGTTCTTGTTAAAATTGAACTCACTTTTATTTGGGCTTTAAAAAGAACCACAAAACAAATTTTTCCTTGCTTTTCTAAGAGAGAAAATTTTCAAATTGGGTTTTAAAAAGAACAAATCAATTTTTTTCAAGTTTTGCAAACAAATGGATTAAAAAGAACTTCACCATCCTTTGGTGTATAAAAGGATCCATTTTAGGTTTTAGCAAGGAAAAGAATCACATAGTCTCAAAAGTCTTTTGTTTGGCAACTAAAGAGGGAAGATATTCCCTTTTTGCTCGATTTCTTTTGTTGACGAAACATCGTGTTCATTTTGTTGACCAAGTTCTTCTTTTAAGATTAGAAAATCATTGCCTTGAAAAGTTAAAAAGAACACCATGTTTTTCGTGGAGCAACATCTCCATATAGGATTAACAAATCATTGCTTTGAAGGACTAAAAATAACTTGTGTGCTTTGTCTCGAATGTGGAAGGTATACGCTCTCCCCTTAATTGGGTGATCAAAAAGCCAAACCACTCTTAAAGATTTCTTTAATTCAAGCAATAAATCCTTTAGCAGGCGTGCCTTCCCGACGGGTTGAAAAAATCTTAAAGCCATTTTTGGCCGATGTCAAGGGAATGACCTAAGTGGGAAACAAATTTGAAGCCAAGTGTTCCAACCCACTATAATCAAAAGTGGAAAGTGACAAAAGTCCTTTTCAATGGGTGCACACAACGATTAGCCTTCCCCTAGTATCCTTGAGATACGTAAAACCTTTGTTCTAAAGGTTGGGAAGCCTCCTGAGGGAGTTTATCACTGACGACCAAACATGAAGCTTGATTACGAATCTTAGCATAGAAAACTTTGAGTCGAGTCAGTAACCACACATTTGCAATATCATAGTGTAAGGGTGGGGAAGAATCCGCCCCCAAGATCGCTCACCATACATCTCCCAAGGTAACTACCCAATTTTGAAGCAATTCACTTTGGATTAATTTCTGACAAAAGGCAAAAAAAAGGGTGCTCCCTAGGGCATGATACGGTTGTTTGAACTGTCGGAGTATCGAGACTAGTGGGCTATGATATTGCTTATGACCCTTGAATAAAGAGTCTAATTGAAGTGCATGTTGTATCTAAACCTGTTGAAACATTGAGGATTTGAACACATCCTTGTAGAACATACACTTATTTCTTAGATTAAGAAAATGGTTGTCTCTTTGGTGTTGTGCTTTCATTCGTTATTTCAGAAAATCATCTATCAGCACTAAAAACTCAAGGCAAAATTTCAAAATTGCAGAAAAATAACCAAGTCAATATATTTCAGGGCAGTTTAGCGCATAAGAGAAACTTCTTAGCACGTAGGAACCATCTTTTAGATCATTAAACCTTCTCTTTAGCACGTCAAGTCTTAATAGTAGCGCTTCACCCAAATCTAAAAACAAGCAGTGGTAGTTAGCGCGTCTTGAAAATAGTTTAGCGCGTTGAAGCATCAACTTAGCGCGTAGAAGTCAAACTTTAGCATGTAGGATTTAATTGTTAGCGCATAGAAGGCCCATATTAGCGCATGGCCTTTTAAACCAAAGCTGAACCAAAGCTAAACAAATTAGCCAGTTAGCGCGTATCATGGGGCAACATAGCGAGTAGAGTCTTTTCTCTAGTGCATAGAGAACTTTTCATAGCACATTGCGTCTCTATTTCAGCGTGTAGTCGAAACCAGAAAAACAAGGGACAAAACAAAGATCAATTTGGAAAATTTTGAGAACAATTTTGGAAGCTTCCCTTCATCAGCCTGAACATCATCAATCAGAAAACCAAAAATAGAGTATCAAAAACTATTTCTAAAAGAAAGTTTCCATCAAGCAAAGTTGGCTGAAATTTGAAACTAGTCACAAGATAAACATATCTATCCTATCAAAATCGGGAAACATCATCACAAGTAGCAAACAGGTCCTTTAAATCAAACATATTTTTATCCCAAAACACACTTGTTTAAAACTCTATGTTGTCAAATCAAGTTTCCATATCAGGAAAGCTCATATTCCATATCATTTGACGCACTTTGTCGTGAGGGGGCATCTAAACCTTCACTTTGATAAAGTAAAACTTGAGTTTCCAAAACAAGATAAACTAAATTGAAAAATAAATCAAAGGAAACCACTGATCACTTGTGCATGACTAATCCTTATATTCTGAGAAGGAATATTTATCATAACACTAAGTTGAAGAAATAGCAACCAAGTTCTTCGAAACTTTCCAAAAGAAATAAATTTTTATACATCAATAGTCAACTCTTCAAATCTCATCACACATTCCTTCATCATATACAATTGTATCTTCAAAACAAAACAAACGAAATTGACAAGGAACCCTTGAGGAGTTGGGCAAGGAACCCTTGAGGAGTAGGGCATTCTGTCAAAAATCAACATTCATCCAACACATAAATCAAGGAGGGAAGATCGATCCAACCTTCTTTCCTGAAGAGTGCATCACTTATAACATACCCCGATTTGAACCACCAACCCCTGAGAAAAACATTAAAGAAGAGTTCATTCCCTTTGTTACAGAGAGCTTCTACTAGATGCCCATCGTTACTCGCTCTCAATGAAACAAACAAAGAAAAATGCAATAAGAAACTACCATGAATCAAAGATTATCAAATCCTTTTGAGCATCCAAATCTAGAGGACATCAAAATTTCTAAAGAACTTCTTCAAGAATGTCAAGAGAGTGCTTCGTTTCAAAAACTTGTGGAACAACTCATGGTAAATGACAAGGAAAAATACCTACTCATTCTCACAAGCAAAGGGGTTAAAATTCCTGAAGATTTTGACATAGACATTTTTAAAACAAGATCTCAACATTACGAATATCAAGAATGACAATGAGAGGAAGAGGCATGTGACCCTGAGCAGGATATTCCTGAACAAAATCTACTAGAGCAAAATATACCTGAGCAAAACATCCCTGAGCAAAACATATTGTTCCATGCACCATTTCAGCCTAGAGTTAATGCGAGGGAAGAATTCTTCCCTCGACAAAATAATGCACCTTTGACTGCTCTTACTCAACAAATGCAAATGTTACAAAGACAAATGCAAGACATGCAACACGGTACAACAGTACGGTACTCCTTAACTAAAATTTGTCCTTATCCGTTTGACAGAAGATTGAACATGGTACCTTTTCCTCCAAACTCAGATGTTCCCAAATTTGACCAATATGATGGGAAAAGTGATCCCTGTGATCATGTTCGATAATTTTGCACAATGAGTCTTGAATTCGCTCATGATGATACCTATTTGATGAGGTTATTCCCAAGAAGCTTGGGCAGACAAACAATGGAATGATTATCCAAAATCACACCTCCCATCAGATCATTCAATGAACTAGTCAACAAATTCATAACTCAATATTCCTATAACATTCAACATGCTATCACCATGTTAGACGTCTATAATACCAAACAGAATAACAATGAAACATTCATGGTCTTCCTTCAATGAGGGCAGCGTATGGTTTCAAGATATCCTTGTGATGTACTCGAAAAAGCAAAGATGGAAATTTTCATCGACAACTTAAATAGTGAGATGAGTTACATATTCAAACACCAATACATACCATCTTTTGCTAAATTTATTGAGAATGGCATCCAAGTAGAAGAGGCATGTGTCAAGAAAGGGACGTTGAAATTTTTCAAAGAAGGAACAAGTTCATCCAATTAAAACAACCAAAACAACAACAACTTGTACAAATCCAGATTCTGGACCAGAAACTAAAACAATAGAAATGAAGGAGGAACTGAATCAAATGATCCAAAATCAAAGCAATGCATGCTCGCGTTATCAGGTAATCCTTACATTACAAAGAACCCCAAAGGTGCTAACCCAGGCACTAATGCTTATGCACCAAATACCAATCAAGATCAACTCAACACAAACAACACCAACAATACCCAAAACAATAACACCAATAGAGGACCTAATCCAAACTCACGAGGTAACACAAACAACTTTATGAAATGTATTTATACACCACTAGGGCAATCACTGGAGTTAGCATTCAGAGAACTCTTGGCAAACAAAATTATCTCTTTACCTGCAATCAGCAAGTTTGAACCACAAATGAAACCACCTTGGTGGAATGAATCACACTTTTGTGATTTTCATCGCAACAAAGGTCATCAAACAAATGATTGCATGAGGCTGAAAAACATTGTTCAGGACATGATCGATAGAGGTGATTTAACGGTTGATGGTCTCAAATGAAAATGGTGAGCATGGAGCTTTCAAAAATCCTCTTCCAAACTACAACAAGGATGGAGCTTCAACCTCAAACGATACACGTGGAGCTTGTATCAATCACATATACAATAACACCATCAATCACATATCAGTTGAGGACAACCAAGTCAATGTTATCACAATCAAAGACAGGCGTGAACATGAATCTGTCAATGTAACAACCAGAGCTCAAAAATATGTCTTGAAGGGACATATGTCAACAACAAACACCGTACCCAAAATTCAATATGATCTATTTAGTCAACTACGCAAAACTCCTACTCAAATATCTATACTTGAGTTGCTGAAACTTTCGCCAAAACACAAAGACATATTGGAACAATCCTTATTGGAAACAAATGTACCGCAAGATCTAGATGCTAGCAAATTCCAAGCCATGGTGGATCATATGACAGGACCTCATAACCTCACATTTTCTGAGCTTGATAATATCTCATTGAGCCATCCACATAATACGCCACTCCATATTGAAGTCATGGTCTATAAATGCCGAGTTAAACGAGTATTAATAGATGGAGGAGTTGGACTTAATATTTGTACCTTAAAACTTATCCGTGCATTAGGATTCTTAGAGGAGTCTATTGATCCATGCAAAAAGATCACTATAAAGGCATATGATGATGAAGAAAGATCATCTAAAGGAATAGTGGTGTTGCCAATTCAGGTAGGACCGATACAAAAGGATACCATGTGCCAGGTCTTAGACATAGACCTCACATACAATATCCTATTGGGTTGACCTTGGATACATGAAATTCAAGCAGTACCTTCCACTTATCACCAATGTGTTAAATTCCCCTACAATGGGCAGGAGGTTTCTATATCAACTGATCATAATCCATCTCAGCATTGTAATGCTACGGGGGCAGCCCAAGACAGCTTGGTTCCACATAATAGAGAGAAACAAAATTCTTCAGCACAAGATCTTCAACAAGAAAAGTCTAAATCATTACCTAGAGATTTCAAGCAGAAAATGAAGATCAAAGAACAAGGCATGGGAGAATACTCTTTGGAACCCATGTGTTTGGCCAACTTACCAACATCACCTAGATCTCATGGATTACCTACAACATCAACACATCAAGCAACTCGGCCCATCACCAAGTTTGATGGCACATTCATTCAAATCGACACTCTAGCACATGAATCTAAGGAAAAGGATATCCTTAGTTGGCTATACAAAGATGACAAAGAAGATAGAGCAGCTAATGTGGAAGTAGCTATACCCACACACCTATATGGAAAAGGCTACATAATCGTGCAGCAAATGGGATACAATGGCAAAGGATCTATTGGTAAGCGTCAGGAAGGAGTCACATAACCATTGGATCCTCCTTCACAATTCAGTAAAGACAAAAAAGGATTGGGCTTTGAACTCACTCTACTACCAAAGAGGGCACCACGCAAATATCAAAAACCTTGGTGGAAAGTAAAGAAGAAATACAAAGAAGACTCCTGGCAGGAGGCACTGTTTGAGTCAACTGAGACAATACGTAAAGAATGTGAACATCAAGAATGAGAGCAATGTCAAAAGAAGCCTATCAATCAAAAGAAGGAAGCATCTACTGTAGAAGCACATCATATTCAAGAACCAATATCCAACAAAGAAGAATCACCTCTAGATTACATCATTCCTCCCCGAGGAGAGACAGTATATGAACAAATGCAAAGAGTGGAAGTAGGATCTAACACATAATCAGAGAAAACAATCAAACTTGTCTCAATTGTCAAAGACCTGTTCTCACCCTACAACATTCTAGTTCACAACACTGCTAGAATCTGGGATAATACCTCTAAGACTGATTCCAATGAATATGAATGGGGCAGTTATTCTAATGTTACTAAAGATATTTGTGCAAATGACAGTAATACACCCATCTCTCAAGAAGAACGCGACACAGAATCTAGACCACTTGAATTTGGTCCACAAAATATCTATGACGCCAAGGAAAAAGAGCAGCAACATTATGCGCAAGTCTATACGGAAGATGATACCATCGAAGACCTTGATGAAATCCTTAACTTCTTTAACACCCCAACCAATCATGATGATACTTCCATCTTGACACTTACAATAGTCGAACTTGATCCACCTAACGATTCCTTACCACTTGTCTTTCCTGACCTCATAGACTGGGACGAACCTGAAACTCATGATATACCAATTTTCCCAAATGACAAATCCATTATCCTTTACTTATGTACTGTTAACCTAGAGACATACTCTACCAGTGAACAAAGTAACGATATCTGAAATCAGAGGAGTGCCAAGTCTCTCAGTCACAAATATGAGCAAACTAAAAGATCTACTGCTGACAACCAGTCAATGGCAGCAATAGATCACACATAAGTAAAAATAAAGGATGCATCTGAGGGTGAAAACCTTTTTAAGGAACCTAAGGATGGGAGACTTGACACTCTTTTTGAGCATTATCATGAGTGATCACCCATATTGATTGAGCCCACTCAATCAATCAACATTGGTACTACAGAAGCAACCAAAACTATATACCTTGTAGAATCTCTGACGGAGGAAGAAAGATCAGAATTTATTAAATTTTTTAAAGAAAAGCAAATCAACTTTGCTTGGTCATATGCAGATATGCTTGGGATTGATCCATAATTAATCATGCATCACTTGTCCATTGCTCCAAGAGCTAATCCAGTCAAGCAAAAACTAAGAAAGATGAATCCACATGTAGCACTCATGGTTAAAGCTAAATTGAAGAAAATACTAGATGTTGGATTTATTCAACCTATTGACTATGCTGAATGGATTTCCAACATTGTACTAGTGTCAAAACCAGATGGTAGTATTAGAATCTGCACTAATTTTAGAGATGTCAACAAAGCCTGTCCAAAGGACTACTTTCCTTTGCCCAGTATCGACATAATTGTAGACCTCATAGCAGGCCATGCAATGCTATCACTAATGGATGGTTTTTTAGGCTATAATCAAATCAAGATAGCCCCAGAGGATCAAGATAGAACAACGTTTACCTATCCATGGGGAACGTATTGTTGGAATGTCATGCCTTTTGGCTTAAAGAATGCAGGAGCAACTTATCAACGAGCAATGACAACAATCTTTCATTACATGATGCATACCTTCATGGAAGACTATGTAGATGATTTACTAGATAAATCCTTCACCAGAGAAGAACATCTAAGCATCTTAGAAAATATTTTTGATAGATTGGAAAAATTCCAAGTTAGGCTCAACCCTAAGAAGTGTGTCTTCGGGGTTACATCAGGTAAATTACTAGGCTACATAGTTTTAGCTAAAGGTATTGAAGTGGATCGAGCGAAGGTACAAGCCATTATGGAGATGCCACCACCAAAGAACGTCAACCAGCTTAGATCTCTACAAGGATGACTCCAATCAATCAGGCGATTCATCGCTCAACTAGCAGATAAAAGTCTCCCATTCAATCATTTGCTACATAAAAATGTACCATTCAAATGGGAAGCTAAATGTGCAGAATCCTTCTATCAAATCAAGAGTATCTAATGAACCCACTAGTTCTAGTACCACCAATAGCATGGAAGCCACCCATTCTCTACATCTCAACAACAGACATATCACTGGGGGCATTGTTAGCACAAGAAGATCAATAGGGCAAAGAGTGAGCTATCTATTATATCAGTAGGACATTGAACGGATATGAACTCAACTATACATTCATTGAGAAAGCTTGTCTAACAGTGGTATTTGCCTCTCAAAAATTCTGACACTACATGCTAGCTCACACAATTAAGCTAGTTTCTAAAAATTGATCCTCTCAAATATTTACTTAGTAAAGCAAGTCTTATAGGCAGATTGGCTAAGTGGGTCATGATCCTCAGTGAATTTGATATCCACTACATAGAACGATGAGCTATCAAAGGACAAGCAATTGCAGATCAACTGGCAGAAGCACCACTACCTGGAAAACAAACTATGGAGATCAAATTTCTAGACAGAGACGTTCTTGCTATCTCCACCAAACAATGGACCTTATATTTTGATGGATCTTACATGCAACATGGCTCAGGTGTTGGCATTCTATTCATCACTCCTGAAGGACACACTATACCAAGATCATATAGGCTTATGTTTCCATACACCAATAACATTGCTGAATATGAGGCATTGGTTATATGCATCAAAATGGCCGTAGAATGATGGATCACTGAATTAAAAGTCTACGAAGATTCACAACTCATCATCAATCAAATCAACAATGACTATCAGACAAAGGACGACAAGCTGCTCTACTACAAGCGAATGGTGGATGATTTCAAATAATATTTTGTACACATCACCTTTGAGCAAATACCAAGGTTGGATAACAAAGTAGCTGATGCCATGGCTACTATCGCTTCACTACTGCAAATTCTAGAGCAACATAATTGTTACGATTTTTTGGTAGAGCAACTATTCTCCCCAGCCTATGATCATTCAGAATCCCATGTTATCTATACCTTGACTAGTTCTGACTCTCCATTATATGGACCCATCTACGACTATCTTAAGAACAATATCCTAGCCATTGACCTGTCCCGAAACCAAAAGTGCAACTTTATCTGGCAAGCCGCCCGTTATACTCTTAGTACTGATACTTTGTACCATCAAGGTCTAGATGGTACTGTTCTTCATTGTCTTGATCGTAATGAATCTGACTCCGCTTTACATGAGCTTCACAAAGGTATCTATGGAACACATTCAAGTGGTACTAATATTGCTAAAAAGCTTCTAAGAATGGGATATTACTAGCCAACAATGGAAAAAGACTCTTATCACTTTGCAAAGAAGTGTCCTAAATGCCAAATCCATGGCAATCTTATACAAGCTCCAACACAAGAATTGCAGTCATTCACAACATCCTGGCCCTTCTGTTAGTGGGGACTAGACTTGGTCGGAAAAATTCATCCTTCATCTTCAAATGGACACAAGTTCATTATAACTGCAATGAAATACTTTACCAAATGGATAGAAGTAGTCCCCATGACCACATTGATTGGGAAACAAATTGCTTCTTTTATCCTTAATTATCTGATCTGTAGATATTGCATTCCAAGCTCCATCATCACAGATAATGGACGACCTTTCAAAAACCAAGATGTATGAGAACTATGTGAAAAATTCAAAATCCAACATCATTTTTCTACACCTTACTACCTACAGAGGAATGGTCAGGCAGAAGCATCCAGCAAAACAATATTGAAAATCCTAAAGAAAAGAGTAAATGATGCAGGCAAAGATTGGCATATACAACTCAATCCAGCACTTTGGGCCTACAAAACTAGCATCTGCACACCTATAGGAGCTACACCATATTCATTGGTATATGGATTAGAAGCAATTTTACCCTTGGAGGTAGAAATTCCATCTCTCGGAGTCTCTTTGAAAGGCTTAATCCTAGATGAAAAGTATCAAGTTAACCGGCTACAAGAGCTCGAGCTTCTAGATGAAAGATCAACGTGCCTACACTCATCTCAAAGCATATCAGTAACATATGTGCAGGAGCTACAACCACAAGGTCATTCCCAGAATTTTAAAAATTGGGGACCTAGTACTCAAGGAAAATCCTAGGAATTAGCAGGATCGGGAAAAGAAAGGGAAATTTGAACCTAATTGGTTAGGTCCCTATGTCATCATATTAGCCTATGGATCATGCACCTATCAGCTAACAACTTCAAAAGCAGATGTACTCGATGAACCAACTAACAACATTCATATGAAGAAATACTACACTTGAGTAATCTAATGCACGGAAAAGTCGAAAAAATAAAAACAAAAATAAAAATTCAACAAAAAGATAAATAAAAAGGTACAATAAAAGCAATTGGTGAAAACCTGGCAACATGCGCTATTGTGAGAGGACAACTCCTCTATCTATATCCATACCATTATATCTATAGTAAAAGCACTATCGGGCATTGCCCGACATTTTTATCACAATATCCATCCAGGCCATACTTAGCATAGTCACTATCCTAGTTTATCTGCATATCCTTCCACCGCATCTCACCATGGTTTGGTAATCACTATTCATATCCACATTAAGAAGTACACTTGACTGGGGGCAGTAATAAAAACTTGCAACACGTTCAAAACGTCAAAACTTGTCGCAAACTCAGAACATCATATCCAACAAAACAACACTCACACAATCACAAAGCAAAACATTGATCACTTAACAGGATTCACAAAATACGATGGATGATTTTCTGAAATATCAAATGTTGCATCACGCATAAAGTTTTGACTATTTTTGCACTTGAACATTTTGAATTGTTGGATCCTCTAAATTTTCTCAAAAATGCTTCAAAGCTAGAGAACGTCGTGGGGACTCGAATATTTTCTTAGTTTTCTGTCTGTGAGGTGATCATCTGTACTGTGTAAAAACTTGTCTCGAGACAGGATTCACAAGATATCACTGAAGACATGATTCCACTTTACGCATACAAATGATTTAATCTTGTCTATTTCTACGCAATCCGCACTCAAGTCGTCCTGATTCAATTATACCTCGACGCTTGTGCTATCTTGCAAAATAAAAAATCATGTAAATTTTTCTCAGGTCATTATGGTTCAATTATACCATTATGCTTGTATAAATTTTCAACATATCCCAAAACAAATCAATGCTCAATGATGATACATACAAAGAAAGAAAACGACATGTGGCTATACAGGGATGATGAATGTAAAATGAGGATGCTAAAAAATAATTAGTTGCATATCATATCATACATCTCATTTTCAGGATACATCTCACAGCATATCATTATCATAAATCTCATTTTCAAGATACATCTCACAACATATCATATCATACATCTCATTTTCAAGATACATCTCACAACATATCATATCATACATCTCATTTTCAAGATACATCTCACAGCATATCATATCATACATCTGATTTTCAAGATACATCTCATTTTTAAGATACATCTCATAGCATATCATTATCATACCTCTCATTTTCAAGATACATCTCACAACATATGATATCATACATCTCAATTTCAAGATACATCTCACAACATATCATATCATACATCTCATTTTTAAGATACATCTCACAACATATCATATCATATCATACATCTCATTTTCAAGATACATCTCACAACATATCATATCATACATCTCATTTTCAAGATACATCTCACAACATATCATATCATACATCTCATTTTCAAGATACATCTCACAGCATATCATTATCATACATCTCATTTTCAAGATACATCTCATAGCATATAAAATCGTACATCTCATTTTCAAGATACATCTCACAACATATCATATCATACATCTCATTTTCAAGATACATCTCACAGCATATCATATCATACATCTCATTTTCAAGATACATCTCACAACATATCATTATCATACATCTCATTTTCAAGATACATCTCACAGCATATCATATCATACATCTCATTTTCAAAATACATCTCACAACATCCTGCATTATCACATCATATTCATCACATATCACATCACATGCATCTATCTAAGCATTGCATCATTATAGAATAAACAATAGCATGTAGAAAACATAATCCATAACACATCGCATGAGGATCAAAGAAAATGGTGTCATATATATATCTCAAAGAATGATCAATATACAAAATATGTCATGTCTGTGCCAATACAACAAAATGATCAAAATACAATGGGGACAACATCTCTCAAGTATGACTATCTCCTGAAGGCAACGGTCTCGATGCAGATGTCCTAGCACCTGGATCTCCAGGTGGATCCTGTCTAGGAGGTCCTGTCACGCCCTTGCTCTGCATCCTTGACCCAGTCTCTCGGGATTGACTAGATCTCAACTGTGTAAAACTCTGCACTCAACGCTCCTTGGGCACCAAATCCTCATAATGTCTCCTATAGTACTCCGCCTCCTTGGCTCTAAAAGCCAACTCTCTCAAGGTGTCTCTCATCAGACCACCTACTATAGCTCTCTGCAAACTCACCGCGAGCTCCTCTACTTGACCTCGCCGCTCTATCTTAGCATCACACTCTATGGTCAGCTGAGTAATTTGATGTTGATGTGCCAACAACCATGCCTTCAAGTGCTGCATTGACAACTGCAGCGATCTAATATGCACATCCTCCACATGCGTTGGAATCCGCATTTGCAAGGGTACCTGTGAAGGGATACCCTTTGTCCCTCTACCTATCCTCGCTGTAGGTGGAGGTAAAACATTTGACGTCCTCCTCTGGGCCGGTCATCACACATCATCATACCCTCCCACTGCCGCTATCACCTCCCCAACCCTCTCAAGACCCCTAGCTCTGATAGCCAAACCTCCTCTCCCTCTATCCATCATAGCCCTTCACACAGCTCTCTCCGCTCGTATCTCCCTATCACCACCATCTCCACCCCTATCTCCTCTCCTCCCCTGATCCAATCTCCCTCTATCTCTTTGCTGACCTCAGCCACCTCCTCCACCATCACCTCCTCCTCCATCACCACCCCCTCGTCTACCTCCTAATCATCATCAAAAGCTAGAATCATCTCAACTGGATCTGATATCCTGGCCACCGCACGGGCTGCAAACTCATCAGTCATCCCTGCATCCACTATCTTAGGGGCATAATCCCAAATCTGGCCGGCTGCATGAAAGAACTCCTCCATTATCGCTGCACTATCAATCATAGGTCCCCAATCCAGAATATCCTCTCCGTCGAGCATAAAAACATGCTCCCTGAGCAATCCCCTGCTGTCGACCATATTGTTGCAACAACCGACTATGCATAAACCTCTCAATAACAAAGGGTGTCTGCCCTATCAAATATCTGGTCATGTAAACATAGGGCATCTCCATCTCATCCTCGGCCCATACCTCACAACCTGTATATGGTCGCCAGACGACCGTATCAATATCATCCAACACTCTCCTCCAGTGCTCTAGTTTGCCCAGCTTATGCTAGACAACTATCCCTCTGTATCCATATGCATAAGAACACCCAATAGGCCTATCTCTATCTGCCAATGGTCTAGCTACGGGAATATGCTCCCACGCCCATACCTGTAGCAGTGTCACTCCACCTGATAAATTGCCATAACCGAGGTATACCACCTGATGTAAATCCCTGTATAAGTCAGCTAGCATAGCCGACCCCCATGCAAATTGGTGACCCTGCATCACCATATCCTCCAAACCCAATCCCCGCCCCACTGTTAGTCCCTTTGACCTATGGTCAGGACATAAGAAACCACCTATGAAGCTTGCCATAACTGATGGTAGAGGCGCGTAATCCAAATCCAAAAACTCCTGCCAAGGGATCTCATACCCGCAAATAGTATCATCTTGAAAGATCTGGCGAAGTGCCTCAGTCCCACCCTCCTCGGTCTTCTCATAGGGAAGCAATGCACCTACCACAAGAATCCATAGAATCTGGTAACAATCCTCAGGCATCACTATAATCTCGCCTGTCGCCAAATGGAAGGTGTTCATGTCACTGTGCCACCTCTCCGCAATGCAGTCAATAAACCTTGGTTCATGATAAACTGAGGCCTATCTAACAACGAGGTCAAGCCACACCTCTCAATAATGTTTCTATCTGCCTGTGTCAATTGTGGTATCAAGGACCACGGTATCAGAAATCACTCACGCGACTGAACCACTCCAAGATGCTCCTGTCAAAAAGCAAAACAAGTCCAATATCAGTTTCCTCTTGGCAACATAGATACCAAAATCAAATTCATATCAAAACTTGAAACTTTGAAAATCTAATCAAGTTCCACATCATATCAATCCATTTTCATATCTAATCATATAAGCTTGAAAAACAACTCGAGTTTCACATCCATATCAACTTGTAAAACAACTCAAGTTTCACAATCATATCAACTTGTAACACAACTCAAGTTTCACATCCATATCAACTTGTAAAACAACTCAAGTTCCACAATCAATATAGCTTGTAAAAAAAATCAAGCTCCACATTCATATCCAAAACCACGTCATATCAAATTTACATTAAATCTATATCAACTTGAAAAATCGCAAATCAAATCAAGTTTTAACAGAACTCATATTGGACAACCTTATCCAAACAATGATAGCAGACACGCAAATCGACAATTTACACTTATCTTGACAGAACTGACATGAACCTATCAATTTTCTTCATTCCCACATCGCACTATACCAATAAATTTTTCCTATGCGTTAAACAATTTTGTCTATGCGCTAAACTGCTTATCATGCACTACCCTGTCCTTGCCAAGTGCTACCCAATCTATCCTATGCGCTAGAAAAAACCTATGCACTACCCTTTTCTTCCAAAGCGCCACCTAACCTAGCCCTAAGCGCTAAACTACCCTATGCGTTATTCTATCCTGCTCTTGTACTGCGTATCTATCCCTATGCGCTACGTCACACCTACGCGCTATCTAGACCTACCCATGCAACCCCCTAGAAACCCTATGCGCGAGGTATCTCCTATGCACTACCTGTTTTACCCTCTGTGCTACCCTGTGACCCCAGTGCACTAAACTAATCCTACACGCTACCCTAACATAGTGATGCGCTACCCTAAACCTTTCAGATGCTACCCTAATTCATTAAAACCTATGCGCTATGAAATTTATCATATGTGCTAAGCTTTGACCTGACGCGCTAAAACGTAAAATCCCCATGACAAAAAAAGGTTGACTTACTGGTGCTCCATACGTGGTAGGCCTCCAATATCTCCAAATGCGCCCGAATCAATGAGAAGAACATGAAACCGACATGTTGACTTCTCTCCAAAAATCACTTTCTCCAAAGTCAACAAGCATAAATAAGACAAAAGAAATCACTTTTTCCCTTTATATAGGGTAAATCAAAATTAGGGTTACATGGAAGGATGCATAAAATTGCTCGCAGTATCTCCTACAACCCTACCAAATGGCAATATCAGGAGATGAATCAAATTACCACATTCAACATAGATGAAATTGTACAATGCAATGAAATTTATCAAAATTATCTAAATGAAATCAAATTTTTAAAATTTTGATTAATCTCCCGAGGGGGCATTATCAACATTGTTTATCAAATCTGGGGCACAACATGAAAATCTCGAAACGACATAAAAAATTGATCATAACTAAATCATAACGACATCATTTTCTTTGAATCAACATGTGCACACATGTCACTTCAAAGAGGGGCAAAATGTAGACGTATAAAAATGACCATATTCCTAAATGAATATTTAATGTTCATTTTATTCTCATTCCTCTATTTAATTAAGTAAATTATTCAATTTATTTAGTTAAATTCACTTAAGCCCTTTATGTCATTTAATTGAATAAATCATTTTATTTAATTAAAACCCTTCTCTCTACTTTTAATTAAATTCACATTTAATTAAATAGTTTACCCCAATTAAATAAATCTAATTTATTTAAATCCCCAACTTGCAACCAAATTGAAATAAAGCAATTTATTTTAATTAATTCTATTTTCCCTCACCCACTTGCATTTTCCTACATTTCCCACTTGCCTCTTAACCCTATTCCTAATTTCTTCTAAAATCCATCTAATCCTAATCAGTTAACCCCAAACCTATCCATTATCCCCTTTCCCTAAATTTGAGGATGTCACTTCTCAAATTTGGAGTAAAGTCTTCAAAAGGCTAACTTGTTGAATGCCCCCAAATTTGGAAGGACTCTTACAAATTTATCCCCAATGTCTTCAAACCATTAATGGTTAACTAACCCTTTGTGGCATGGTTAGCGACTTTTTGCCTAAATCAACCTTCATCTAACCCAAGGGTCTCATCAAGCATTTATTGCTTTGACCATGGTTATTCCTTTAACCTTTGCACAAGAGTTTACCCCTTGGTTAAAAGGTTTATCCAATGGATAACCCTAACCTAACCTTAACCCTTACCTCCTAGGGTAACCATGAGGTCTTCTCAAACATTTAATGCTTCTTACCTCTCCTCTCAACGAGCCTTATGTTGACAATTGTCACCATTTCATTGGTGAAAATTGAAAACATGGATTGACAACTTTCAAACTTGACCCTTGATTAACTTTTCAATCCTGACCATCCATTTCCCTATATTCACTATAAATAGAGCTCTCATTCCTCCATTTTAAGGATCCATGCAAGCTTTAGTATCTCATTTATGCTCAATTTAGTAACACATCCAGCTTTTCTTTGTTATGGGAATAAATCTAATAAGCATTTTATACTATTTTCTTTATCATTAGCTTAACTCATAAACTAGTATATCATGTTAGGATAGTATTGCTACTAATCTTGTCATCTTATAATCTAGTTTATTGCATTTGTAGAATCATGCATAGATAGGAGGCATTTTCATAACTAAATCAATCATAAGCCTCCCTTGTTCTTGCATTTGTCATCCCTAAGCCACTTTGCTCAGTGATCTAAGAGAAAAGGCATTGGCTTGAGGGACCTTGTGAGATAGAGAACCATGGAACCTACCTTGGGAAGTTGAGTCATTCTTCATGACTCCATAACTTGGACCAAGAAGTCCTGTGGGTGTGTGGACAAGCCTCTTTGAACTTTATTTTTCACATTTTAAGTTTCATCGCCCTGCTTTTCCCGCATACAATACCCATCAAAAGTCTCTTCTCAATCTTCAAAACACCCTTACAAGACAACAATTTAATAGACACCAACCATACTTTGAGGAAGAAAAACATGACAAAGGCTACCCTTAGCTTTTAATGAAGCCAATCAATGCGATCAGTCTCTTGATATCATTGTTACAGAATTATCCTCCAATTTATAGAAAGATCCAATGGTTCAAATAAAAGTTATGATAATTTTTCCAAAACTGCTATAGGATACAAGAAAGACAATATTAAGATAAACTATACAAGATACACATTATGAAGAAAACTAGTCAAAATTCTTGATAACATCAAATGAAATATAGTGTTTCATTAGATTCTACTTTCTTTTAAAGTTATATACAATACCCGGATTTCTATTAACCTATAACAAAATACACAACTAACAAATAAAATGAAATAAATTATTCATATTTCAAGCCTCCAACTCAAAACGATTCTGCATGATATAACCAATATCCATTAGGACTCGTTTTGTCTTGTGTTTTATGATGATGAATTCAATGTGTAGGGAAAAATTTATGGGATTGTGAGGCATGCTGTGGCTCTTGGTTGATATCTTCTGAATCCATTGGCCATGGTTGCAACATTATGTGGTCCTGTTAAAGAGATATTATCATTAAAGATTCATTCACTGGAGCATTTGCTTAGTCCAGATGACAAGTATGAAGCTATCGAATAGGTAACGGTTATAGTAACCAACCAAGTTGGTGTTGACATAATCCTAGCAGAATCTCATGAATGGATGTTTTCTCCTTTGGAATTTGTAGCTGGCCTTGGACCTAGAAAAGTTGCTTCCATACAAAGGGCTATTTTGAGGGCTGGGAGGGTTTATAGTTGCCGAGAATTGTTGACCCCTCTAGAAGCTATGAAGTGACTTTTCTTTATAACTGGCAGCCAAAAAATGGAGAGGTTAAGGAGGTTGAGGATCCATATTTTGCCAAAGCGGATACCATTAAACAAATTGAACAAGCAAATGCAAGGAAAGCAAGGGAACTTGCAAAAAACCTTAATGACAACAATGAAAGGACCAACCTCTTGTATAGAACTTTATTTTAAAGTTCTATACAATACCCAGAATTCTATTAACCCATAACAAAATATGCAACTAACAAATAAAATGATTCTACATGATAGAACCAATATCCATTAAGATTCGTTTCACCTTGTGTTTTATGATGATGAATTCAATGTGTAGGGAAAAAATTATGGGATTGTGAGGCGTGTTGTGGCTCTGGGTCAATATCTTCTATATGCATTGGCCATGGTTGCAACTTTATGTCTTCTTGGCAAAGATATATTATCATTGAAGCTTCATTCACTGGAACATTTGCTTAGTCCAGATGACAAGCATGTAGCTATCAAACAGGTAATGGTTACAGTAACCAACCAAGTTGGTGTTGTCATAAACCTAGCAACATCACATGAATGCATGTTTTCTCCTCTGCAATTTGTAGCTGGCCTTGGACCTAGAAAAGTTGCTTCCATACAAAGGGCTATTTTGAGGGTTGGAAGGGTTGACAATTGTAGAGAATTGTTGACCCCTCTAGAAGCTGTGAAGTGGATTGTCTTTATAATTGGCAGCCACAGAATGGAGAGGTTAAGGAGGTTGAGGATCCATATTTTGCCAAAGCGGATACCATTAAACAAAGTGAACAAGACAGTGCAAGGAAAGCAAAGGAACATTCAAAACATCTTGATGACAAGAATGAAAGGACCAACCTCTTGTACAGTTGCTGTCGAGCATCTATCTGCAACAATTGTGCCCTAATAATTGCCCTAATTTTAAGTTTTACTCATTATTGATGCATTTAATCTTATTGTATGGAGATTTTAGGGGTATGTGGCTCGAGGAATTAAGGCTTAATGTCAGAAACAACCAAGGGGAGGAGCAACCTATTCAATTATGGACTTCTATTTTGGATTCTCGTTACACAAGATCAAATTATATCAAATTTGAGGAATGGACAGTAAAGCCAATTTATCGGATGTATGGATTTCCTTTTGATGGATTAATCTCAGATGGTATTAAATATTTTTAAGACCTAAAGATTTTTATGACATAAAGATAGTGAATCATAAGTGGGGAGATTGGTATGTCCAGTGACTTGTCTTTATAACTGGCAGCCACAAAATGGAGAGGTTAAGGAGGTTGAGGATCCATATTTTTCCAAAGCCGATACCATTAAACAAAGTGAAAGAGAATGCAAGGAAAGCAAAGGAACTTGCAAAAAAATCTTGATGACAAGATCGAAAGGATTGACCTCTTGTACAATTGCTGCCAAGCATCTATCTGCAGCAATTGTGCCTGCTTCCTCCCAATTTTCGCACCCTTAGCCCATGTATAATGATGGCGCGTAATTAATTTTTTTTGAAAAATATCATGTGTTTGTCAGAATTTTGATGTGAAATATGAAATTCGCACTATTGGCAAAAGTCAACCCGATGGTAATGCACAAGTAGAAGCATGTGATCGGGATAGAATACACCAATGAATTCCGTCGACAGAACGCACACTAGCGGAAATGGGGAAATCTTGTATTGTCGATAGCCCATGATGCTATTGGTAATACTTATCTTGCTAGACACTGGCAAAAGTAAAACACATTGGCAAAGGTTACAACAATAAAGGATCAAAGCTTATGCTGAGGAGACATAATGTATATGGAGGAGCTACGCCGAGGGAAAAGACATCTTGGAAATTATGCCCATCGCTTGAACACATTTTAAGCTATCCCAATGCCTGATGAGACTAGCAGGATAACTCACACCGATCAGCAGGAAGAGAGGTCATCGACTTATGTTATCTCGATGAGTAAGAAGAAATCAAGATGCTATGAAAATCATTGGAACAATATATGCCATTCAATAGGTAAAATCCATGTTCATCGGGATGCTGACATGAAATTTCAACAAGTCTGAATTCTGACGAACACAGGGTATACTTTAAAAAAAACAAAATTAATCTGACAAAGAAGAAGAAATCCCATAGCTAGTTGGAAATGTTCATCAATTTTTTGTCCGAATTCTGACATGACATTTTAACACGTCGGAATTTTGACGAACACAGGGTAATTTTTGAAAAAAAAAAATTAATCCAACAAAACAAAAGAAATCCCATAGCTCTTTGGAAATGCTCGTCGGAAAACTGCTCCAAATGTACTAGTGTTAGAGATATTAATTGCACTTGAATTATCACACATGATTGAGATAGCTTGAACAAACAATACACTAATATCCTTCAATATTCGTTTCATCCAAAGTACCTGAGTGCAACATGAAGCAACTCCAATGTACTTAGTTTCTATAGTTGATAAAGACACAAAATCATGCTTCTTACTTAACCATGCAACTAACCAAGAGACAAGGAAAAATGCTCCACCACTTATACTTTTCCTATCATCAACACTTCCCACCCAATTTGCATCAGTGTAAGCTTTCAGAGTAAATTCTGATCCTCTAGGATACCATAGTCCAAAATCTTCTATTCCTTTCAAGTATCTAAATAACCTTTTGTTTGCTTTCTTACTTAAAATTGTTTGTAAATACTATTATCTAGTTTATTTAGTCTCGGTAAATCTCTCGTAGCTTTTTTCATACTTATCTTCACCAAATAGTCAAAATTGATATGACACATCCTTTGATGCCATAGACAACTCTCGTTGATTTTTGATAATAAACAATATCCTGTAGCAAATTTCAATTGATACATGTTTCCACCAGTCTTTTCCCCACAACAATAATAGTTTCAGATCTCTTTCAAAGCTCATAGCTACCTTCCTTAAAGATAATATTATAACCATTTTCACACATCTATCCAACACTCAAGAGATTATGATGCAATCCTTTCTCATAGTAGATATTGTCAATCCTATGCTTTCCATCAAAGGTAATAGAACCAATTCCAACAATTTGAGTAGTGTGATCATCTCCAAATCTAACAAAACCATCATCATATTTTTCAATCTTTACAAACTTACTTTTGTCACCAGTCATATGATTTGAACATCCACTATCAATCAACATTCATTTCTATCACTCCTAACATGCAATGATGTAGCAACAGTCTCAACAACCTTAGAGTTATTAGCTTTAGCTCCATCTTTCTCTAACATGAACCAACAATCACCATCTTCATAATCTTACTCATCATCTAAAATACCATCATCATCTCTAACATAGTAGGCTTTCTTATTTAATTTTCCTTTATTTTCCTTATACTTATGTTTTGATCCTCTTTTTAGACATCTAGATGCATGACCAATCTTTCCACATTTAAAAAAATTAAGAGGTAACATACCTTTATACTCATTGGTTCCTCTCTTCAGCTTTCTTACAAAGTTTTCTTCCATTTCATCTAGGCTCTCCACATCATTTGAATCTTCATTTGCAAATTTTGATGCTTTAAAGGTTGTTTCTGATTTGGCTTTGTCTTTGCCAAACTTCCTCATCTCAAATGCAGTCAAAGTGTGAAACAACTGCTCTCTAGTGAATTTTGATGGATCATAGGTCTCCTCAATAGTTGAAATCTTATCATTGTAATTCTCCAGTAAAGTCCTCACGATCTTTTGAATCACATCCTTCTCAGCCAAGACACCACCAAGATATTTGATCTCATTTACAACGCAATCAACCTTATGAAAATAGCTTGCTACACCTTCACCTTCTTCCATTTTTTAATTCTCATAAGTGCCCTTGGCAGTCTATATCTTAGATAGCTTGACTCTTTCTTTTCTTTCATCATTACTTTTTAATCTTTCCCAAACTTCATCAATAGACTGTAGTATCTAAAGAAACAACTTTTACTAATTCAGTTTTAGATGAAGTATTAAAGATAACATACCTTGCTCGTTCATTTTCTTCATAGGCTTGAATCTCATCTGGTGTAGTAGGTCCATTTATCAGTGCCAAATATTTATTCCCATAGCTTTCTAGGTCTTGTAACTCAAAGAAATCAAATATCCTCGCATCTTTACTTTCTAGAAACTATAGTTGCATCCTTCAAAGGTAGGAATGATCAATTTATGTGCCATCAGATCTCCTCGAGTAGTTAGTCTCACTTTCTAGGAACCAATGCTCTGATACCAATTGTTGAATGTTGCAAACAACTAAGAGGGACGGGTGAATCAATTGTCAATTAAACTTATATTACCTTTCCCATAGAAACAGATCCAAACACTTCAGATTACTTTAGCCATGAATAGATAAAAACATGAAAGAACACACTAGATATAATGTGGAAAACCCAAGAAGGGAAAAACCGGGGAGAATGTTAGTTCTCAATATGAAAACACCTGTTAGGGTGACACCAGTTAAGGTAATTTTTATAAGATGGCTTGTTGCCATAATTTCTCACTGTAGATGGGCTCACTACCCTACTAAAACCACTAGAAAAAGGAGGGCTCGCTACCTGAAGGAAGAAGGAAAGAATACACCATAAAGGCACAACTACAAAACTGTTGCAATGCCAAAAGAAACCTTAGGCTCATTGGAACTGGTACAAAAAAAAATCAGTAAGCAACCACACTGATCAACCACTTTGCATCCAAGATAGATATTTCTTTTACAATCAACTTCCTTCTATGAATCTTTCTTCTTATATTATTACATTACCATTATACTATATATATATACCGATCTCCAAGGTATATTTTTTAAGTCGGCCAAGAAGATACTGAAGCACAATTCAAAATAGGTCTTCACTAAGCATTCTCATGGTGGAAATGAATGAAAAGTGGACCACACAATGAAGCAACAACATATTATCCAAATGCCACAATCACTAGACCAAATGATAGAGTATTTGGGGTTAACCAGACCAGGAAAGAACATGGCGAAAAACACAATTATGGAGTACATCAACACGTGTTGAATTAGAATAACAAAGATACATACATGGATAACATAAATCTAGAAACATAATACAAAAATTGAAGATGTGGAGCAATGTAGAGCTCTGCAAACTCTACTAGACAATCATCATCATCACTACATGGACATACAAAGAACACTTTTCAAACCTCCAAAACTGTTGGCATATGTGCAGAGTATGTTGACATGATGATATTGTGTTGTCATTGATGTGAATATGCTGAAGAGAGAACCAGTAATATGTTGAAGAGTGAACTAGTTTATTGAAGTTAAGCAACTGGTAAAGTGAACCGGTATAATGTTGTAAGTGAACTGGTATAATGTTGTGAACTGACATATGTGCAAAAGGTGAAGCGATAGGTTTGTCCAAGTGAACCGATATATGGAATGTTTTCTATCAAGGTTTAATATGGTATGACTACCAGTTGGTAGTCCTAGCCTCAGGGTTTCCGATTGAAGTGTTTTGAGGCTGTGCGATTCAATCGATGGCATTGTGTGATGAGTTAGCATTGTAATCGAGATCATATTGTGTTTCCACATCAGCCTCATGTGCGTGAAGGATCTTGCATGAAGGGGATTGATCCTATCTACCTCGGGAATGTGCAAAGTCCCTACAAGCGGTGAAGAACGAACGATGGAGAATATCTTGAGATCTGTTCAAGACCGTTGTATTCAAATGCAAAGTATTCAATGGTTATAATTGAACCGACTAAATTGCTCAACCTAAATGTTTAGGGTTTAGGGTTTATGCTATTGACCTATCTGTTTCATATAAGGTCGATGTTGTGCTTCATGTTGAGGTTGTTGGCAAATGTTGTGTGTGTATGTAAGTGCAGAGATACATGATTCTTGCCAGAACAAATAAGAGAATTGATACTTGCAAAGTATGTGTGCAAAAGGAAGGAACTAAAATGGATCTGCATTGTCATTGAGTGCTATTACCAGATCATTGTAATACCTGTTGATCTCTAATCACTTCAATAGTTGGAAAATCCCTTAACAGAGTAGCTTTAACCAACTTGCTGTAAATCCTTTAACAGGGTGCATCAAAGCCATTAAGTTTATAAAATCCTCTAACAAGGTAACCTTTAACAGAGTTTAACTCTTAACCGGGTATTCTAGCCATCCCTTAACCGGGTGATCCCTAACAAGATCGGTTCCTAATAGAACCTGTTGTAACAGTCTTTAACCAGACTAGGCTCCTAACAGAGCGGACTTCTAAAGAGTTCAAAAACAGCTTGTGGGTATTCATCCCCACCATGTTTTTTCCCAGTTGGGTTTCCACATGAAAAATATGTGTGTCATGTGAGATGCCTCTTTCATGTGATGCTTTGTTATTTCCTGTTTAGTGGTGAATCATTTTGTTCTAGTAAATTATTGTATCTCTAATGATAGATTATCTGTTTATGCATAAGGATGAAGTAGAAATGAGGGAGTAGATTGTATGGAAATCTAAGTGCTGCAGGTTTATGTCTTTCACAGTCTCATTGTGTTTAACCGGTAGTAATCTAGTTTAGACCGGTATTAGTGTTTGTCTGTCAAGTGCACTGTTTGCAGTCAAACTGGTTCAGGAAAAGTTTTTGTGTCTGTACTGATTCACCCCCCCTCTTAGTACTAGTTTGGCACTCACTGTTCATCATTGAGTTATCAAAAACATGCGAGTAGAAACTCAAGACAATCTCCAACAATATGCCAATATATCATGAATATATCTATATTTGGTTTTTGGTCCAGATGTTCTGACTTGTTGCAGATATATTCGTCCTTTCTACCACTCCATTCTGTTTAGGGGTTCTTGGGGCAGAAAATGTCTTCTAATTCCACATTTTTCACAAAAGTTATCAAATTCATCTGAATTAAACTCTCCTCCTCTATCCAATCTTAAACATTTGATTATAGCATCTACTTGATTTTGAATCATTGACTTGAACACTTTAAACCTTTCAAAATCTTTAGATTTTTATTTCAAGAATGTAACCCATGCCATGCTAGAGTAATCATCAATAAGTAAAATAAAATAACTTTCTCCATTGAGTCTTCTTGTCCTTGTAGGTCCGCAAAGATTTGTGTGAATCAGCTCCAAGGGTTTAGAAGTAGAATATTCCTTGTTCTTGAATCTCCTTTTTGTATGTTTTCCAAGTTGACAGTCTCTGCACATAATATCAGTAGGTTTGATAATCCTTTGTAAATCTCTTACATATTTAGTAGTACTAATCTTTATCATGTTATCAAAATTATAATGTCCCATCGTCTTGTGCCATAACCAACATTCATTGCTCTGTGCCAAAAAACACTTGCTTCCACTATCATCCTTTATGTAATAAACATTTTACTTGTCCTAATACCTTCAACTACCATTCTTCCAGTTTTTTCTTTTCTAATTACACATCCAAACTTACTAAATAAAACTTCATAACCTTTATTGTACAGCTGACTAACACTCAATAAACTATGTCTCAGACCTTTAGCATAATAAACATCATCAATTTTATGCTTATCATCAATCAAAATACTTCCTATCCCACAAATAGGTGAAACTTCATCTCCTACAAATTTCACTGATCCTCCATCATACTTTATAAGATTAATGAATTTCTCTTTATCACCGATCATATGATTCGAACATTTGAAGTTCAAATTGATTGCTCTTATGTGTCATTTCATCGTTATAGTGTTATACACTATGTGTGTACTTTCGGGTAAATCAAACAATGGCTAGGAGCCTTGTCCCATTAAATAAATATATAGTAACAAAAAAATGCTCTTTAAATAAACACAAGAAATATATTTTTTAGACTTATACTCACTGTAGACACCTAAAAGTTGCACAATGAGTTAAGTGAATTTTATTCATTTAATTATCTCTAATTCTTCCAATTAATCAACTTAAGATTTAATTAATATCCCTATTCTTTTAATTATCCTATTAATCAAATTAAAGATTTGATTAAATCCATTTCCTCTACCCTAACCTATTAATTAAACTAAGGTTTGATTAAGTACCCTTAGCCATTTAATTGAATAAATATTATTTATTTAATTAAAATCCCCTTTTCCCCTTTTTGATTAAATTCACATTTAATTAAAATCCCTTTGCATTTAAATAAATCAAAATTTATTTAAAAATGCCCCCACTTGCATTCTCTTGCATATCCCACTTGCATCCTAATTCCTTCTAGAAGCCTTCTAATCCCATCCTAATCATGTCCCATCCCTAAAATTGGGAGAGTCACTTCTCCAAATTTGGGGAAAGTCTTCAAAATGTGTTGAAGACTACCTTATTCAACAAGATGACCTGTTGAGTTCCCCAAAATTGTAAGAGTGTTACAAATTAGCCCCAAAAGTCTTCTAAGCCATTTAGATACTCTTACAAACCCACACCCCTTAGCCAAGATGGTTGTCCCTTTTACCATTTTCCCATGTTGCACAATAGTTTACCTCTTGGTCAATAGCATGCCTCCCTGGTTAATGACATTATCCAATGATGTCACTCATCGAGGTTATCCCTAATTGCTTGCTTAGCATCTAATGCTTGTTTAGAATCCCCTCAAACCCTCTCAAGGTGGCATTTGTCAACTTGGTAATAGATTGAATCTATCCCGTGGATTGATAACTTTCAATAATAGCCCTTATTGAGATTACTCAATCTCTACCATCAATTTCTCTATTTTCCCTATAAATAGAGCCCATTCCTTTTTCAATTCATCAAATCTAATTATAGTCATTTTGCAAGTTAAGGAGCTCATCCAAATCATCTTCAAGCATTAGCATTATAGCATTTAGCATTTGCATCATATTTTAGGACATCATCTAGTTTAAATGCATCTTTTTAAAGCATTTTATCATCATCTAGCTTAACTATATCATTTAATCTTCAATTTGGAATAAACCTAGTTTCATATCTTCATCATCTTGAGCATTTAGTCTTGCATCTTGCATCCTATCTCTCATCCATCATCTTAGCATTCACTAGGATCTTAGTTGCATCCATTTTGATCCTATAATCATTTGAATCTCATTCTCTAGGTTGTCATCTTGAGGATCAAGTGCTCTTCCAAGTGAGGGCCACATTGAATCTTAGAGATCTTTAGAGATAGAGGACAATGAGGTGATTTTAGTGTTTTTAATCTATTCACGTGTTTTGATTTCTAACATCTAATGCAATGCTTCATTGTTGTGTTTGAATTGTTTTCTCCTATTGCAGGTTGATACCACATTTTGAGCATACATGAAATAAGATTTATTCAATTACATGGCTAAGGGTACTTAATCAAACCTTAGTTTAATTAATAGGTTAGGCTAGAGGAAATATATTTAATCAAATCTTTAACTGATTAATAGGCTAATTAGAAGAATAGGGATATTAATTAAATCTTAATTTAATTGGAATAATTAGGGATAATTAACTGAATAAAATTCACTTAATTCATTGTGCAAATTTTAGGTGTCTACATTTTGCCCCTCTTTGAGTTAATGTGTGACCACATTTTGATTCAAAGAAAACACTCAATTTGTCACCAAATTTTTTTGATATGATGTTGTCACCAAAGTTGTTGATATGATTCCCTAGATATGAAAAATTGATTCCATATGAAAAGTTGATATGAGACTGATGTCGATATGAGACTGATATGAAATTGATATGAATATTCAATATGATAATGCCCCCTCGGGAGATTGTTCATGCACTAAAGGCATGAATGATCTCTCGAAAGAAGAAGAATGTTATTTGAAAGATATAAGAGTGGATAGGTGTTGATATGCATGGGTTTGATAAGATTGATCAGATTGATTGGATTGATAAGATTAAGATCAAGTCTGGTTTAAGGAATGACACCTCTTGTATAAGACAAAGATGATCAAAACATCCGGTTTCAGGAATGATATATCCTGTATAAGACCTGATAAAAACATTTGGTTTCAAGAAATATACATCATGTATAAGACATGATAGAATAGATCAGATGAAATGGATTGATAGAATTGATAAGATTGAGATCAAGTCTAGTTTTAGGAATGACACATCTTGTATAAGACAAAGATGATCAAAATGTTTGGTTTCAGAAATGATATATATTGTATAAGACTTCATCAAAATGTCTGGTTTCAGGAAAGATACATCCGATATAAGACATGATAGAATGGATCAGATGAACTAGATTGATAGATTTGATAAGATCGAGATCAAGTCTGGTTTCAGGAATGACACCTCCAGCATAAGACAAAGATGATCAAAATGTCTGGTTTCAGGAATGATATATCCTATATAGGACTTGATCAAAACATCTGGTTTTAGGAAAGATACATCCTGTATAAGACATGATAGAATGGATAAGATGAACTCGATTGATAGAATTGATAAGATTGGGATCAAGTCTGGTTTCAGGAATGACACATGTTGTATAAGACAAAGATGATCAAAATGTCTAGTTTCAAGAACGATATATCCTGTATAAGACTTGATCAAAATGTGTAGATCCTGGAAAGGTACATCCTGTGTAAGACATGATAGATAAGAGTTGGATGAATGATGAATATATGAAAGTGAAGAAATATTCCATGATGATGCGATAGATATGCATGTGAGGGATGTAATGATGAATGTGACTAGATGATGATGATGATGATATGAAACTAAATGCCATGATATGATAATGCAACTAAATGCATATTTTAGGAATGATCTAAAAAATGCACTTAAGCACTTAACAATGATATGAAACCTGATATGAAATGCACTCTCGTTCTTGATATTGTCACCTTTTCGATCAAATTACATATGCTTCCTTTTTATCATCATTAACCCTTGATTTGTTGAAAGTTGATACAAGCATCATGGTATAACTAAACCATAATGACATGAGTATAACTTACATGAATTTTAATATTGCAAGATGACACAAGTGTCTAGGTATGATTGAGCCAAGATGACTTGATTGTTGCTTGCGTAAAACAGACAAGAGTTAACCTTTGTCCTATACAAATTGGAAATGTCCTCAGTGATATGACATCAGATCACGTCGTAGAAAAACTTCGCATACTAAAAAGGATTCACTAACAACCAATAAACAAAGAAAATATCATACTCCTTCCTTGCTTCTCTTGTTTCAAGACATCCTTGAGTCGCTTTGGAGATATGATAAGCAAAAATTGAAAAGAACCATAGATAAACATGTATGCCATCCTCTGTATTTTTGTTAGATAAAACATCTTGCAAATGCCTTGTTGTTTAGTTTGAATTAGTTCATGTTTCTTTGTTTTACCATTGATTGTCATGATCTTGTTTTTATAACGATGTGTTTTTTGTGATTGATTGTCTGTTTGAAACCGAAAGGTGATCTGCCCCCAGCGAGGTTAGGATTTTGCCCCCATTGTAGATACTACTTACGATATGGAATATGTACATTGACCACCAAGCCCTGGTGGGTGGTGTAGGTGCACTAGGATATCTGTCTACTTTATTTTGACACGTGTCTACATAATTTTGATTCATGGTTATTCTTAGGAATAGAATATGCAATGTGTGTGCTTAAAGGCCTATTGATTAGGTCTAGGCAGTGTAATAAGCCTTAAGGCCCCAAGGTGTGTTAACTTGGTCAAAGGCCTTGTATGGGATTTTTATATGTAATTTTTATTTTTAGGGGTCTACAATGTATGGTATGTTCATTCTCGACCTTTGGTGTGAAGGTAAGACCGAATTATAGAAAGTTGACAAAAGTTGCAAAGTTGCATTATTGTCTTAAGCAACTTTTCTTACAAGATTTTGAAATGTGGCTATCTCAACCATTAGTTGGTTGATTGTATGCATTGGAGGTAGTTGGAGGAGTTCCTTGGCATGATAGAAGACTAGAGGAATGATGCCTATTGGTTAGAGATGATATTGAATGAATTTCTTGTCTTCAAAGAAAAACGGTTATTGCGATTTCTTGCATTTTTCTTGAGTTTTCTGTTCTTGCATATTTCCCTATGAATGGTGGGAATGAATTAAAAATTTGGAAATTTTTAGTAGAGGTTAACCATCCATTTGGAGTTGATCTGAGGTCTTGAAGCCTTCAAGTTTGCAAGAAACTGAATTTTCTATTCAACTCGCCTGACAAAACCCTCAAAACTAGGGTTTGGATGCAAACAGTGACACAAATCAACATCTCTCTATGGGATCAATCTAAAACCTGAGAGGATGTTGATTTGATTTTTATACTATATGTTCTTGGTGGTTTTTGAGACATGAAGTGTCATTTGTCTTTCCTAAGATGATGCCCTAGGCTTGACATCGCTCATGTGGCAAGTCTATGCAGTAGGAAAAGAAGGTAGAAACCTTGAACAACAGATTGAAGGATGGTCAAACATGGCATGAGAAGGACACTTGGAAAAGTGAAGACCCTTTGAAAGTGTTATCCTTTCATTCCTTTGTGATTGGTGAAGCTTTTGAGAGCTTAAACCCCAATACCGGCTAGAAGAGACTAAATAGGGTTAGTAGGGTTTGACCATCCGTACTAAAACACCAGATGCAAAAGTTTGGAATCTTGTAGAATGCCCAAAAGGGTATTTAAATATCAAATTTATTTATATGGTTGTTCAGGTATGTTGTGAGACAAATCAATAAAAGTCCAAATGGAGGGTTAATTGCTTGTAGCCCTATTTTCTACGTCCAAAAGGGGAAAATATACAAAGGGATGGTAAACACCCATATAAGGGGCCAAGATCAATGCAAATACCATATAACACATGTGTAAACAGTCACATAGGTTAGATTCCACCTTTTTGAGTAAATATACTGTTGCTTGGGGTTTGGGGTTGTTAGGTGCCCCTAGTTGAAGGGTAGGAACCTTAGGGGTAGGAGACTCCTTGTCAGTTGTGAGTTGTCCTAAGTGAAGAGATCCTTGGGAAGGATCTAAGGAAAGCCCTAGAAACCTTGAGAAGGTTAAAGACATTGGTCCATTGGATAGTACCAACTAGAGACCCTTTTTGAGTAAAAACCAGGAAAGCGATATAACATCCCAAACCCTCTACATCATATTGGTATCAGAGCTATACCTAGGGTGGAATAGTGTATGTCAAACTCTAAATTTTGAGAAGAGGCTTCTACAATGCCTCCTAAGGAAGTGAATCCAAAGGCCATCAAGAAGATGGTAGAGGAATTACTTGAATAGAAACTCAAAGAGACCGGACAGTCTGAGGGAAAGGACAAAACTTGTGATGATGAATCAGAAGAGGAGAATGAGGAGCAGGAGGCCATCCCTCAGAATATGGGACCCAATCAAAAGATGTTCTTGGATGCCCTAAAATCAATAGACAAGGATAATTTGGAAAGTCTACCTATATATAACGGTAGCCTGAATGGAGAAGAGGTGCTTGAATGGATATACATACTCAATAACCATTTTGAGTACAAATAGGTCCCAAAGTAGAAAAGATTAAGTTTGGCAAATTATAGACTCAAGGGGTCTACCTTGTTGTGGTGGACAGTGTTGGAGGAAAAAGGGTGAACATAGGGAAGAAGAAGATATCATCTTCGGAAAGGATGAAGAACAAGATCAAAGACCAATTCCTACCAATAGACTATGAGGTTCAGATGTATAAGAAGTTTCAAAATCTTAGACAAAGGTAGTTGGATGTGAATGCATATATTGAAGAATTTCACAAGCTAAGTCTTAGGTCCAAGAAGCATTAAGAAGGGGTGAAGAAAGTGGCTAGATACCTGGATGGGTTAAGGAAAAACATCCAAGATGAGATCAAAATTATGGCTCTAGACACTATGCACAAATGCTTCCAATTGGCATTGAGGGTGGAAGATAAGATAAAGAGGAGAGGAGAATAAAATAATAGAGGTAGAGGTGGCTATGGAGGAAGGAATACTCCTTTTAAAAATGGTGATTCTAACTAGAAAGAGTCCAATGGAGAGTTCAATAATAAGAATGGAGGATTTAGAGGAGGAAGAAGACCTTTTGGTAGGGGTAGGAAAGGAAACCAAGGTAGAGGACATGGTGTTTTCACTGGTAAATATTACAATCGCAACCAAGTGGGTCACACTATGAGTAGATGCCTAGAGAAAGCTTCTAGCTCACATGGACCAGAAAGAAGGACTCAAATTGTGCAAGAAGATGATGGACAAAGTGTAAATTCACCCATGGGAAATGCAGGTCCTACCTTGGATGGAGAAAGCCTATGCTAAGGAGGACATTATTGAAGGTACCTGAAGGCAAAGAGCCCCCACAAAGAAAGTCAATCTTCAAAACTACTTGTAAGTCTCATGGTAAGGTTTGCAAGGTGATTGTTGATTTTGGATCCATAGAGAATATTGTTTCTTTAGAAATGGTAGAGAAGTTAAAATTGAAAAGGTTACCACATGTGAGTCCTTCTAGAGTATATTGGCTTAACAAGGGGAAACATGTAATAGTAGATGAACAAACTTGGGTAGATTTTGAAATGAGGGACTATAATGATGGGATCTTGTGTGATATCCTTCCTATGTATGCTTGTCACCTATTGTTAGGTCAACCTTGGAAGTATGATGTCAAAGCACAACATGATGGTGAGAAAAATGTGTATGTCATTACCAAGAATGGTAGATAGTTTAGGATGTATCCTTTACCTGATCAAGGGGAAGAGAAGATTGTTAGTCCACATGTGATGTTGCTTAGTGGAAAGGAGTTCTTGGAAGTCCTCAAACAAGAAGAGACCCAAGGCCATGCTTTAGTTTTACACCCAAAAGATGAGTCCAAGCAAGGAAATGGTGAGAAAGGATAGATTCCTAGTGAAGTGCAAGCCATGTTGGATAGATATAAGGGAGTTGTGGCCAAAGAAATCCCTAATAGCTTGCCTCCCATAAGAGAAATTAGTCATCAAATTGATCTAATCTTTGGAGTGACCTTGCCTAATAAAGCTGCCTACAAGATGTCTCCTAGTCAAAATGAGGAGATAGCAAGACAAGTGCAAGACATTTTGGATAAGGGGTTGATTAGGAAGAGTTTGAGCCCATGTGTTGTACCCACTGTGTTGGCACCAAAAAAAGATGGAACATGGAGGATGTGCACTGATTCTAGAGCCATCAACAAGATCATAATTAGGTATCGGTTTCCTATGGCTAGGATTGAAGACCTTATGGACTATCTTGGAGGGTCATGATACTTTTCAAAGATTGATTTGAAGTTAGGTTACCATCAGATCAGAATCAGACCTAGTGATGAGTGGAAGACAACTTTTAAAACCAACGAGGGCTGATATGAGTGGATGGTGATGCCATTTGGCCTCACAAATGTACCTAGTACCTTTATGCACCTCATGAAAGAGGTATTGGCAAAATTTATTGGAAAATTTGTTATTGTTTATCTTGATGACATCTTGGTGTTTAGTAGGTCCAAGGAGGAGCATTTGAACCATTTGAATCAGGTTTTGAGGAAGCTTCATGAGGAGAAATTGGTAATCAATCTAGAGAAGTGTGAATTCATGAAAACTGAGTTGGTGTATCTAGGCTTTGTTGTTTCAAATGGATGTTTGAAAATGGATCTTTCTATTTGATGGATTGGCTACTTTTTATAGAAAGTTCATCAAGTGATATAATCATATTTGTGCTCCCATCCTTAACACTATAAAAGGAGGAATCAAATGTAGGTTTGAATGGATAGAGCAAGCAGCCCAAAGCTTTGAAATTTTGAAGAGGAAGGTTGCAAAACTTCCCACCTTGAGGCTCCCTAGTTTTGATCAAATGTTTACAGTTGAATGTGATGTAAGCAAGCTAGCAATAGGTGCAGTCCTTAGTCAAGAAGGACATCTGGTGGCATTCTTTTCAGAGAAGTTGAATAAGGCTAAACAAAGGTATTCAACCTATGATTTGGAGCTTTATGTCATGGTGCAAGCACTCAAAAAGTGGCACCATTACCTACTTCCAAAAGAGTTTATTGTTTATACTGATAACTATGCATTGAGTTTTCTTAATGGGCAAGAGAAGTTGATGAACCAAAGGCACATCAAGTGGGTTGAAAAAATCCAACCTTACACCTTTACCATCAAGCACAAGATGGGTGTGACTAATAAGGTTGTAGATTCTTTGAGTGGGAGAACCCTCACTATCCAAGAAATTCAGTTGCAAAGTGTTGGTGTTGATTCTCTTAAGGCCATGTACAAGGAGGATCATGATTTCAAGGATTCATATGATGTATGTACTAAATTTGTTGACTCTTTTCATGTTGATTTTTCTGATTTTATGTTGTAGGATGGATTTCTCTTCAAGGGGCATCAATTATGCATTCCTCAATGTTCTGTGAGAGAGAATATCATTAGAGAAAAACACAATGGCAGTCTTGGAGGTCATTTTGGTTTGGAGAAAACCTTAGAGAAAGTATCAAGATTTTTTTATTGGCCTAAGATGTAGGCAGAGGTAAGAAGATTTGTGGAGCATTGTCCTATTTGTCAAAGGGCAAAAGGCGTTTCAACCAATGCTGGTTTGTATCAGCCTTTACCGATTCCTACCAGGCCTTTATGAAAGCCTTAGTATGGATTTTGTACTTGGATTGCCCAAAACTCCCAGGGGTTTGATAGTGTCTTTGTAATTTCTGAAAGGTTCAACAAGATGGCTCATTTTGTGCCATGTAAATGCACAAATGATGCATCTCATATTGCAGGTTTGTTTTTCAAAGAAGTTGTAAGGATACATGGATTACCTCTCAATATTTTCACTGATAGAGACTCCAAGTTTGTTGGTCATTTTTGGAGGACTCTCTTGAAGAAATTAGGTACCAATATATCATTTTCATCAGCATACCACCCCCATACTGATGGTCAAACTGAGGTGGTTAATAGATCCCTTGGCAATCTCCTTAGATGCCTTACAAAGCAGCATGGACAAAGTTGGGATTTAGTGATTGGACAAGCTGAATATGCATACAATGATTCAGTCAATAGGAGCACAGGGAGAAGTCCATTTGAGGTTGCATATGGCCTACATCCTAGAGGGATACTTGATCTCAAAGATCTTGGAGGGATGGACAAAAGGAGTGCCCAAGGAGAAGATTTTGTTGTCACCATGAAGGAGATTCATGAACTAGTTAAGGCTTGACTTCAACAAAGTGCTGATAAATATAAAATCAGAGCAGATGTTAAGAGGAGACATTTTTAGTTTAAAGTAGGGGATTTGGTGATGGCTTACCTAAGGAAAGAAAGGTTACCTAAAGGCCAACCTTCTAAACTACTCATGAAGAAGATAGGTCCCCTTCGGGTGGTTTATAAATTTGACAACAATGCATATGAAGTTGAACTTCCACAAGACTTGGGAATATCTCCCATCTTCACTATCTGTGATTTGATAGCCTTCAAAGGATCCTTAATAGATGCAACACTTGATTCATAGCTTGAGGAAGATGATGTAGAATGGATGGAGGATCTACCACCTAGCAAGTCATTGGAATTGGCGTGCTTTCTTGACTCCAAGGTGATCAAACAAACAAGGAAAGGTGTGTACAAAGACTATCTGGTCAAATGGAAGGGGCTTCTTGAGTCTGAAGCTACTTGGATGAATGAAAGTGATATCCTGAAGCATGGAACTACAATCAATCGGTTGGAAACTCAAGGGACTTGAGATTTCTTGTCCAGGGGAGTATGGTGCAGGGGCACTAGGATATGTGTCTACTTCATTTTGACATGTGTGTACATCATTTTGATTCATGGCTATGCTTAGGAATAGAATGTGCAATGTTTGTGTTTGAAGGCCTATTGATTAGGTCTAGGCAGTGTAATAAGCCTTAAGGCCCCAAGGTGTGTTAACTTGGTCAAAGGCCTTGTATGGGAATTTTATATGTACTTTTGATGTTTAGGGGTTTGCAATGTGTGGTATGTTTATTCTTGACCTTTGGTGTGAAGGAAAGACTGAATTGTATAAAGTTGACAAAAGTTGCAAAGTTGCATTATTGTCTTAAGCAACTTTTCTTACAAGATTTTGAAATGTGGTTATCCCAATGGTTAGTTGGTTGATTGTATGCGTTGAAGGTAGTTTGTCAGTTGTGAGTTTTCCTGGCTGAAGAGATCCTTGGGAAGGATCTAGGAAAATCTCTAAAAACCTTGATAAGGTTTAAGACATTGGTCCATTGGATGGTACCAACTGGAGACCCTTTTTGAGTAAAAACCAAGAAAGTGATAGAACATCCCAAACCCTCTACATTAGCAGGTTATGATACAGATAACTATTTTGATAATGAAGTATAATGACTATACTAAGTATGTCTAGGATTGATAAGCATTAGACTAACTAGAACATAATCCAACGATCATACTGATTTATGTCATTGTTTTGATTTATTCGATGATTGATAAGAATGTTTGGTTTCAAAGAGTGAGTACCTCATATAAGACTGATCTGTCTGGTTTCGAGTGTACCTATCCCTGTATAAGACATGTTCATATTGATAGATTTGAATTGATGAATTAATTAACAAGACGTGTGATCAATTTGATTGCAGACTTCAAGAGTTTTCCTGTTGTTGATTTGATGGATGGGTCATGTGTTCATGCTTTGATTTTCCATTTTTTATTTTTATTTTGTCAATTTTTTATTTTTATTTTTTGGATATTTTGTGATTTTTGGAGCTTTTTGGATTAGAAGAAAGATGTATTTGGTTGCCCCAATGTATAGCAAGACAAGGAATATTATGAATGGATGACTGAACCGTTGAGGTGGAAATGGATAGGAGAAAGACAAAGATAGCTTATGAGGAGACACGTCGAGAGATTTTTGAAATCATGTTTTTGTCCTTAGTTTTGATCAAGATCAAGAATGGAAAAGGGGATATGGATGGAGATAGGATATGGAAAGGAGAAACAAGATCATAGATAGTGAGGGATGATGGAAGCAATAAATAGGTAGGATAAGGGATATGGACTAGAGGACATGGATAAGGTGAAGCAAGATCATAGATAGCGTTGGATGATGGAATCAATGAACATATATGATAGATGGTTTGGATAAAGTGAAGTAAGATTGTAGATAATAATGAATTTGGATAGGGTAATGGATATTGGAAGAAGGATAATGGGAGATGTGGTATGAAGAATAGAGTGGATGAACCTTGCCCCCAAGAATAGTGGTTTCCATTTGCAAAAAGGCAATATGTAAGATTGTCACAACATCTAGCACCACCCAAATAAGTGTTCTTGAAATTTTCAAAGATAGAGACCCAAACCACACTTAGAACCTCTGGAAAAATTCAATCGAACATATCTAGCAACTAGGAAGTATACTCAAAAGGGAAGAAGAATCCCAAATTGGATCAAGGTATTTAGTCTTTTATTACCCATGTGTGTGCAAGAGGGTTCATTTCAGCTCATATGATCATTGTAATCTTTAGAATCCAATGCGGCTAGCTACATGAGTTACCCGAAAATCAAAATCATATTGGATAGAGCCTCATTGCCAGTGAGCGTCCATAGCACCAACGAGGTTATCATTATAATTTCACAAATATTTCTCCATTGCCAGCTAGGGGTCCATAGCCTCAATGGAGTTATTTGCATGTTCCCATAGCCAAGCATTTTGATATTTGCATTTCATTGCATTTTTTTCTTTGCTCTTTATTTTTCATTCATTGGCTTGTAAGTGACGAAACTTACATGGGTCTGATAATTACAGTGGCATTGAAGCAAGATTTTAGATTTTTCACTAGCCATGTCTTTGACTAAGAGATCACAATGATTGAGAGCAATTGATTAAGTGTATGAGATATAGTAATCAAAAGATGTCGGTACCAAGATATAATATGCAGTTCTTTTCTGGATTGAGTGTGCATCCCAACCAAAAGAAAATGTTAAAGAGGAACAACCTTGAATTCTAAAGTGTTTCATGAATAGATTTCTAGGAAAAGGAATGAACATGAGATTCGAGCATGGGAAAGAATGTGACAAAATGACACAAATTCCTATCTCACAGATGAAGGATTTATGCAAAGGATTGAATGAAAGGGATGGAAGCTTAGAAAAGAGGTGTTGGATAATAGATAGAATGTTTGAAGATTTGTGTGAGGAAAGATGGAAATGTATTCAAGATGAGTGTTGGTACACAACTCAAGAAGTGATGAAGAGATGGAGGAAAATTGAATTTTGGGACATAAGGACCCAAACTAGATAAAGGAAATGATGGAAGAATAGTTTTGGAAAGATATTTAGATAGATGGTTGAAAGATAGATGTGTTCTTTTGTTGATCTTTCTTATGGATTATTTGAGGTGATGGATTGGTGGATGGAGGGAGGTAAGGACCCAAGATAGATGGAAGGGATGAAGAGTTTGACTTCGGAATGAAAGGAACTAAAATGGATTTGGAGGATGAAGAGTTTGACTTTGGAATAAAAGAACCTAAAATGGATTTGGATGATGAAAAGTTTGACTTTGGAATGAAAGGACCTAAAATGGATTTGGATGATGAAAGGGTTCCTTGATCTTGATCTTGAATTGGAGTAGGATCATTTGAGTTTGTACTTTTCTCTTGATTTTGAATTAGATTAGTGAAGGAGATGGAAGGGATATCATGATCTAGCTTAAGAGGTGGATGTTAAATAAGACTCTTCTCTTGAGATAAAAGGGGATCATTATGGATGGAATACCAAAATCTTAGGGGATCATCATAAGATTCTTGATAGGTGGGATCTTGATAAAAAATGGGATTAGATTGGAGAGCCATGATATCTTGATCTTGATTTAGGCTAGGACTCATTTCCTTTGAATAAGATTCTTCTTTTCAAGTGACAAGGGATGGTCACATGAGTGTCAAAGTTTTAGTTTGGATAGGTTGATGTTGCTGACTTGATGGATACTTCATTTCAGATACTCAAGCTTACTAAGAATAGAGGGTTTGTTCGATAGGACCCTATGACAAAACACGTTAAATGATATTGATAAAGTCTCCTGATATGGAAACTTGATTTGACTAACTTGAATACCTAGCTAGGTATTGTTGTCGTTGAGATATTTGGATGATAAACTCTTGATCACTTGGTTTGATACTCCCCTAATCTTGTTGGATGAAAATCTTGCCTAAAGATAGTTGAAAAGTTAATAATCACCTCAAAAGCTACTTTGTTGGATTTGTAAATTTCTCCACTCTACGATTCCTTTGTTTGAACTGATTTTTTTGATTTGTTGATTGATACTTTGCAAGATGTTTGATCATTTGTGACAAGAATATATAACACACATGAAGACAATGGTCATCGTAATGCTGAACATTTAGTGTATGTTCTTTTAAGGATGTGTTCAAATCCCCGATGTTTTCACTGGTTTGGATACAGATAAGACACATCAAGTAGACTATTTATTCAAGGGTCATTGACAATATCATATCCCATTAGTCTCGATACTCATCAACTCAAAAAACCTTGTCACCCCTAGAGGGCGCCCAATTTTTTTGTCTTTTTCCAAAAATTAACCCAAAGCGAATTGCTTCACAATTGGGTAGTTTTCTTGGGAGATATATGGTGAGTAATATTGGGGGCGGATTCTTCCCCACCCTTGCACTATGATATTGCCAATATATGGCAACTGACTTGGCTCAAAGCTTCTACTTCTATGGTGTTGGCAATTTGGAGGAATTGATTATGTGTTGCATTGATGTTTTGTCATTGATGGCAACACCGACTGTTTTGGTTGTTTACTAGTTTCCGGTTGGTTCCGACAGAGTGGTTGGATTATGATATTGATCTGGTATGCTTCGATATGCTTTGGTTTGTGGAATTGATTTGGATATGTGATAAATGCTATTTAGATGTGTATCACGGTCAGTTGGTTCAGGATTTGATGACTCAGATACTGTCATTTGTTCTAGTAATCCTTTTGGTTACCGGTAAGGGTTTTACTAGCAGAGCTTTGTTGAAGATATTTTGATGCACATGATAAGTGGTGTTCATGAGGCTTCTAGATGGAGTTTGGGATGTTGTTGGTTATCTTGTTTGTATTCATGTTGATCGGTGGTGTTGCATTTCAGACCATACCTAATGCTATCTTATTCAGTTCGGTTATGGACCGACTTATGTAACGTTTTGATGGGTGATCCCAATGCATTACTAGATGGATTCATTGATTAGATTATATTGTTTCGGTCTTAGGTGGACTTGGTTAATCATTGGATTGCAGGTTTATGTTTTGAATTTATTGTATTATCTTTTAGGTGGCCGACCGAATTGTTTAGGTCTCGGGTTGGTATAAATATGATGTAAGATCTCTTTGTAGATCATGGGATTATGGTTATGGGATGGTTATGCAATTATTTGTGTGTGAATAATGCTGTAATCATATGCATGACTTTTGGTCAATCATAGGTGATCGAATTGGGTTGGTAAGAGAGGTTTAAGACCTCCAAAATTGAGCTTAATTGGAACTGTACTCAGGCGTATGATATTGTATCTTTGTAGTTCACTCTTCTTTCCACTGTGGGTAGCCTTCCCACCGTGGTTTTTCCCTTTACCGGGTTTTCTACATACAAATATTGGTTTCATGTGTTTTGGATGGATGGTAATTGTTCTGTGATTTATTTTTATGTTTAATTGCTATATTAATTATTCTAGTATTTGGTTTATGCATTCCAGTATTAATTTTATGTATTCTGGTAATAAGGATTTGATTGCTTAAAGTTCTATAATCCGTTGACAACTGATTCACACCCCCCCCATTGTCCTTTGGTTATCTGAGTTGTCTAACATATGGTTCGTAGTAAGGATTTCATTTTGCGTGGCAAATGATAAACTCAATTAAGAGGCTTCCCAACCTTTAGAACAAAGGATTTTTGCATCACAAGGATACTAGGGGAAGGCCATCAAATACACACTTCTATTGGAGGGGATTTTCATCAGCCTCCACATTTTATTATAGTGGGTTGGTAAACTTGGCAATAAACTCATTGCCCACTTGGGTCGTACCCTTCTCACTAGCCCCTCAAGGGTTTTGGAAGGCATACCCTCTAAAGGATTTAATTGCTTGAAAGTAAAGAAAGCATAAAAAGAGTGGGTTTGAATTTTTGGTCACCCAATTAAGGGGAGAGCGTATACCTACCACTTTCAAGACATGGAATACAAGTGTTCTTTTCAACCTTCAAAGCAATGATTTTCTATCCTCTATTCGGAGATGTTTCTCCAACAAGCATGACATTTATTTTACTCCCACAGAGCAAATGATTTTCTAAACTAGAAATTGGAAATCCTGGTCAACAAAATGAAAATTGTAGAAAAAGTAACTTGCTTTGTAAGAATGGACAAGTTGATTGTTCTTTTTAACTTGCAAAAATAAGATTGATTGTGCTTTTTACCTTTTCAAAAAAATGAAAGATTTTTGTTCTTTTTAGAGCCCAAAATTTGAGGCATGAATCCCAACTTTGCAAGAAAGTAAATGTTTGATTTGTTGTTCTTTTTACCTTGCAAATGTGATTCTTTTTAGAGCCCGAAAACAAGTGAGGTACTTTTTAGAAGACCAAATTGAAAAATGAAGTTCGTTTTAACCAAAAGGAAATATGAGTTCTTTTTAACCAACTTTGAAAAAGCTAGAAAAGAAATCAAGAAATCCTAACTTAACTCCTCCAAATATGGGATTTCATACATATTCCTGCAGTAGGGGCTTCTGGTGGTATTCTGACCTTGTGGAATACCAAGACAATCAAAGAAAAAACTTTGAGCCAAGGGACAAATTGGCATCTTATTCTTATTGAAAATTTTGATTTATCCTTTGTTCTCTTTAATATCTATGGCTCAACAGCTCCTCAAGAGAAACATGCTCTTTGGAATACTTTAACTTGTCAGATTCAACAATAGGGAATTCAAAAAATCATCTTAGGAGGTGATTTTAATGCCATCTTGTCTCACGATGAGAAACAGGGAGGCAATCCTACAATGTCTAAGGTGATTGAAGACTTTAGATCTTTTGTGTCTGATAACACACTTTCTGACATTTCACCTTCTAATGGTCAACTTACATGGACAAACTGAAGAACTTCCCTTCAAATTGCAAGTAGATTGGATAGGTTTTTCACTTCATATGAATGGATCCTTCAGAAATATACTTTCAGCTCTAAAATTTTGTCATTCTCTGGCTCTGACCATTTTCCTATCTCATTATGCCTAGATAAACAAGAAGTTTCTCATCATAGACCTTCTTTTAAGTTTGAAAGAATGTGGTTTCGACACCCACACTTTCATGCTCTGCTTCGTCAATGGAGGGTGAGTGCCCCCTTCTACAGGGGGAACAAAATGTTTCAACTTTATATTAAAATGCAGTTTGTAAAAGCAAATATCAAAGTCTAGAATAGGGAAGTATTCAAAAATATCTTTGCAAAAAAAAAAAGGTAGAGAAGGAATTAAAGGACGTCAATGAACTTATCTTTTCTACAAGGATTAATCAAGAAACTTTCTCAAAGTAGAAGCATTTACAAAGCTACTGGGAAGAATTGTGCTCTAGAGAGGAGGAATTTTGGAGACAAAAATCAAGGGAACTATGGCTAAAAGAAGGGGATAAAAATATTAAATTCTTCCAAGCATCTGCAAAGATTAAGCAAGCTACATCTACTATCTTTTCTATAAATGCCTCTTCTTCGGGGGTAAAATTAACTAATGAACAAGAAATTAGGGAAGAGGGTGAACTCTTCTATAAAAATCTTCTTGCTCCCTCCCCTCCTTTTGTTCCTAAGGAGTCCACTGTCGACATATTGCTAGACTCCATTCCTTGTCTTATTTCACAATATGATAATGATTATCTGATGCAACCTTTCTCTCTTGTTGAATTGCAAGAGGTGGTAGTTTCAATGGCTCCTGACAAGTCTCGAGGCCCTGATGGTGTCACCATACTATTCTTTGAAAAGTGTTGGGATGTTTTAGGTTTTGATCTTTTAATGGCTTTGGAGGAGTCAAGAAAAAAATCTTTTATTCTCAAGAACTTCAATTTAACCCATCTTTCTCTTATCCCAAAATCTAACAACCCTCAATATTTTGCAGATTTTAGGCCTATCTCCTTGTGTAATTAAGTGTACAAGATTTTCACAAAAGCTATCTATCTTTGGTTAAAATCCTTGATACCTAAAGTAATATCTCTTCAACAAGGAGGTTTTGTTCCTGGTAGGGAAACATAAGAAGGTGCGATTGTGGCCCATGAAGTTTTACACTTAATTAACTCTTCACAGTCCCCTGCTTTTATAGCTAAATTAGATATGTTGAAAGCATATGATAAAGTATGTTGGTCCTTTCTTTTGAGAGTGTCTAAAAAGTTTGGCTTTTCGGATAAGTGGTGCAAATGGATCAAAAATTGCCTCTCTGGGGCACATTTTTCAGTTATTGTTAATGGTAATCCATCTGGTTTTTTTTGATCCACCCAAGGAGTTCGACAAGGTGACCCACTATCACCTTTTCTCTTCATTATCATGGCAGAAGCTTTTAGCATATTGGTCAATAAGTAGTTGAGTCTGGGTCTTTGGAAGGGGGTATGCATCCCTAATACCTCAATTTCTATCACCCATACTTTATTTGCAGATGATACACTTTTATTTGGTTATTCCAATATACAAGAAGCAAGGCATATTAAGAGAATATTGGACATATATACTTCTGGATCTGGACAGAAAATCAGTGTGCATAAATCTAAACTATTCATATTCAATACTTCTGAAATGGTGTCCAACAACATTATCCAGATATTGGGCTTTCCAGTGGATTCTCTTCCATCATCGTACTTGGGTATCCCTTTCTTTATGGGAGCAGGGAAACCCTCTTTTTGGAATTTTGTGATTGATAGATTAAAAAGAAAAATTTATGTTTGGAAAGCTAGATGGTTATCTTTGTTAGGCATAATCTTTCTTGTCAAAATTGTTCTGGCTACAATTCCAAACTACTACATTTTAGTTCTTCAACCCCCAAAATCTATTGTCTCTCATATCGAGAAAATTATTCAGAATTTTATTTGGAAAGGTAATCTTTCAGAAGATAAAAAGATCTCACTTATGTCTCTCAATAAAATGACTCCAAGAAAATCTACGGGTAGGGTGGGTCTGCACGATCTTTCAAAAAGGAATAAGGCCTTTGGGGGAAAGCTAGTTTGGAATATATATGAAAAACCACATGCTTTGTGGTGTCAAATTATGGAAGCAAAGTATTTAGATACTCCTACCCCTTCATGTATATTTACTATCCTTGATAGTTTGTGCTTGATAAGCTTTCCTTTAGCACCCCTCTTCCAAATAATGTATGGGATTTGTTCCAGTCATGGCCACTCTTATACTCATCCTCTCTTTTTGTGTGTATTTGGAAAGTGATCTCATCCATAGTAGTATCGTCACTTTGGTGGGAAAGAAATAAGCGTATTTTTAGAAAGCAAACATCTCCTCTTTCTGATGTTTTCAATTATATTGAAAAATCAATATCAGAACTGGTTAATGATCATGTTTCAAATCAGTTCAATTCAAATAGGGAATTTACTTCTTGGGATGGTCAAGTTATTAATTGCTGGAAGGGCATCTCTATTCCTATATCACCTTGTCTTCCGAGAGTGAGAACTAGTAAAAATGATAGAAATAAAGTGAAATGGTGTCCTCCGGATTTAATGCATTTCAAATTAAATTTTGATGGCTCCACTAAAGGGAACCCGGGTGATGCAGGGATATGAGTATGCATAAGGGATCACACAGGATGTGTTTTTGCTTTGAAATTTACTTTTATTTCACCGGGTACTAACAAATTTACAGAGGCATATGCTTTACTTGAAGGCATTCTACTAGTAAAAAAAGTGAACATCTCTTATATTCACATTGAAGGTGTTTTAGCTATTATTATCAACGCTTGCATAAAGAGAAATATTAATAATTGGCAGATAAGATATTCACTTGAACAAGCATGGACACTAATTGATACATTTACAAACTTTACTATTTCACATGTGTATAGAGAAGGGAACTGGGTTGCAAATCATTTGGCAAATATGAGAAGTTCCAAGGAGGAACTTAATATGATGGGTCTGAAGTGTGATTTCGATTCTTATCCAATTCTCAAGGGGAAAATTTTGGAGGATATGGGTATAGGATAATATTACATATAGCTATGTAGTGGTCTTTTTTATAATTATATAAATTGGTATGTGTGGTATTATAAGTGCAGGGTCCTATGGTTCTGTTGTATCTGTATGTTGTGAATGGATGTCAATTTGACAAGCGTTCTGGATTGTAAGTTGGATAAATGCATAAGTGAGACAGATTGTGGATTGCTATGTAAATGTGTACAACTCTCATGATTTTTTAGTTCGGACTGCACCTTGTTCAATATATTCCAGAAAGCACTCAATATTGGGGGATGTTTTGTGGCACTCGGTATTCTGGACATTATAAGATATTGTATTTTTTGGTATATTTGAGATTTAAATCTCACAACCTTTCTATGTATTGTAGAGCAAGGATCAAAGTTTTTCTTACTGGTTCTTTTCTCCGAGAGCTCTTTGAATCAACTTTATATAAATAAAATATATTAAGTGGCACTGCCACCTTTTTTTTAAAAATAAAATAAATATGCAAGAAACTTTTAGAAACCTTGAGAGAAAGAAGTTAGTGAAAATTCAAAATGTTAGGTGGGCTTCCACAAGCCTAATTTTAAAACTTGGTTACAAATTTTTCACTCCTGATCTTGAAATGCCCTGAAATTTGGAGGATCTTCCAAAAACTAGATTTTGCATTATAACTCCTAGAGGTCTGAAACCCCTCTCAAACATCCTAACAATATATATGGAATATAACTTAAATTATAAGAAAGAGAAAAGAGAAGAGGAAAAAATGTTATATTCCATATATATTGTCCTTCCACAAGCCTAATTTCAAACTTGAGTTATAATTTTCTGTCTCTGTCTTATGCGCAAAAATACATGTCAAATGCGCCAAAAGAACAGTCATATGCACGATAGAAACAGTCATATGCATGGAAAGATATATCAAATAAACAAAAATAACTGTCAAATGCGCTAAAATAACAGTCAAATGCGCGACATAAATAGTTAAATGCGTGAAAAGATGAGTCATGCGCGATAAAAATTGTCAGATGCACAAGACTGTGGTGAAATTTTTCTGGCCGTGAACCTGCGAAAAAATATTTAGAAATTTTGAATTTCCAGGGGTCCACCCTACGGTGGGCGCCAATTAATGTATGCTCAAAATGTGGTATCTGGAAACACATCTCAAACAAAGACATGGAACATAGCATTGGAGGTTAGAAATAAACCAAAAAAGTTAGTGAATTTAACCTCTTTAAAATCTTTTCATGCTCCTCTATCTCTAAAGATCCTCAAGATTCAAGGTGGCACTCACTTGGAAGAGTACTTGATCTCTTGGATGACAACCTAGAGAATAAGATTTAAATGATTTTAGGATCAAAATGGATGCAACTAAGATCCTAATGAATGATTTTGATATGAAACTAGATAATGATATGGTGCAAGATATTGATATGAAGCTAAACTAGCATGAAAATGATATTAAGATGATATTTAAAATAGTATGGAAATGAAGCTAACATGATATGCTAAACATGATGAATCTAAGCTATGATGCTTCTAAATTATCTAATTACTATTATTAAAGAGAGGCTAAAAATGCTTGATGAAATGAGACTATAAATTAGATGCATGAAGACTTGAATGATTTTGAAGAAGGACTGGGCTCTATTTAGAGGGAAAATAGAGAAATGGATGGTTGAGATTGAGCAATATCAACAAGGGCTAGGATTAAATGTTATCAATCCATGTGAGGGATTCAATCCAATCCCAAGTTGACAAATGTCACCTTGAGAGGGCTTGAGAGGAGATCTAAGAGGCATTAAATGCCTGGGGAGACATGGTGGCTACTTTAGGAGGTAAAGTTGAGGTTGGGTTAGTGGATAACCAATGGATAAAGCCTTTACCCAAGGGGTAAACTCTTGTGCAAAGGTTAATAGGATAACCAAGGTCAAAGCCATGAGACCCTTGGGTTAGATGAGGGTTACGTTAGAGAGAAAGTTTGTAACCATGAGGGGAGGTTGAATTCACCATTAATGGTTAACAGGAATTTGGGGGACAAATTTGTAAGAGTCCTTCCAAATTTGGGGAACTCAACAAGTTAACTTGTTGAAGAAATGAAGCCTTTAATGCATTTAGAAGACTTTCTTCCAAATTTGACAAGTGACCTCCTCAAATTTAGGGAAAAGACATGATTAGGAGATTATACATGATTAGGATAGGATTAGAAGGCTTCTAGAAGAATGATTAAGGAGATGCAAGTGGAAGATGTAGGATTTTGCAAGTGGGTGAGGGAAAATAGGTAATTTTGGTAAATTAAAATGATTTAATTTAGCCAAAAGGGGATGCAACTTGCTTTTGATAGATTTAAATAAATATTGATTTATTTAAATGTGAATTTTAAATTTTTGCAAGTGGGGGGATTTATAAATAAATTTTGATTTATTTATTTGCAAAGGGGTTTTTAATTAAATGCGGATTTAATTAAAAAGGGATAAATGGAGATTTTTAATTAAATGTGAATTTAATTAAAATGGCTAGAGGGGGGGGTATTTAATTAAATGTGAATTTAATTAAACGACTTATATAGAAGAAGGAACATATTAATCAAATCTTTAATTTGATTAATAGGATAATTAGAAGAATATGAATATTAATTAAATCTTAATTTAATTAATTGGAAGAATTAGGGATAATTAAATGAATAAAATTCAGTTAATTTGTTGTGCAACTTTTAGGTGTCTACACCTACCAACAAAATAGAGGAGTGAAAGTTAGATGATTGCTTACTAACTTGTAATCCAATGTATACCGTATAATCCAATCATTATTTTCATACTCAAGGCTAAAGATATTAAATCAAATTTGTCTCCTCCCCTATGTTACTAGGTTCACATATTTATAGATGATTGTTTAGAAACCTTGTTACTTTATCTAAATAAAGAGGGAGAGCCTTCCATCTACAAAACATATTACATTAGAGTTGATCTCCTTTTTCCTCTTATGAAGTCCATGCCATATTATGTTTTCAAACTTGATATAAGATTGGTCTCAGTGTTGATGTGTTAGATAAGTGACGATGAAAGTTAATGGAGAACAATTAATTATAATTGGCTCTCACACTTATTTATAACATAACATTAACTTCAAAACCTTCAATGTTGATGCATGATTTTCTAGTGGTGAATTTAGTCACAAATGGTATCACAAGGGTTTAAAATACTTCAAGGCATCTATAATTCATACAATAATGATGTCACATACAACTAGATTTTTGTTACCTTTAAGATTTTCTTAGAGACACGCAATCCTTAGTTGAACCACATTTGAGACCTTATATTATAATAAATTTAAATTCTCCAAGCTAAAAAAATTTGCAATGAAATAACTTGCATAAGAGAGTCATATAGTATTAAAAATGTTACAAATACTAGAGAATAATAACATACTTTGAGATTGAAAACTTCCTAAATTCTTGAAGAATAGCAAAATTCACAATGCCATCATCATAAACAATCCACTAGAATGCCTATATATACCATAATTATGCCTTGGATACCACCTAGGCTAACTCAGTTATCTAAATAAGACTAAATTAATAATCATATAACTTAATTAAGTGATAGAAAAAAACCTACTCATTATTCTATTCATGCTACATGATTAAAGGCATAGTATGACCCCTCTTTAGAAAAGTGTCGTCTTCAACATTGATCAACTATGGATGCTTTTGTACAAAAAAAATATTTTCTCATATAGCATCTTCAATTTTATCAAATATTCTACAATTTCCCTTATATTTATAATTTCTTAGTGTGTTTTTTTAAAGTGGCCCTTGGATCCAAAATATTGTTCCCTCCAAATCATGCAAAGCTAGGTGTAGACACCCAAAAATGGTCAACGCTTGCGAGGTCATACTTTAACATTTGCGCATTGCCTCATTTTAGGTTTTTGCGTCGCATTAACATTTCTCCTATGTCACGCACTTGATTTTTATCATTTTGCGAACATCGAGTCATTCTTCTATATTCTTCAATCGTCTCGTCCTCGAATTTGGTCTTGTCGACAACATTATCCAGTCATGATTTTGATCGATTTTATCTTGTCATCAATCGTTGTCATATTCAATCTTGTCATCTTGCGATCAATTTGTCATTGATCGTGGTCGTTATCAATCTTGTCATTTTGCGATCATTTCACTATCAATCATTATCTGTCTCAATTGTGTCAATTTGGATCAAATCATGTCAATTGGCGTATTTCTCAATCAAATCATTCTGTCGCATTGGTCCTTTATCAAAATCAAATCATGACATTAATTATCTTTAATCAAGACCTAATTGTCATCTTCGCATTTCTAATTCGTCTTCTAGGGTTTTATGATTCAATCATTTAACCTAATTCGCCATTTCTTCCTTTAGGATTAAATAAATTACTTATTTATCCTAAGACTTCTTATTACAATTAAATCTTTATTTAATTGGCTAATTATTCTTCTTTGTGAATTGATTAATAAATGAAAAATTATTAATTAATTCACTAATTCCTAAATCCTATTTTTCATCAATTTCTAATTCCAATTTCCTAATTGGTCATCAATTTCAATTTCCTAATTTTCAAATTTCTAATTTCTTTTCCCTCCTATTTCATCTCCTAATTCCATGGGAATGGCATGTCAATTTGTCATGAAATTGTCATAATTGATAATCAATCAATTTTGACATAGAATGTGTCATAATTTGTCATCAAATTGTCAATCAATCAAATTGTGCATGGAAAGTGCATAATTTGTCATAATTTGTCATATTGATTTGCAATTTCCATTTGAATTGCATCATGCCAATTTTGTGATTTCTCCAATTTCTCTATAAATTGGATAATTTTTCTTCAATATCCCCTTCAATTACTTCTTGAAATCCGAATTGCTGTCAAACTATCAAATTTTAGTTCTAGTACTCTTGAGCTTTTTGCTTTCAATTGTGAGGGCACTTGTAGGTGAGATCCACAAAACTATTGAAGAGGAAAGAACAACAATGGAGCCGCATGGAAGGAGTATTCAATCTTGAATCTGGTTTGCATAATGTTTTCTTTTGAATGCTTCATTTTCATACCTTCATTGAATGTGCTTTAGAATTAGGTTCATTGCAATGAGTATTTCTTTGATTGAGCTGTGTTTTGATTGATATATCTTGTTTTGATGAATCCTAATTTCTACGAAACACTAGGAACTTAGTTTATTCTATGTACAACTCATTGTCCATTAACCTTCTTCAAACATGAAACATAGAAGTGTGGAAATATGCTTGTTGACATAGGTAACTCAAATTTATATGCTACACAACCCATACTTTGTGACACCTTATAGGGTGTTGTTCACCAAAAGTGATAACCCAAGAACACCTGCAAATCTATCTATAAGATAGCCAATCTTAATCAATGAAACACTTCAGGGCTTGGACAACATAACATAGGATCCTAATGATCCTCCTACACTTTAGGCTCTGCTAGATCTAGGGGGGGACACCCTTTTGATGTATTAAATACAACAATTATAGACACATAACTGCATCAGCACTAAGTAGATAGATCATTCCACAAACTCACCAAATCTAGAAACACACTATAAATCATAAATGAAAACAGAGCTTGGAATGAGAAGAACACACCCCTAAACATAAAGGGAAATATATTTGTCTTTAAATTGAATTAATCTGAAGCTATCCCCTAATCTGCAAGACCAGTGCCTTGTTAATTGGGCAACAAAGTCACACACAGAACTGTAAATGTGCATCCTAGTCACAAATCGGTTCTCCTTAAATGATATTCCTGCATTAACACCTTATACTAATGTATTACTCAATTTATTCATAGAATTATCAGATCTGGGACACATATTTCATTTATTCATGACTGATTACAGAGTTTAAAACCTTCATTGAAGGATACCCACAAGCAATTACACAACCTCCTTGAAACTGATAAATTTCATCCTTCTTGAGGATTAAATTCATAATAATGAAATACTTACATAGAGACAATACTGTGGGAATTTTACTCATGCCTGACACAAGTAAGACCTGCAACTAAGAAACCACATCTACAACACTGCACTGCAATCTCTATACCCTGAAAAGATCCATAGAATTGTACACATTTAGGGTCAAGACATTCAGAAAATGGAAACCATGGAAACTGAAGCACTTCTCACAGAATTCTGGAACCCTTACAAATGAGAAGAAATGAGAATAAGAAGGAGAGGGAAGAAAATCAAATCTGCAACTGAAATTGCCAAGTGTCTCCTCTCTAACTGAATTTCATTCTCGTCAAAACTACTCCCAAAATATCTGATCTTTGTCAAAATTGACTACTTAATTGGATTCCTCACTTTGAGAGATTTTCCGAAACATATAATACTTCATATTTTGGCCAAAAATACAGCCCTGGGCGAATTAATCCTTCAAATGTGCACAATCATTTAAATTTTTCATTTTCTTATATAGTCTGAACTATATAATAAACCTCATTTAACTTTGATTTTTGGCTCTTGTTGTGTTCTGATGCTTTGCCACATGGTAGAACCTGATTGGTTGATGGGGTCCACTAGGTGCCACCTCGGATGACACCTCATCACCACCACGCGTATGCCACATCACTGCCACTTGTCTGTCCAACTGTCACCATCTGTGTGCCACATCACCGCCACTAGGACGGGGCCTGCCTGCTGGACGTCTGACTGGACCTACCACCTGGGTACCACCTGGCTTTCGCCATTTCACGATGGCTAACAATCTTGCATCTTCGGATCACGAAGTCGCGCAGGCCGTCAGATCCTCCAAACTTGCTCACTCTTTAACTTTTTGCGATCTGCCTGAGCTTTTCGCCATTTCGCAGGGCTTAACTCATGTGCATCTCACCTTCGTGAAGTCACGTCGACCGTCAATCTGCTCCAAATCTGCTCGCTGGTTAAGTCAACCTTTCTTTGCAAAATTTTGCCAGTCTGCCTCGAGAAGCATGCATGTGTGGGGTCCACCTGGTTGCCACTCAGTCACCACCTCTGGTCACCTTGGGCTCTGCACCCACGCAAGTGGGGTCTGCCTTGGGTGCCCAATGGGCACTGTTCGTCAAAAGCCTTGATGGCTTTGACATATTACATTAGTGTGTTCTTGCATATAAATATCAAAATACCCCACTTCCCAGCGAATGTGGGATAATTCATTTTTCCTGGGACTGCATTTTGAAGCAATTTCTGCATCTTTAATGGCGATTTTGGACATTTGCATGAAGTTTATAATGTCTTTTCCTCTCAACCATTCTCAATATCCTTATTGTAAAATCTCCATTTGCTACCTGCTTAATGTGGCTTCCAAACAGCTACACAAAGGGGTTTTTATTGCTGAATGCATTTTACTGTTTTAAATCGCCCCCAATGCCTTCTTACCATCGGCTCACTCATCACTGAGGCTTCCATTTGAATTTTTTATGGTTTCCATGCACCCACGTGAGGGAGGAGAAACTACAGTTTTACATTTGTTTTTTTAAAAATGCTCCCAATGCCTTTTACATGTCACGCTGCCACTCCAAAACTTTAGCTAGGGTTTTTACATGCTGCATGGGAGATTTGGCACAAATCTATCATGTTGCATTTGCTTGATGATTTCAACCTGCTGTAAATACGAATAGAAGACTCACGTGGAAACATCCTGCACTATGACGACTTCTGCCATGTGCCTTTCACGTGGGGAAAGATCTAGCCAGGGTTGCATTTGCTTGAAAACTTCGTTGGCCCTTCCCACACCATACTCCAATAGCTTAACGCCCTCTGCAAGGAAGATTGGCTTAGTGCCAATTACATTTGCTAAAGCTTGCCTTACTTCCCTCTCCAGCCGAATCATGCCATAGACAGGGATGAAGTTGCCATTTGCCAAGAGTCTTCTGCTGCTGCTAACTTCATCATTCCACTTGGATGTTAGCAAAGTCGTGGGAGATCGACTTAGCACCGTTCCACATGCACTTGCTGAGAAATTTCAAGGGACTCTTCACAAGCCATTTATGCTCTTCACAAGGAAGATGATAACAAGAGTCACGGGCTTTGGCTTTATAATGCTAACAGTTTCATCGCTCATTTCATAGTCCCTTTATCCATGACTATGACCATATTCGCCATATGAATAACCTGAGTATTTGTGGGTGCATAAAATTCATCAATTATGAGCCATCAAAGGACAAAATATAGCATTTTGTAACATCCAAGCAGCAACATGTGCATCAATCAACACTCAATATGTTATCAAGCAAGAAAATGTCACAATCTTGGTATAAAACCCTTGCAAGAGCCAATCGTGCTCTTTGACCCCCTGACAAGTTGATTCCCTTCTCTCCAAATCTCTATCTGAATTCTCTTCACAATGATTAGAATAACAAACATATTGTCTGCAACTTTCTCTAGCATCATCATTTGTCAAATGGGAGATTGCATGCCATGAAATAAGAACAATTCGCCACAAAAATTAGTGCACAAGCATGAGCCAGGTCGGGCCCCAAAGTGGGCTCGACTAAAAAAAATTTTGTTTTCAAGTGACTGGCCTTTGAAATGCTTCAGACACCTTAAACACACCTTTGGAAATGACCGGCATCATTTTCGGATCATCAGACTGAATTTTGCAACCTTCAAGCAATTACGCAGCATTTTCGCATTTAATCGCGAAGACCTATTTTTCAAGCCGGTCAAAACACCTTTTTGGACCTTGCCATCTGACAGACGTGTACTCTGATATGCAAGCATGAAATCTACCAAACGGTTTCTCAAGATGAGTCTCGAGCGAAGAGATATTAATCGGCAAAAATGACAAACTGGCTTTGTCGACACTGCGGACCTGACGAAGTCAATGTTCTGGCAACACATGATGCCTTTCTCAAAAATACCAAACGAGACCTCAAATTTGAAGCATAGGTACCTTAAAGTACATATTAAAACTTAGAAATCTCAGTTCGATCACAAGACTGACAGGATGCAAATGGTGCGCTCATGAAAATGGGTACATTAACTGATATAACACTGAAAGTGCAGAAGACTGAAAATGATGGCTAAATGAACCCTTTTGAAAACCGATCAAACGGATTGGCAGAGCCTGGAAATTTGAAACATAGCTCATCATTTATACCAGCATTAACCCAGAAGAAACATTTTGGCATGACACCCACTGAGGCAAATTTTACACTCATGCAAAACAGGGCTCCGACTAGCTGTCGAAACAGGGACTAGTCAAACCACACAAACTACAAATGGTTTGGCTTCAAAAAATGAGCAAATGGATTCGTCAAGGCTTGAAATTTTACAAGATAACTCAAATTTATGCATATAATTGAATCCATTTTGAATTTCTTCATGACAATCAACAGGGCAAAAGATATAACTTCTCAAAGTAGGCTACTCAATAAAATTGCATTTGTGCCTAGAATACACTTTCAGCTCACCTCTCGAAATGGGTATCTTGTAAACTCATCCAAATTGAATTCTAAAAGTTGCACATCACTGAATAGGCCAAATGAAAGGTTTAGAACATGTTTCCCGAGCCTTACCCCATGAAAATCAACTAGCTCCATTTCACCCCCTCTCTAACTAGGCCATTCAAACTGACTCATTTAGGTACTTTTCTGTCATGTAGAGCAAAATTTTGAAATGGGCCTCTAAAATTGACTCAATTTTAAATAGTCCCAACATAGGGGTCATATTACTTGTGTGCAAGGTTATTATCTTTATATTTTTGTTTCACTAGAATTTATTTATAAGGATGTAATCACTCAAAGACCCAATCTCCCACTTTAAAAGTGCTATTCTGATGGTGCTGACCAACTTATGGTTTTGTTTTATTTTCTACTATTGTCAAGTTTTTGTCGAGATTAGCAAGTACCTCTTGTTGATGTTCAATTTCTTATATAACTATTTGAACCTTAGGGTGTGCCCACAAGGAAGAGGTGGTTGTTGTTGATGTTTTTTTTTATGCACCTCAAACATAGAATAAAATACCAAGGTATTCTATCCTCTATTGAACAAAGAAACATTGAATGCTAAACAAAGTGATCAATCAAAGCAACTCCAAGGTTTATAATGTGAACTATGAGACTTAATTGCTTGGGATAGACTCAGTGAATATGATGTGATATTGCAAAATGACAAGGGGGCTTACGTTTTCATGAACTCTATTGGAACATAGAATCTAACTCAACATTGGAAAATAACAGGCAAAAGAAATAAAAGGGTTAAGAGATATATTCTAATGCTAAGAATGCAGGAAATGATTCTTAACTTAGTGCAACCAAACCAAGGTTTGATTCAACATGCCAAAACAACTACACAAAAATGGTGCAATCTCCTAATGGTAAGAAAAGGATTTTCATATCACCCATGCACACCAACATTATGAACAATGGGCGTATAGTGATTGAAGTTAAGTTTTTAATCAAGTCCACTTTAACCATAAATTAAAATTTACAATTAACAAACTCCAAGTGGTATGGACATTGTTAGACTTGCATGAATAATGTTGTCATTGATGTCAAACCAATCATTTGGTTTTGAACCAGACAATGTTTGAGGCTCAAATTTTAGTCCATATATTTTGGATGTTATAGATGTATGCAATCTGTATGTAGGTGCAGTTCAGATGTTGTAGTTTTGGTTAGAATTTATTATGCAGCATGGACAAATCAGGATGACGAGTTTTGTGGATTCATTGAGTTCTCGTCAATCTCGATATCCTAGTGTTAGGAGTTCTTATTGATCCTAGTATCAGTTTTATGTCCTAGTGTTAGTAGCATTGGTAATTATTAAATGTATCTCTTCGAGCTTTGTGTTGCAGTTTCCTTGGTTTGTTTGGATACCTTTTGGAGATTTTGGGCTTGATCTTGAGATAATAGGTTGGTATTCTTGGGTCCGGATGACCCTATCCCTTTCTGGTAATATCTATATATGTATTGATAATCAAAGTATAAAAATGAAGTGTGTAGAAATATTGTGGAGGCCGACATGAGCATATTGGTAATGTGTTGGGCTTGGTCGACACACTATTTTGTATCTTTACCCTCTGGTATATATATACATATAGATATGAAGTGGTATGAGTGAGATTGAACAAGTGAGTGTGAATGTGAAAGTAAGTGATGTGCAAAAGATAGTTGGTAGCGAAGATAGCAGAGTATGTGAAATGTGAGTTGTGAACAACAAAGGCAATCAATGTTGCAGTAGTGCAATATTCCTTTACCGGACCTGCTCCAGGATAGTTGTACAAAGATCTCTAACCGGCTCTAATGTAGAGTTTGAGATTTGTAATATGAGCTTAAACTTGTAACTAATCCCATGCATTTGGAGATGCAAACCTTTTCAGTTCAACATTTCCAGTTGTAGTGAGCATTTTGGCAGTTGGACATCTTTTGTATATCTGCACTGAGCAGTCCGACAATGAGCTGTTTTTGTAATTTGGCAGTGAGCCACCCCTTAGTAAACTCAAATATAACAAGTTATATTCTCCTGAGAGTTAACACTTTCTGTGGTTTTTCCTATTTGGGTTTTCCACGTATAAAATCCAGTGTTTATCTTGTGGTTGTGTTTTTCATTTCTATTATGCATTAATTGCTTCATATTGATCAAGTGTGTTTGTTAACCGTTATAATTGGATGAAGAGTTTATTGTTTTTAAATCTATGGGAATACTAATTCACCCCACCACCACCCCCCCCCTCTCAGTATTTTGGTGCTTTCAACCTGATAAAAAAACATAGGTTTCCCCATTCATCAACAATAAAGACTTCCATTCATCTAATTAACATCTATGCTATGAGTAGTAAAAAGAATGCAACAAGTTGAAATAGCATAATAAAATCCACCATCACTTCAATGAAAATAATATTTTTATTACAACAAGCTTTGGAAACAATCTCCTTTTCTCCTAGTCTACTCTAACAGCTAGCTACACACTATTAACCTTTAACAAATGAGAGGTTTAAGCATTATATAGAGGTCACTTTACATTTTGAAGGCTCAGATTGATTCTCAAATCAACGACCAAGATTGCAAGATAAAACCCTAATTACTAGGGTTAGTTACAACTTACTTTTTCTTGACCAATGAAATAATTACATTAAATTGGACACATGTCAATCCTTGAATTCTAACCAATGATAAAAAAAGGTTAGGTATGTTAAGAAAACTCCAATGTAATGTCATGTATCGCTTGTTTCCTCCTTGAATGAGTTAGATTCAATGAACTTGGATGTCTTGATGTGACACAACTTGAATGGTTGATGATGAATAGGTGCCACCACAACTTGCCATGTAGATCATCACAAAGTGTTTGTGATTGAGGTCATCTCTTGATAATCAATAGTATCAAGGGTAAAAGCACAAAACTGTGTCACATTTCAAGCCAACTTATTAGCACAAGTGAATTTATGTAATTCTAACTAAAAATTAAATTTATTCAAACATATGGTCTACATAGATTCATTATAGCTAAGTTATATATGGGCCACAACTTTTAAAATTGGAAATGTCTACTAAATGTATATTTTATACCACTTTGGGTCTAATTACCAAAAAAAATTAAAAATTAAAAAAACTCGATGTTTCAATAACTCCTACTCTTATAAATAATTTTTTTTTAAAATGTAAAAATACCCTTTTATAGATCTATATGTGAATTTTCCAAAATATATATCTTTTAATATTTAAATTAGTTTTTTATTTTATTTTTTATTTTTATTGAAAGTAGGTCATCAACACTAAAATATAAGGTTGATTATCTTGTCAAGGAAAAATAATTGAATTTATTTAAAAATTTTGAAAAAAATGTGATGCAATAGAGAAAAGAATCTATGCCAAGATGATATAATTCTTTTCTAATTTGGATAAATAATTAAGAAAAAAGGTGGTGGCAAGAGGAAAGAGTTATATAGCACACACACCTTTTCAAATTCGATGAAAAACATATTTATAAAAAATAGTAAAAAATATATCCATGCACTAAAGTTTCAAGTTATCAATATACACAAAAAATTGAAGAAAAAAGGTAAAATTTACTAAATAAAGTGTGGCGGCTTGGATAACTTCAATTTCAACATTTTATCAGCAACTAAATTATAGTGTTTACTTTATAAAAAACTACATTCAAATGATTTTTTAATTTTTTGTTAAAATTACAAACATAAAATAGACAAAAGAATATAAGTTTTATTAGTTTACATCATTTAAAAATTCAAAACATATATTTCACTTTCTATTGATTTAATTAAAAATGTTGAATCGACATTGACCATTTCCTTTATAAAAGTGTGACACAACTTGTTACTTTTATCCTCAAGCTTTCTCAATGTGTTGATGATGGGAGCATATTCCCCAATTGTATCATCAAAGTGATCAAGTTTCTAACTTTGATTAACTCTTCTAAAACAATGTGCTTCCTTGATCACATTTCACCTTCCATCCTCTCATAACTTGGGATTCCTCATATTTGAGATATCCTGAACCTGTTCTTTCATTGATGTAGTTCTTAACTTCAAGTAGAATTTTTTCTCATCCTAATTGTACTTATTGTCTTGATATACTCTTGAAATGTGGAGCATGTTGCTGCCTTGGAATGTACATATTGACTTTGATCTTGTTGTAGAGTCTTGATGAGATGCTTGCTTTTGACTTTCCTACTCTTGATTTGAGCTCCTTCATGTTTTTAATGCTTGATCATCCTTGTGCATGATGTAGGAAGTATCTTCATTGTTGTACTAGCCTTGATTCTTGGATTTATAGAGGAAATTCAAGATTGTCTTATGTTTTTACTTTTTGAACTCTCATCTTGAAGGTCTTTGAACTTGTCTCCCCTTTGTATATTTCTTGTAAAGTCTTCTTTCTTTATGTGAATGAATCTTTAGGTTTCATCCCTGAATGAGCTTCATCATCATCTTGCATTTGCCTCCTTGACCTCAAAGTTTGAAAAGAAAACAAACATGGATGAGGGATTATATAAGTAAAATAATAAAAGAACACCTAATCCTTTCACCATCTTACAATGCTAATTATGCCCTCAAAGACTGCTTCAAATCTGTACATAACAAACTACTGATGGAATTCAAGTGCAATCAGGTCTAATTATATTAATATTTTCTCCAAATCTAAAGTAAATGTCTTCCATAGTGGCCAAAATTAGACCATGCAACATTGCCTCTATGTTTGACTTTATGATCCGCCTCTTCACAAATTCGCACCTCTTAACTTTGGCATCTATAATTTGCTTTTGTTATGATTCTTTTTTCTCTTCTTTGTGGACTATTATTGCCTTCTTTGTGTAGATTCACACCTCTATCTTGTGGTCTATCATAACCCTCTTATTTAGTTAGAAAGATTCACCAAAATTAGGCCTAATTTTAAGAAAAATGAATTAAATTAGAATGATGTTGAAATGTGACTGCATCCTTATCTTATAGGCTTCTTTTACCCTTCATATTACACCCCAAAACTAGGTCAACTTAGGAATTTGTTTTTTTTAATTGAATAAATTAAATTTATATTAAGGTCAGCTAAGAACTTAAGCTACCAAATTTTTTAAAGATGTAATGTTTCCTCCCTAGGTCGACTGAATCAAATTTTACAAATTTTGACCTTCTCAAAGAGGGGTATAAATATAAGGTTGGGAACACCTATCAAAACTCCCTAAAAAATGCATCAAACAATCATAATCTTCTCTGCTTATGCAAATTAGGGTTATGTATCTACAAATTAGAAGTTTGATATGCCTTTAGGTCTAATTTTTATTGGTAGGATTTCACAGATTTCTACAATATGTAAGGACAAACTTTTACAAAGATCTGCAATGTCGAAGTTTGTAAAACCTTTACAATGTTGTGCAAGTGGTTGGCAGAGTTTAAGGAGGGTTCTACAATTTTCCATAGTGGATTTTAAGGCAATTCACCATTTTCCACCATGAGACTTTCGTTGATTTTAACATTTTTGGCCTTTTCCTTGTTAAAGTTTTTGAAAGTTCTACATTTTCCTACGTGAGGGTAGAGTTGAGATGGGTTTTACATTATCAAATGATCAAAATTTGCAAGAGATTTACACTCTTTGATGTCATACTTTTATCAAGTTTTGCATTCTCCTTTGCTGATTGAAGTTTGTGAAAGATTTTCAATCTCCTCTTGTGAGATTCTACGAGAAGTGAGAACCGAGCCAAGATCTGATGTCGGTCGTAGATCACATGCAACTCCTCACGCAATAGATGATCAAAGATCAAAATAGCTGAATGAAGATAATTTTGATATGAGAGAGAAATAGAGATAAAGAAGAGAATTTGGAGAAGACTCTCACCGAGCTATCACTTCACTTACTTGACTAGTGAAGGTGAGAGTATAGTGCATATTATATAGAAAAATATAAGCATATACATCCAAGGGGTGCATTAACTCCTATGCCCCATAAAAAGTGGGAGGTTTTACCTTCTTGGTAAATGCCAAAACATGTGGCATAACCTCCTTACATGAAGACAAAAAAGGAGTTGAGAAAGTTGGCACATAAGGCCAAAAGAGGGTGTGAAACCCAACTACCCCATAACCCACTTAAGAAATGACAAAATAGTGGTTATGAGAGGTGGCACAACAAGCCAAAAGAGGGTGTGTAACTCAACTACCCATGTGAGGTGGAGAGTTACACATGTACCTGAAGTATTTCGCCACGTGTCCTCATATAAACCACTCCTATTAACCTAAGCAAGCTTAAATAATATATGTGTAGGAAAAATAAATACCCTCTAACATAAGGAAAATAAAAAACCTACACTAACACCCCCCCTTAAGCATAGCTTAGGTGGGTGAAAATATGGGTCCCGGCAAATGCAACCATGTTAGGTACCCATGTACATAGATAGCCCCCCCAAAAGAAGAATCCCTCCATAAGAGGATTAGCACCCCCCCTAAATAAGGAGAGAAAGAAAGAAAGAAAGAAGGACTAAGAAGTCCCTCCTGAAGTAGACACCTGTCGTATCCCAAGCAGAGATCGCAAATGAAGGAACTTGCTTTCGGTGAAGGGTTTGGTGAAGATGTCCATAGTTTGCTCCGTTGTAGAACAATACTTAAGATCAATGATGCCTTCCTGAATGAGCTCCCGAATATAGTGCATATGTATCTCAATGTGTTTCATCCTCTGGTGATGAACTAGATTTCTTGAGATCTGTATAGCACTTTGATTATCACAAAAGATGATAGTAGGCTTCCTAACTGGAATACCAAATTCAGTGAGAATATTCTGAATCCAAATAGCCTTAGTGGTGGCATTAACTGCCCCTCGATACTCAGCCTCTGTTAATGAAAGAGCAATTGCAGACTGCTTGTTACGTGACCAACAAACTGGACCAGAACCAAGTGAGAAGCAATACCCTAAAGTGGATTTACGATCTTGAGAATCACCTGCCCAATCTGAATCCGTATATCCCACCAAGTCAATATCCATGCCTGCTGCATACTGAATTCCATAATTGTGAGCACCCTGAATGTAGTGGAGAATCCGCTTAGCTGCTTTCCAATGCAACTCATGTGGCTCCTGCATGAATCTAGAGACCATGCCCACCGCATATGAAATATCAGGTCTCGTATGAGTCAAGTAGATGAGGCTCCCAACAATTTGTCGATATAAAGTGCTATCAACCAAGGGTGAAGAGCACTTAGCCTCAAGTTTGACCCCAGACAAAAAAGGAGTAGGGGCAGGCTTATAGTCAGCCATGCGAAATGTAGAGAGCATATCGAGTGCATACTTGGGTTGTCCAAGAAAGATGCCTAAAGAAGATTGAGTAATCTCAATTCCCAAGAAATAATGTAGAAGACCCAAGTCTGACATCAGAAATCTATCATGTAGAGCAGTTTTCACTACCTTGATGGTGGATGAGTGACTCCCTGTGATCAACAAGTCATCAACATAGAGAACTAGAAATGTGAGAGTATCATCCTAGTGTAGAATGTAGATGTTTGGATCAGAATGGCATTGAGTAAAACCAACTGTCAGAAGGAAGGAGTCCATCTTGGCATACCAAGCTCGAGGAGCTTGTTTGAGGCCATAGAGAGACTTTCGAAGTCGACACACAAGTGAAGGATCTTGAACAAACCCTTATGGCTGCTTGATGTAGATTTCCTCCTGAAGGTCACCATGAAGAAATACACTCTTGACATCCATCTGATGAACTTCCCAACGATGGGTTGCAGCAATAGCAAGGACAAGCCGGATGGAATTCATCTTAGCAACTGGAGCAAAAGTCTTAGAGTAATCAACCCCTGGAACTTGGGAAAAGCCTTTTGCTACCAAGCGAGCCTTATACTTATCAACTGACCCATCTACTGCAAATTTTGTTTGATAGATCCACTTGCATCGAACAAGTTTCCTTCCCTTAGGAAGAGGAACTAAATCCCATGTGTGATTCCTTTCCAAGGAATTAAACTCTTCTTGCATTGCAGCATCCCATTCGGGAACACCTATAGCTTCTCGAAAAGACTGTGGATCAAAAGCTGAAGCAATGAAGAGATGTGGAGCTTGCTGAAATTGTGACCTAGTTCTTCTAGAATCTGATGGATCACCAAGCCAATCTCCTGCTGACTCAAAATTTTGTTGAGCCCAAAGAGGCACTGAAGCTGGAGAGTCTGGGGGAGAATCATCAACCTCTGAAGGATGACTATGAGAAGAATGTGAATCCTCACCATCACTGTCACCATCTGAAGTGGAGGAAGAAGACTCCTCAATGGGATTAAGAGGATTAAGATCCTCAGAAGAACTGTCATCATCATGCAATGTCTCCAATGTGATAGTGGATGGAGAAATGGTATGAGAAGAAATAGAAGAACTCTCCTCAAAACGAACACTCCTCTCAATGAATAACTCATGTGTAGAGGGATGGAGAAGTCTATACCCTTCGACATCATCTAGATACCCAAAAAATATGCAAGGCTTTCTCTGTGGATCCATAGCCTTGCGTTTCTCTGTTGGAATGTGGGCCCATGCAAGAGAACCAAACACTCTAAAATACTTAATAAAATACTTAACTATAGGTTTTCGACCGGTCCAAGCTTGAAAAGGAGTTACCCCCTTCACAACTTTATGAGGAACTCGGTTCTAGATGTAACATGCACAATTGATGGCCTCTGCCCAATATTGAGGTGCCAAAGACTTGGAGTGAATCATACAATTTTCCATCTCCTTCAAGGACCTATTCTTCTGTTCTGCGACACCATTCTGCTAAGGACTGTATGGAACTGTGTGCTGCATGTTGATACCTTATGAAGCACAAAATTGCTCAAACTGATTATTAACATATTCACCCCCATTATCTGTACGCAGAATCTTGATGAACTTCCCAGATTGTTTCTCTGCAAAAGCTTTGAAATCTAGAAAATTCTCAAATACCTCAGACTTTTGTTTGAGAAAGCAAACCCATGTAAATCTGGAAAAGTCATCAATAAATGTTAAGACATATCTAGCCCTGCTAAAAGATGGTTGTGGAAATGGTCCTGCCAAGTCACTATGTACCAACTCCAATAGCTATGGAGCTCTCCATGCTTTTCCTTAGGATGCTTACCAAGAATACATCCCTGACAAACTCCATCAGAAAATCGAATAGAAGGCAACCCTGAAACCATGTCCTGTTGACTGAGTTGTTGCAAGTAACGATAGTTCAAGTGCCAAATCATTGATGCCACAAATAGCTAATCTCATTTGCATGAGTGAGTAAAACTATCGAAGGAGAGTCAGGAACAAAGTGAGAAAACTGATATAATTTGGATTGATGATCTGCTTTTCCCACAGCAATAGTAGACCCATTATGCATTTCACTGATTACCACTGTATCTGGTGTGAACTCAACTCGCTTGCTAGAACCAGTGTGAGTGATCTGATAAACAGATAGGAGATTAGTTGATAAAGATGGAACACAAAGGACATCCTTAAATGTTCCTTCGCCTACATCAACAGACCCTCTTCCATGCACTTCAACAGGAGTGTCATCACCCATTAGTATGGAAGGCATAGAACATGACTCTAAAGAGGTGAAATCATCTTTTGAAGAAGCCATGTGGTGCGAAGCACCCAAGTCAATTATCCAAGAATTGGGTTGTGAAGCAACAACAACTAGGGCCTTACCTTTTCCTTTCCCTTTACTCTTATCTGTATCCTTAGAAGATCCTTTTGAACTCTGATTGATTGAATCAGGCACTTTGATATTATTCTTTTCAAGAAGATTTGAAAGGTGATCAATTTCTTTCTTTAAACACTTATGTTCATCATGACCAAGCCTCTTACAATAAGAACACTTGACCTTCTCCTTCTTAGGTTGTTCACCTCTTGATGAAGAGGTCTGATTATTTTCTTTTGAAGTAGCAGATTTCTAATCTTTTTTCTTCTCTCCTTGGTTCTTTTGTTTCTTATCTTGCTTACTAGACCCTTTTTGTTCTTTTGTGCCTTGATTTACAACTAAGGCATGTGACTTAGAGGGATTTATTGTACCCATTTGAACCAATTTGTCTTTCTCCCTAGTGAGTTGTGCAGCAAATTCATCCAGAGAAGGCATTTTGAATGTGGTACCTAGGGCACATTTTGTAGCATAGAATGTAGAAACAAACATTGAATAGTTAGGACCAAGCTTAGAAAGAATACTCAAGATCAGTTGCTTATCATCTTTCTTAGTTCCACACCATTCCAACTACAACCTTATAGACTTAAGTTTAGTGAAGAAGTCTTGTATAGTATCAAAATTGGTTGGATTCAACCCTATGAGTTCATTCTCTAACTGATGACCTCTTAGCTCATTTTGCTTACCAAAGAGGTTTTCCAAAGTGGTCCACACTGCATTTGGTGTAGTGGCAGATTCAATGTGAAAAAGAAGGTCTGGAGAGACTGACATACATAGAGTACCAAAAGCTTCATCACATTTATTAAACCATTTAATCTTTTCTGCAGCATCTTGAGGTTCAATTTCAAGTCCCATAGTAACACGATGATATCCATGTCTTTTTAGATATATTATCATCTTAGATTTCCATTCAAAATAATTATATGGTGTTAAAAGTGGAACTATAGATGCATCCATGATAGTAGAAAAGAATATTGCAAAGAATCAGGAAAAGTGCAAGAAAGAAGGCACAAGAGACACCCCTCATTTTCACTAGTCTTAGAAATCACACCCCCCCCCCCAAAAAAAAAATTACAAGGTTGGCACTTTATAATTAGTGCATTTACAAGGCTTTTTATCAAATTGCAATTATTTTAAGAAACTAATAGAGATTTTAAATACAAATAATTTGAGACAAGATTATAACTACTTAATTTATCTCAATACCTTTCCAACAACTATTAGTTTTTGAAAAACAGAGTTGTGAGGAGAAAGATATGACTAGTTGAAGAGAAAAAGAAGCAGCTGATACAACCTTTAATATCTGATAGAAAAAGACAAAAAAATTCAATTAGACCTGTAATAATGGAAAGTGCTCATTTCCATCTTTCTGTCAAGTATTTGTTTGCAAAAATCTGACACCCGAGGCAAAAGTTGTGCAACTTTTAAGAAATGTTGCTAAATTTCCCTGATAGAAAAATGGCTTAGGCAATATTCAAGCTCGATTTCTGCAAAATTTATTAATTTTCTGGAAATACCATCCGAAACCCAAAATTTTTTCGATGCTGGGAAGAAAACCCAGAAATAGTTTTTTGTGAAAATGAACAAAAGTTGGAATACTAAAGCCAAAATGAAAATAGCTCCAATAAAAAAAAAATTACTCTGATTTTTCACTGTGTCCTCCAAACTCTGATTTTGGTGAAGTAAGAGTCACTTTTGACTTTGTCAAGCCTTATGGACACTTTGGAAATTCTTATTAAGCTTCCAATATTACCACAAAGCTTCAATCACCCAGATCTTACAAGAACACATACATGTAAACCAGATTTAACTAGAAGCTATTTTCCTTTAAACTATTCTGATTCTCCAGACCACATGAGAATGTAGGAGAAGAGCATACTTAGTTTTTAAGGAAAATATTAGCTATATAAAAGTCTCAAATCCCTCAAATAAATTAAAAAAAACAATGAGCTATACCAAAGAATAAGCTCTGATACCATGTGAGATTCTGCGAGAAGTGAGAACCAAGCCAAGATCTGATGTTGGTCGTAGATCACATGCAACTCCTCACGCAACAGATGATCAAAGATCAAAATAGCTAAATGAAGATAATTTTGATATGAGAGAGAAATAGAGACAAAGAAGAGAATTTGGAGAAGACTCTCACCGAGCTATCACTTCACTTACTTGACTAGTGAAGTTGAGAGTATAGTGCTTATTATATAGAAAAATATAAGCATATACATCCAAGGGGTGCATTAACTCCTATTCCCCATAAAAAAATGGGAGGTTTTATCTTCTTGGTAAATGCCAAAACATGTGGCATAACCTCCTTACACGAAGACAAAAAAGGAGTTGAGAAAGTTGGCACATTAGGCCAAAAGAGGGTGTGAAACCCAACTACCCCATAACCCACTTAGGAAATGACAAAATAGTGGTTATGAGAGGTGGCACAACAAGCCAAAAGAGGGTGTGTAACTCAACTACCCATGTGAGGTGGAGAGTTACACATGTACCTGAAGTATTTCACCACGTGTCCACATATAAACCACTCCTATTAACCTAAGCAAGCTTAAATAATATATGTGTAGGAAAAATAAATAGCCCTTAACATAAGGAAAATAAAAAACCTACACTAACACCTCTTGGTCAGACTTTGATTATATTTTGCGCTTTTGGATCAGATTTTGCAATGTTTGTCAAGGTTAGTGTTTGATCATATTTTGCAATGTTTGTGGAATTTGATGGCAGAGTTTAGGCAAGTTATGCACAAACCAGTAAGGGTGAACTTTGTGAAGGTTCAACACTTTTACTCAACAACACGACAGAGATTATAACATTTCTCCACTTTCCTTCTCAAAAGGAGGTGAATTTTATGAAAGCTTTGCATTTATATCCCACCAACAAGTGGTAGTCTTTACCTAATTTCTACAACTTTGATGGAAGACACCCTTGAGAACATTGTCTTGAACCTTGTCTAAATCCTACAAATTGATCAACATTTACCCTATTTTTTCTTAGTGCAAAAATTCTTAGGCTTCTCAACAGTTAGATAGAAATGCAACACTCACAAAACTTGACAACTAACATTTTCAGCAACACTTTGCATTTTTACAAACTCAATGTTGCATTTGAATATTTTAGTATTCACCTTTCAACACTATAAAGCAAGAATTGTATGAAATAGTTGCAATTCTTGATGGAATTACAAATAATTTTTCCACTTCAACTGCATATTTAGGTTCTACAATATCTGACTATTCTCCATCACGTTGATAACTTTGAGACAAATTTGCAATATTGAGCCACTTTCACCATATTGAAGACATTGATGACCTAGCAAGCTTAACATCATTAACAACATCTGTATGATTAATATCACACACCTCCTCAACACTGTCCTAAAAAAAATTCTCTTCTCACAAGCAAAGGCTAATGATGCCTAGAAAACTACTACAAACCTAACTAAGAATCCTTGGCTAAGAAAAAAGTAGGGATCCCCATTTGGAATGGGGTGATGTGTTAAAATGACACAACATCTAGTGCCAATTCGAATAAATGTTCTCAAAAATTTCAAAGATAAAGACCCAATCCACACCTAGAACCTCTAGAAATTCAGCACAACCTATCAAGAGACTAGGAACCATACTAAAATGGAAGAAGAATACCAATTTGGATCAAGGAATTTAGTCTAGGAATTCCCAGGTGTGTGAAAATATATTCACTCCAACTCACAAGAACAATGTGACCCTTAGAATCCACCATGTCGAGCTACATTAGTGGTCCAAACTCCAAAAACATCCTAGATAGAGCCTCATTGCCAGTGAGCGTCTAGAGCCCCAACAAGGATATTGCTATAATGTCATGAATATTTTTGTTTCTATCTGAGTTTCCATATCCTCGATGGAGTTACTCGCTTGTTCCCAAAGCCAAATACTTTGATATTTCTTTCTTTTCATTTTTTCTCTTCTCTTGATTTTTATTTTCTTTCTTTCTTTAAATACTATTTTTCTTTTCACACTTTGGAACTCGCAAGCAATGAAGTTCACATGGGTTTGGGAATTACAGTGACATTGAAGCAGGATTTAAGATTTTTCACTAGCCACGACTTCACCTAAGAAAGCACAATGACTTAGAGAAATTCATTACGTGTGTAAAAATATAGTAATCAAAAGGTTTCAATATCGAGACACAAAAGGCAATTTTATTCCAAATCAAGTACAAATACTAACCAAATAATAAAACTAGAGAAGAACAACATCAGATTTTGAAGCACTTCATAAGTAGTTATCTAGGAAATGGACCAAACATAAAATCCAAATTGTGCCATCATATGCCGAAAACAATGCAAGCACCTTTCTCACAAACAAAGGCTCCCACTAAGGACACCTAAACCAAGCAATGACTAATCAAAGAAAACTAACACTTAAAGAAAACTAAGCTAAAGAAAACCAAACAAAACTAAACTACTTGAGCCACCTAAGAATGTCAAGTCAAATGACTCAAGGTAAACTAAGAACAAGGCTCAACAAAACAACTTAAGTAAAACACACAAAAAGAAAACCTACCCTAAGACTATATACAAAACTCCTAGACCAAACATGATTCAAAGAAGCAACATATGTACATGACTTGAAATGATTTATTATATTGTACAATAACAACACAACAAAGGTGATGGTTTGAAGGTGTGAAAACTCATCTTTAAACTCAAAGAAGCAAACTCTCACAATGCATCTCTCATATTCAATCAAAACCTCTTGCAAGATTATCAATTGTGGCAATTCATTGTGTCCATGGTCAATATAAATGCAAGTTTTTCTTCCTATACCTCCATAATCAAATTGATAATGTTTAAAATTTAAAGCGGGGAAATAGACAACCTGGTGTTCTTTGTGCTCAAATGGAGATCCTTGCGTGCTATTACTCTACAACGCATAGTATGAAAAGGAATCCTCCACATCCTTAAGAGATTGCCATTGGTGATGTATCATCCCCCAAGTATTCAAAACATGTAAATCAAAATCATCCTCATTAATGATCATATGGTGGTGAAAATTGAATTCAAAGGGAAATCTTAAATTATAAGTATGGAACATTTCACCTATTAAATCCTCTTGAATATTTAGCAATGGATGTAACGCCACCTCTAATTGCCTTTTGTATGCTGCCTCCATGGTAACAACAGGCTCATTACTTTACAAAAACCACCTATCCTTGTGTTACTATATAAGCATAAAACTAGGGTCTCCTTGATTGATTAATTTTCAAAAAAAAATCTCAATTTGATCATCAAATACAATCTCAGGTGGTACCTTGCTGGCAAGTGGAAATTGTTTACCATTCAATAATGTATTGGGAGGTCATGTAGTTGATGATAAACTATGCCTCTTGCTACAACTAGCTTGTCTTGGAACAACTTTTGACTCCTTTTGTATGTCCTCCATGAGACCTTTCAACACCCCTTTAAAAAGCATTATGGCGATGATATCTTTCAACAGACCCTCAAATTGTTCTTCAAATTTGGGTTCACTTGTGATAACTTGTGACTCTTCATTCAAAATGTCCATTTGTTGTACAAATGAATAATCTTCAAGGATCTCTTCGTTTTCTTGAAATTGATTGAGGTCATATTATTATTCCTTCTCAATTCGTTGATGAACTTCACAAGTATCAATGGTTTGTAGGAACTCGTGATTTGATGCTTCCACACATTGATTTGTGCATGCCACTATGTTATTTCCTCAAAGATATCTTCAATTGTTCCGTCATCTCCCATTTCAACACTCTTCCTTAGGTGCAAGGTATGTGAAGCCATCATTCATTACTATACATTGATCATTAAGCACACTTGTGATACTTGCTTGCAACTGATATCCTTCAGATCATGTTGTATGGTGCCCATCTTTTGTTCTTCTATATTCATTGATTGCAAGGTATGCACTCCAAATTGTGTCAATGGTGCACTCATCCAATGACTTAGGTATTCTACACTTACATCTAACTTGACTGATTTCCTCTTGACACAGTGAGCAAGTGAATTCTAAACGAGTCTCATTGTGAATTTTGCACCACCGAGATAGCAACATACTCTCCAAGCATAATTCTTCATCAAGACTCAACTGATTTTCGATCAAACCTCTAAACCTTGTAAATTCATCATTACATTATGGAGTAATGAAAATGTCAGGTTACACAAACTCTTTTGGCTTATCTATATCCCAAAAGAATATTTTTCCTTGTAGTGCTAACTCAACTCTTGACAAAAATGTCAAACAATGTAGCTTGTAGCTCATCATGTTTAATAGTATCATGGATTCTATATTGCCCTGGTACTACAAATTTAGACAAACTTCGTGGGTGTAATTGTGCATTCAAAGTCCACCAAAGTTAAAGAATATCATCTTGTCGATGACCTTGGCCACACGAGTGATGAAATTGTTTCCCAACCATTGAGAAATCTTTCTTTTTGGAATTTTCTAGTTTTTTTTTTTTTCTATTTTAAAAAAGAATCACTTTTTTTTGTTTTTTTCCAACTTTTCAACTTTTTTTTTTTGATTTTTTGACATAAGAGGGATCTAGTATATCTAAAATGTAGCTTGAAATATCATACTAGTTCTAGCCTATAGTTAATTTGAACGTGAATTGCTTCCTTTCCTTTTGTAAGCCTGGTTGATGATCCAATGTTCTCACCCTCTTTCTTGTGATGATTCTATTAAGTGTAGAAGATGACTGTCCATTGATTCTCCACTTAATTGATATGCTTCGATGTTCATAAGTTCAACTGTTCGTATGTTCAAGACTTGTATTCATTCCCTCCTTCTAGTGCTAATTTTGTGGGTGTGTTTTTTATACACCTTGAACACAAAATAAAATACCAAGGTATTCTATCCTCTTGAACAAAGAAACTTTGAATGTTAAACAAAGTGGTCAATCAAAGCAACTCCAAGGTTTACAATGTGAACTATGTGACTTAATTGCTTGGGATAGAGTCAGTGAATATGATGTGATCTTGTTGGAAGAACAAGGGGACTTACGTTTTCATGAACTCTACTGGAACATAGAATCTAACTCGACTTTGGAAAATAAAAGGAAAAATAAATGAAAGGGTTAAGAGATCTATTCTAATCCTAAAAATGTAGGAAATGATTGTTAACTCTGTGCAGCCAAACCAAGCTTTCCTTGACCATGCAGAAACAAGTAAACAAAGATGGTGCAATCTCCTAAGGGTACGTGGAGGATTTTCATATCACCCATGCACACCGACATTACAAACAATGAGCATATAGTGATTGAAGTTAAAACTTTAATCAAGTTCACTTTAATCACACATTGCAATTTGTAATCAACATACTCCAAGTGGTATGAACATAGGTTTCACCATTCATCAACAACAAAGTCTTCCATTCATCTAATTACCATGCAACAAGTTGAAAAAGCACACCAAACTCCACCATCACTTCAGTGAAAATAGTATGTTTATTACAAAAATATTTGGCAACAATCTCCTTTCCTCCTACTCTACTCTAACTACAAGCTATTCACTATTAAACTTTTACAAATGAGATGTTTGAGCCTTATAGAGAGGTATCTTTATATTTTGAAGGCTTTGATTGATTCTCAAATCAACGGCCAAGATTACAAGATAAAACTCTAACCAGGGTTAGTTATAATTAACTTCTCTTGACCAATGAAATAATTACATTAAATTGGACACATGTCCATCCATGAATTCTAACCAATGAGAAAATAGGCTAGGTATGCTGAATGAACTCCAATGCAAGGCCATGTGTCGTTTGCTCCCTCCTTGAATGAGTTAGGTTTAATGAGCTTGGATGTCTTGATGTAGCACAACTTGAATAGCTCATGATGAATGGGCACCACCTTAGCCTACCATGTAGATCATCACAAAGTGTTTATGATTGAGGCACATCTCTTGATACTCAACATTATCCAACTTTCTCAATGTGTTGATCATGGGGGCATATTCCCAAATTGTATCATCTAAGTGATCAAGTTTCAAACATTGATTAACTCTTCTAAAACATTTTGATTCCTTCATCACATTTCACCTTCCATCCTCTCATAACTTGGGAATTCTTGTCCTTGTGATATCCTGAACATGTTCTTGCATTGATGTAGTTCTTAACATCAAGTAGCAATGTTTCTCATCCTCATTGTATTGATTGTCTTGATATCCTCTTGAAATGTGGAACATGATGTTGCCTTGGAATGTAGATTTTGACTTTGATGTTGTTGTAGAGTCTTGATGTGATGCTTGCTTTTGACTTTCCTACTCTTGAATTGAGCTCCTTCATGTTGTTCATGCTTGATCATCCTTGTGCATTACATAGGAAGTATCTTCATTATTGGACTAGCCTTGATCCTTGGATTTTTCAGAGGAAATTCAAGATTGTCTTATGTTTTTCCTTTTTGAACTCTCATCTTGATCGTCTCTGAACTTGTCTCCCCTTTGTAGCTTTCTTGTGAAGTCTTCCTTCTTTATGTGAATGAATCTTGATTTTGCATCCCTTAATGAGCTTCCTTGTCATGTTGTATTTGCCTCCTTGACCTCAAAGTTTGAAAAGAAAACAAACATGGATTAGGGATTATATAAGTAAAACAATAAAAGAACACCTAATCCTTTCACTATCTTACAATACTAATTATGCCCTCAAAAACTTTGCTTCGAATCTATACATAACAATTTGCTAATGGAAAGTGCAATCAGGTCTGATTCCATTAATATTTGCTCCAAATCTAAAGTATCAAATATATACATAACAATTTGCTAATGGAATTTAAGTGCAATCAGGTCTAATTCCATTAATATTTGCTCCAAATCTATTGCAAACAACGGCTGCGACTGACTAACATGTCAATAACATTGTGTACAATTTGACCATATTGAGACCAGAATAGCTGCGGGGTTCACAAATTTGCACCTCGTAACTTTGATGTCTATAATTTGCTTTTGTTATGATTCTTTCTGATCTTCTTTGCAGACTGTTATTGCTTTCTTTGTGTAGATTCACACCTCTGTCTTGTGGTCTGCTCTAACTCTCTCATATAGCTGGAAAAATTCACCAAAAAATTAGGTCTGATCTTTGAAAAAATGAATTGAATTAGAATGATGTTATAGGCTTCTTTTACGCTTGACATTACACCCCAACACTAGGTCGACTTAGGAATTTATTTGTTTGAATTGAATAAACCAAATTTGTATTAAGTTCGGCTAAGAACTTTTATCAACGAAATTTTTAATAATGTAATCTTTCCTCCCTAGCTCGGCTGAATCAAATTTTACAAATTTTGGCCTTGTGAGAGAGGGGTATAAATATAAAGGTTGGGAGCACCTATCAGAACTCCCTAAAAAATGCATGAAACAATTATAATCTTCTCTGCCTATGCGAATTAGGGTTCTGCATCTGCAAATTGTAAGTTTGATTTGCCTTTAGGTCTGATTTGAATTGGTAGACTTTTAGAAAGTTCTATAATATGTAATGCCAAATTTTCACAAAGATTTGCAATGTCGGAGTTTGTAAAACGTTTACAATGTTTTGCAAGTAGTTGGCGGGGTTTAAGGAGGGTTTTACAATTTTTCATAGCGGAGTTCAAGGAAATTCAACATTTCCACCATCGAACTTTCATTCATTTTAACATTTTTAACCTTTTCCTTGTCGGGGTTTTTGAAAGTTATATATTTTACCACACGAGGGCGGATTTGAGATGGTATTACATTATTGAATGATCGGAATTTGCAAGAGATTTACACTCTTTGATGTCGGACTTTTTTCCAGTTTCACATTCTCCTTTGCTGATTGGAGTTTGGAGTTTGTTAAAGATTTGCAATCTCTTCTTGGTTAGACTTTGATTACATTTTGCAATTCTGGATCGGACTTTGATCAGATTTTGCAATGTTTGTGGAATTTGATGGCAAAGTTTAGGCGAGTTATGCACAAACCAACAAGGGTGAACTATGTGAAGGTTCCACATTTTTACATCAACAACACGGTAGAGATTATGGCATTTCTCCACTTTCCTACTCAAAAGGAGGTGAAGTTTATGAAAGATTTGCATTTACATCCCACCAACATGTGATGGTCTTTACCTCATTTCTACAACTTTGATGACAGACACCCTTGAGAATATTGTCTTGAACCTTGCTGAAATCTTGCAATTTGATCAACATTTACCCTATTTTTCTTTAGTGTGAAAATCCTCAGGTTGCTCAATATTTAGATAGAAATGCAACACTCTCAAAAATGACAACTTTAACTTTTTCAACAACACTTTGCATTTTGATGTATTTGATAATTTTAGCATCCACCTTTCAATATTGTAAAGCAAAACCTGTATGAAATACTTGCAATTCCCAATGAAATCACAAGTAATTTTTCCACTTCAAATGCATAATTTAACTTAATAAGTTGTACAATTTCTGACCATTCTCCACCATGTTGACAACTTTGCAACAACTTTGACAACTTTGCAATATTAAGCCACTTTCACCATATTGAAAATATTGACAACCTAGTAAGCTTAACATAATTGACAACATTTGTCAATTATTAACATTTTTCTAGTATTAATCCACTGCACCCATTTGTCTCTCTTTTAAAGTAAAAAATTAGAGATAACCCTTTAAACATTTGTTGGTTGCCTCCATCTATCCATTTAATGGGGGATGATATGATGAATTACATGTAAGTTGAGAGAAGAACATGAAAATATGTTAGTTCAAAAATTACTTGTAGATACAAAATCACAATCACTTACTATGAATTTTGGAGTCCCATGTACTTAATGAATGGTATTCATAAAGGCTGTTTCTATAGTGCTTGCCACAAATGATTGTGCCAAACCATAGAGATTTACATATTTTGTGAGATGATCACAACAACCATGATGATGTTTTCTCCTTTTGATCTAGACAAATTTGCGATGAAATACACATAAACCTTCTTCGACCTCTAACTTGGAATAGATAAAGGTTGTAGAAGAATTTGTGTCTTAATTGTATCCCCTTTATTTTGTTGACATACTTTGCATTATACTACAAAATATTGAACATCTCCTTTAAGCCCCTCCCGAAAGGTTGTTGTTGTAGTGATTACTACAAATCAGTGTGCTAAAGGAAAAAAAAAAATTAAAGTTTTTGAGATGATCCACAACAACCATGATAGCATGTTTTCCTTTTAATTTGGACAATATTTTGATTAAATCCATAGATACCTCCTCCCACATGTAACTTGGAATAGATACGGATTGTACAAGACTTATAATCTTAACTATCTCCCCTTTATTTCATTGACATACTATGCATTCTACTACAATTTTTTTAACTTTCCTAAAAGAAATTTTTCTTAATTATATTATGTCTTAAAAAAATCAAAGTGCACAAGAAAAACAAATTATATTATTCTTGATTATTATTATCCTAGCTCTTTTATTATTCTTTTAAATTATTTTTTGATGAATCTATCTAAATGTTATGTAATAAAAGAATCCATAGTTGTTTAATCAATCTAAGTAAAAGATCCATTTGTAGGAGAGATGTCCATTAACTAAAGCCAATTGATGTTTTGAAAAACAAGAAGTTTTAGGGAGAATAGGAAGATCAACCTTTCTCTTAGTAAGGGATAACACAACATTAAATCCACCTCCAATAATGCAAGGACCATCTTGATAAGAAGCATCTCTATGAATATGCAGACTATCTTCGAGCTTAAAATTACCTAGAAGATCTTGGGGTAGCATAACAGTTAGTGCTTAAAGACACTAAGATTGCTAGACATGAGAAAATTATTTTGAAGAGAGACTACTATAACAACTTAAAAAATATTTTGGATAAATATATCTAGAATACCAAGCACAAAAAAGACCACCAAATAGATCAAGAGTAGAAATAACAAAGCTACCCCAAGATCTACTAAGGTTGTAGCTTTTTTTCTTTTTTCTTTTTGCAAATTCATTGAGAAGCTTAGATTCTTGAATAAGCAACATTAAAAGGTTAAGGTCTTTATCAACCTTCTAATATCATTCCATCTTAGTTAATTGCAAATCCCTCTTACATTCTAGGAAATAATCATAATTGAAATAGGTGAGGGACAAATCTGCTAGATTGAGAAGCCTTGAAGCTAATAGATATTCTCCCAAATGTTTAAATTCATCATGGTCAATGTTATAACTTACTTTGAGTGCATTTTGTCTCCCTTATTTTATTATTTAATTTTTTTTAATACCAAAAGCCCAAGTTGAAGGATATTTTTTCTTATTTTCTTTGAAAAATTTATTTAAGTTATCTTCTAGATGACAAATAGAAAGATTTTCTTGTTTATTAAATTCCATGAGAGCACATGTTCAAGCACAATCTAATCTAGAAAGTGTGAGATTACAAGCTATGGATTGTGGAAATTTGATATCATTAAAAGGCAATAAGAGTTTCATAAACTTCAAAATTTTGAGTTATTAAAAGTAAAGAGAGAGTTCTGGGAGTAAACAATAAACTTAATTAGCAACAAAAGAGCTTGGTGGACATTAATAATGACATCACACACATCCTAAAACTCCCTAGAAAGTGGAAGTTCTTGTGTTATATGGTCTTGTTTCCCTTTTTTTTTTTATGAATAGGTCTTCTTTACTAGAAAATAATATTAAAGTACATATTCACAAAAAAAGGTCAGGTGATACAAGATCACCCCGCGAGAGTCACATGGCAAGAAGCCAGAGCTAGAAAGCAAAGTTATTCATCAAAAAACTTCCTCAAGCAGCCAAAGCAGTGGTAGCCGAGGGGGGGGGGGGGATCTTGATCATCTTTCTTGCCCCATACATCAACGGGGCCAGGAGTCAAGTTCGGCACAAACCATCCATCTTCTAGGTCTTTTTCTTCTTCTCCTTCCTCCTGCCTGGGAGGCGAAATAGCCAGAGCCAAGTGAGGAAATTTAGAGGTGGTACCAGCAGGCCACCCAAAACCATCACTGGCAGCAGGAGCCAAAGTAACAGGAGCAGTAGAATGCCACCCCGAGGCAGAGCCACTATGCAGAGGAGAAGCTGAGCGGCGCCTCCACACGTTGTCTCCCCCACCAAAGGAGCGGCGAGGAACCTAAGACCGCAGGGTTTGAGAGCACCGGGTAGAGGAGCTTCGACCACGACAGCGGCCACGAGGCAGAGTGCAGTCAATAGAAATAAAATCCGACAACACTCTGGCAACCGCACAAGAGGCATTGCCCCAATGCTAAAGGATCTCCTGTAAGTGGCCCACCTCAAGAGCCACTTTATTGGCTTGTACCTGAATCTGCATTAATACATTATTACAAATGTAAGCTTTAGCATAAAGCAAGACATTAATATCCAAAGAGCTATGAGTAAAAAGAACAATATTTTTATCTTTCCAAAGATTAAATAGGATATCCATTCTGAAAGCATGCCATATTTGAGAAAACTTGAAGGGGATTCTAGGCGAATCTCCCAGAAGAGCCATATGCCAAGAACAGGGCTCAGGCTAAAAAGGCCAAAAGAAATCATGGATCCAACTCCAATACTATTGAGGTCTTCTATAGAACCAAAATATGCATAAAAGTTTCTGGATGACCACAAAAAGGGCATCGGGGATCAGGAACCCCAAAATGCTGAAGTTTGTAACCCAAAGGCAACCCTTGAAAAAGAACACACCAAGCAAAGTGTGCAATCTTGGGTTCAATGGTGGCAGACCAAACAACAAGAGACCCAAGTCTCTAAGATTTCTGAGAAGACTACAAATGCCACTGCTAGTTAAGAATATGGACCATAGGCAAATGGGGCACCAACCAGAGATAACCCAATTTCGATTTGTAGCTCATGAAAGGAGTCCAAGGATACCACTTCCAATCCTTCCACCAAGGTCTGACAGACTAAATGCCAAGCTTATGTAACAAGTGTGAGGGTAAGGCCGGAACCAGAAGGTCATAAGTCTGTCGATCAAGTCGAGACAAACGAAACTGGACCTGGAGGTCATCCCATGACCGAAGACTCAAAGAAGCTCTGGAAAATAGGTCCTTAGGTGTTCGAATGTCATGTTTGTGAAAATGTAGAGCACTTGTTGGCATTATAGATGAATTGATTATGTGTTGCATTGATGTCAACACTAGTTGTTATGGTTGGTTACCGACATACAGGTTTTGGTTATTGGTAGAATATCTAGTGTTACCGGCACAAGAGACTATTTGTTGGACACTTCCGGCATGTTTGGATCTATGGAGTGTTTGATTTTATGTGTTACATGCTTCTCGAACATGTTTTGGTCAGTTGGTATTGACTTGGTAATTTGATGCTATCATACACTCTTGTAAACCCATACCTGCATTGGTTTAAGGTTTAACCGGTAGAGCTTTCAATGAGGAATCTTGATAGTATGCATAAGTGGTGTTGGTCTGGCTTCTGGATGGATTTCAGGATGTTGAAGATGTTATTTGATCGTGCTTCAACAGTTTGAAGACATTGCTTTGGCGTGGTGGACCTAGAATACGTCTGGTACCTATCTAGGTTATGGACCAATATCATGTTAACGTGTACTCTACACGTTACCAGGATGTTCTATGAATTGGTTATTGTTGTTTTGGTCTTAAGCCGACATGGCATATAATTGTAATATGGATTTATGTATTGATCTTATTGTATTATCTTTTAGGTGGCTGACCTAATTGGTTTAGGCCTTAGGGTTGGTATAGAATAATGTAAGATCTCATTGTAGATCATGGAGAATATCTGGCGTGGTCTTGGAATGCAATATCATATGCGGAGGAGATTTGGTCGATCATAGGTGATCGAATTGGGATTAAGGAAGAGGACAAAGGCCTCCGGTATTGAGCCTAACTGAGATTGTAATCAGGCATGGTAGATGCTATCTCTAGCAGTTCACTCTATTGGATTGTTGTCCATTCATCTTGAGGTGGTTTTAACTTTTGTAGTTAGTGAGACTCTTTTTGTAATGAGCAGTATGCTCTAGGCAGTGTACCTTCCTGCATGTGCAGGCCCCTCATTGTATCACATACTTTCTGCAGAAGTATCATCTGACTGTGGGTAGGCTTCCCACCATGGTTTTTCCCTTTTCAAGTTTTCCACGTACAAATCATGGTGTTATGTGGTATGGTTGCATTGTGTTAATTCTTTGTTTCATTATTAAGTTTCATTACTTACCAGTATCTGTTTCTACTATTCCTGTGCTTAATGTTTAGGTGACCTGGTTAAAGGTTATTAAGTGGTTGGATTTGTATAATCTGTTAACAACTGATTCACCCCCCCCCCTCTCAGTTGTTCACCAATTATACTAACAATTGGTATTATATCTTTGATCCTCTTTTGCAAAAGCTTAATCACTTGAGGTAGATCCTATGGCAGCTAACACTTCAAATCCACCGACAACTATTTTTAGAAGAGAAATCCCTAAGCTTGATGGAACAAACTATGGAATATGGAAGATCAGGATGGAGACTCATGTTAGATGTCTTGGCAAGGATATTTGGGAGATCACTGAGAAAGGATACACACCTTATGATCTGGTATCTAGCAATCCTGCTCCTGCAGACCTGGATAAGAATATTAAAAATGATTGCAAAGCTAGAGAAGCCCTCTTGTGTGCACTTACTGATCAGCAAATCATGGGAGTGACTAATAAATCATTGGCAAAGGTTATGTAGGATAAATTGGAAACTCTAAATGAAAGTGATCCTACTATCAAAATTGCTAAACTTGATGGTTACCAGGTAAGATATGAAAACTTGAAGATGGAAGATAATGAAAGAATCATTGTGTTTATGGAAAGAGTAAATGAGATTGTTATGGGAATTCAATGTTGTGGAAGATCTCTGAGTGAAGATGAAATAGTTTCCAAAGTCTTGAGATCCCTTCCAGTGGCTTACAAGATGAAGGCAACTGCAATTAATGAGTTGAGAACAATTGCAAACACTTCAGTTAACAGAGACATCCTGATTGGGAAATTATTTGGTTTTGAACTTGAAGAATTTGGATCTTCCAGAGCTGCAAAGTCTGAACCTTCTTTTCATGCATCATCATCTACTAACAAAAGTGATTGGAAATCCTTATATGCAAAAGAATTGGAAGATATGAGGAAAGAAGATGAAGAATTTGAGCAACTTGAAGCCTTATTTTCTAGAAGAGTACCTAAAGGACCGATAGGAAGTAAGTATGAAGGAAAAGCACCTTTATAATGTTTTGCATGTAATAAGATTGGTCATTTTGCTTCTAGATGTCCTAAAAGGAATGCAAGATTTGAAGAAAGAGTTAAGAAATCATTTATGCCTAACCAGAACAGATATAGATTCAAGAAAAGTAAATAATTCTACATAGCGGATGAGGAAGGAGTAAGTGATGAATCTGAGGATGAACCTGCAAAAGACTCTACTAGTGGATCTGGCAATGGAAAGGAATGGGTGTTCTATGCTTTAAAGGAAGATGAACCGGAACTGGCTATAATGAATGAAGAAAAGGCCCTGGCAGCAAAAGTTGAAGATAAGGATGAATGGGTAATTGATAGTGGATGCTCACATCATATGACTGGAGATAAAAGAAATTTTTCATCTATGCAAGAATACAATGGGAGTCAAGTCAGATTTGGAGATGACAAAACATGTATGATCAAAGGTAGAGGTATTATTTCTTTGGATGGAAAGCATAATACTGTTAATATCTATTATGTAGAAGGTTTAAAGCATAATCTTCTGAGTGTTGGTCAATTGGTGGACAAGGGTTTCCAACTCCAGCTTAAAGATAGAAAATGCAAAATCATTAACAAGACTAGTTTTGAGATTGTAACCGGTATTCAGACTGGAGGTAATATCTTTCACTTGAACACTGGTAATAAGACATTTTTGATTGCTCATATTGATGACAGTTGATTATGTCATAAGAGGTTGTTTCATGTTAATTTTGATTGTATTGTTTAGATCAGTTCAACTAAGGCAGTTAGAGATATACCTAAGATTATGAAGCCTCATAATCCGGTATGTAAAGAATGTCAATTGGGGAAGAAAGTAAGAAGTTATTTTAAAAGCATACATGATAAATCTAATGATGTGCTTGATTTGATTCACGCTGACTTATGTGGTCCAGCAAGGACTAGAAGCTTTCAAGGTGATAGGTATTTCATGTTGATTACTATTCTAGAATGATGTGGGTGACTTTTCTAAGGGAGAAGTCTGAAGCCTTTGAGAAATTAAAGATCTTTAAAGAAAAGGTTGAAACAGAAACTGGATTGAAAATCAAATGTCTAAGATCAGATCAAGGCGGTGAGTTCACTTCTCATGAATTTAACAGTTATTATGAGACAAATGGAATTAGGATACAATTATTTGCACCTCGGACTCCTCAATTGAAAGGAGTAGTGGAAAGAAAGAACAAAACCATTTTGGATGCAACAAGATCTATGATGATGGAAGCCAAATTGCCTCACATCTACTGGAGAGAAGCAGTGAGTACAACAGTCTACACATTCAACATAGTTCACATCAAAGGTGAAACCGGTAAGACCCCTTATGAATTATGGTTTGGACATACACCTACTGTTAAATATTTCAGAATTTTTGGAAGTAAATGCTATATCAAAAGAGACAATTCAATTGGGAAATTTGATCCTAGATGTGATGAAGGGATATTTCTTGGTTATTCAATTCAAAGCAAAGAATATAGACGTTATAACAAAAGATTGTAGAAAATTGTGGAGAGCACAAATGTGAAAGTGGATGAGCAATATAGAAATAAATCTATATCATATGACAGGGAACCGACAATGGAAATGATCATAAGCGAACCGACAATGCCTCAACCAGTATAGGAAACTGAGATAGTTACACCGGCACAATAAAAAAAATTAACTGTGACTGATGATCATAGCAGTGAACCTAAAGTTCAGAAGACACCAAGGTATGTAAGATTAAATCATTTTGAAGATCAAATCATTGGAGATAGGAACAAGGGAGTTATGACAAGAAGAAGACTAGCAAATGAAGAGGTATGTCATATTTCTCAAATTGAACAAGCGTCTGTTATTGAAACTTGTAAAGACAAACATTGGTTAAAGGCTATGGAAGATGAATTAGATCAGATAGAGAAAAATGAGACTTGGACTTTAGATCCCCGGCCTAAAAATAAGAATGTTATTGGAACTAAATGGGTTATTAGGAACAAACTAAATGAGGATGGTCAAGTTGTAAGAAACAAGGCTAGATTGGTTTGTAAAGGATATTCTCAAATGGAAGGAATTGATTACAGTGAGACATTTGCGCCTATAGCTAGAATTGAAGTTGTTAGACTATTTCTTGCCTATGCAGCTTATAAGAACTTAAACAGATGTTAAATGTACATTTTTGAATGGTGAACTTGAGGAAGAAGTATATATTGAGATGTTGGCATATAATGAACCGGTATGATAATATGATGATAATGTATGTTGTCATTGATGTCAATAATTGCAAGTGAACCGATATGGAGAATTGTAGTAAACCGATGTATGGGTTTCACTAAGCGTGACTACCGGTTGGTAGTTTCAGCTCTAGGGTTTCTAGTTTGGCAATCTAGCTTGTGTGATGCAACCGATGACATTCTATGATGAGTTAGCTAAGAGATTAAGATGAGATCAAGATGCCACGTCATCTTTGTGCACGTGAAGGATTTCCTTGAGGATCTTGGATGTGAAGATCGACTGCATTAAATGTCTACCTCGGGAATGAACATTCTTCCTAGCAGAATGAGAAGAAAATGTGATGAGTTACTGATTTCTATGTGCGGTGAAGAATGGATGATGTGGAATGACTTGTGATTTGTTTGAAATTATATTGCTCTATGCAAAGTGTTTGGACGGTCAGGATTGGACCACTTGTATTGTAAACCTAAAATTCTTAGGGTTTAGGGTTTATGCTACCGACCTAATTGTTGTCTATAAGGTTGATAATGTTTGTTATTGTTTCAGTTGGCAAAATTTGTTTGTATATCTGATTGATGAGATACTTTACAGACCAGTAAGAGAGAAAACTGCAGAGTGTGATTGCAAAGTAGAGGAATTGAAAAGGATCTGCCTTAGCATATAATGTTGTTATCGAATCAAAGTTTTACCTATTGTCTTCTAACCATTTCAACAGAAGGAAAATCCCTTTGCCAAGTAGCTTTAACAGGCTTACTCTAAATCCTCTAACCAGGTGACTCAATTTCATTGAGTTCTTTAAATCCTCTAGCAAGGTAACCTTTAACATGGTTTCAACCTTTAACAAGGTATATAGCCATCCCTTAACTGGGTAATCTTTAATAGGATTGGTTCCTAGCAAAACCTTATTGTAAAGTCTTTAACTAGACTAGGCTCCTAATAGAGCGAGCTTCAAAAGAGTTCAAAACAAGCTTGTGGGTATTCATCCCCACCGTGGTTTTTCCCATTTGGGTTTCCATGTGAAAAATCTGTGTGTCATGAGTTGTGCATTTTTCATGTGATGATTAAGTATTCTTTGTTTAAGTGATTATGCACGCGCAGCTAATGGTTATGGTATTGTTGATATAACACATGCATATGTTTATGGGTGAAGTATTTATCAAGTATTAAATGTATTTGAAGTATTCAGACCTACCAGTCTATGCAGTCTAAAATCTTACTGTGTTTAATTGGTATTGCCATGGTTAAGTTCAGTGATGAAGAAAACCGGTTAGTGTTGTTTTAGCTTGATAAGTTGTTGGAAAGTTTCTGTATGTACTGATTCACCCCCCACCCCCTCTCAGTACTAGTTAGGGTATTTTTTTTTCATCATTATTCATCAATTGGTATCAGAGCTCCTCCAGGTCCTTGTTGATATAAGCTTAACCGCTTGAGGTAAAAGATCTTGTTGTAATGATGAAGAGGGAAGGTCCTAAGTTCAATAAGAGGGAAGGTCCTAAGTTCAATAGAGATAACTTCAAGATATGGAAGGATAGAATGAGGATTTACATCAAGAGCATGGGTTCTCAACACTGGAGCTATGTTGAGAATGCCTATGTGATTCCCACTGGCACTCTGACCGATGATCAGAAAAAAGAGATTCAGGAAAATGGGCAAGTCATGGAAGCCCTTATTAGTAGTTTGTTCGATATTGAGTTCATTGATGTACAAGATAAGGACACTCCTAAAGATGTATGGGACACATTGGAAACTATTTATGGTGGTGATGAGCATGTAAAGAAAGATAAGGAAGAGAGCCTTAGAGGAAAATTTGAAGACATGAGGATGGTTGAAGGAGAGACCATTCAAAAATATGGCATAAGGATCAAGACTATTGTTGGAGATATCAAGAGCACTAGTGGAAAAATTGATGATTCCACCATTGTCAGTCTATAAATGATTCAAGACTATTGTTGCTACTATTTAGGAACTAAGGTCTATAAATAAAACCGAGGTATCCTTAGACTCTATCATTGCAAAGTTAACTGCATATTAGTTTAATAGCTATGATGGCAGTGTTCAGAAGACTGAGTCAACTTTTAGAGCATTTGTTGCACCAATCAGAAAAGGAAAAGAAGTAAGTACCAGTTATGAATCCATGCAAAGAAAAGGTATGGATGATGAAGAGATTCTGATGGAGTTTGAATCTCTTCTTGCAATAGGTGAAGAAGAAGAAGTAAGTGAAGAAGAAGACGAAATGCTAGCAAAACCAGCTAGAGTCATTCCTAGGGATGTTAAACTACATCATGATCTGAAGCAAATCATAGGAGATAAAGATGTAGGGATACTCACAAGAAGAAAGGTGAAAGAAAACACTTGCATGATTTTTGAATTGGGGCCCAAGACTTCCAGAGAAGCACTTACAGATGAAGACTGGATTAAGGCAATGGAAGAGGAGCTAGACCAAATAGAAAAGAATGCAACATGGTCCTTGGTACCTAGATCAGAACACAAGAATGTCATAGGTTGATAGTTTTGATACTAATTGTTAAGCACAGATGCCAAGCTATTGATAAGTCTAAAGCCAATAGTTAATAAGATGAGAGGGGGGGTGAAGCATACAAACTTAATCTTCAATATATTCAACAGATTCAACCTCGGTAGCTTAAACAAATATATGTAATCAAAACTGTAAAACATGCAACCTTAAGAACACATAATCATAACAACACTCATAACACCAAATTTAATGTGGAAACCCAAATAGGGAAAAACCACTGTAATATTTCGGACCCGCTAAGAAATATACTCTTCTAGAGTATGCTCGGTTAAAAGCAAATCCTATTAAAGATTACAAACACATTGCTAGATGTGACCCGGTTAAGGGATTTCCCTCAGATCTGTTAGGATCTTCACCTTGTTAGAAGTGACCTTGTTAAAGGGTTTCAAACACTCAATCAGAATGTCACCTTGCTAGAGGATTTACAAATAAGACTGTTAAGTCTACTTGGTTAAGAGATTTTATGTCACTTACAAATAAATAACAGTAATGAGTATGTCTGCAACTTTGCATCTAAAATGCTAAAACAAATTCGTATTTGCTCAATAAAATCTAGTCATAGGACTTATCTTGTCCCTCTACTGGGCTCCTTACTCTGCTTTTCAAACAGGTCTTCAAGCTTCTGTGCTTGGTAATCACTATGTAGCATCCCTATGCTTACACTTGCCCGCATACATTGTTTATCAATAGTTCCTTACTTATAAACAATTTGCTAACCGCTTAATCTCTTTGATCACATTTCCCATGATCAATCATAGCCATCAGATCTTCAATCTTGACCAAGTTCAATGTATCCTTCAATCGGAAAATGTTTTACCTCACCTTGGAACTTGTGCAAGGGTATTGCGGTTTAATCTGAGTTGTAGATCTTCCTGCCAATCTTCCATTGCCATAGATCCTTAACAAACTTCATAAACATTGTATCAATCATTTAATCATATCTAGCTCATGAGCTTCCATCATTAAATAACACATGTATACATCCAATGCATTCTGTTATTACTCGGTTGCAACTCGTTAAATACTAAACTTCACCCGGTAAACATTCCGCCTTCATTAACCGATAGCGATAACCTTAGGGTTTACCGACTAGGTTCCTTGCTCGGTAACATAGTATAGTATTAACCTTACAAACAATAGCATATGTAGGATATCAAAAAAATCTAAACAACATGATCTCATCATTGTCTAACTCGGTAATAGCTACCCATTGAATAACTTATTCCTCCCCTTATTCATCACATTCTTTCTGTGTCTTTTACTGACATCTTAATTCTCTTCAAAACATACTTTTTAAGATATGGCAACATCCTACTAAATCAAAAAATCAATTTCTTGACATCAATGACAAAATAATATTGTGAAGACAGTAAACATCCTTAATCAGTTATATCCATAATTATCAACAACCTTCTCAATATCCTAATTGAAATGCCAACAATCTCCCCCTTTGGCATTGATGGAAAAAACAATTGATTTGACCTAAAAGATTTGAATTCAGATTGTTGTGATTGTGATGCTCTCCCCCTATCATTAGTCTTCTCCCCCATACATCAGTCTTCTCCCCCTTTGACAACAATGCCAAAAGAAAACTAATACATAATTTCTTCTTGTGTGAAGTAATTCCTTTGTTGTTCGATATCAACCCAGTCTCAGTTAGAGCATTTTATCTTCAATTCCTATTCCATGTTTTTGTTTCCTGCACACCTTTAGAAAACATCCTAAAGTGTGTAAATCATCATCAACTCCTAAAAGATATTCTTTTAGAGTCATCGAATTGATGCTTTCACTGAACTCGGTCAATGAGTAGAAGATAGGGGTAGGACCCCTAACTTACTTCTTAGATACTCAAAAGTGTCCCTTGGCAGTGGCTTGGTGAAAATATCTGCTATTTGTTCCTTTGAACTAACATACTCCAATACCACTTTCTTCTCTTGAGCTTCTTCTCTAAGATAATAATATTTGATAGAGATGTGCTTTGTCTTAGAGTGCATAACAAGATTCTTTGAAATGTTAATGGCACTAGTATTATCATAGAATATAGTTACTGGATCGGTTGCTTTCTCATTTATGCCTTCCAACAGTTGTTTGATCCATGCCATATTGGTACAATTTAATGTTGCAGCAACATATTCAACTTTTGTTGTAGACTGTGAAATACATCCTTGTTTCTTGCTAAGCCAACTCACTAGTCTTTCTCCTAAAAAGAAAGCTCCACCACTTGTGCTTTTCCTGTCATCTATGTTACCTGCCCAATCGGCATCAATATAAACTTTTAAATCAAAGTCATTTCCTTTTTGATATACTAAGCCATAATCCTCAGTACCTTTCAAGTATCTGAAAATTCTCTTGATTGTTGTCATATGTGTTTCCTTGGGATCTGCAAAAAATATTGCAACTATACCTACTGCAGGTGCTATATCTGGCCTGTTGTGAACAACATATTGCAACTTTCCAATCATAGATCAGTAAACTATCTCATTAACAGATGCAGATTCATCATTCTTTGATAGTTTACAGTTGGTAGTCATAGGAGTACTTACGGGTTTTGAATCCTCCATTCCAAATTTCTTCAAGATTTCCTTTATGTACTTGGATTGAGTAATGAAAATCTCATATTTCATTTGCAGTATCTGTAGACCTATAAAATACTTTATCTCATCGATTAATGACATCTCAAATTCTTTGCTCATTTCATTTCCAAAGTTCTTGCATAAAGAGTCATTTCCACAAAAGATAATATCATCAACAAATATGGCTGAGATCAGTATTCCATTTTCATCATTCTTCAAGTACATATTGTTGTTTTCACTTGTCCTTATAAAACCAATCTTGATTAAATAAGAGTGCAATCTTTCATACCATGCTCTAGGTGCTTGTTTCAGACCATATAAAGCTTTGTTCAATTTACATACCTGATCTTTATTCTCTCCTTCAACAAATCCTTCAGGTTGTTCAATAAAAACTTCTTCTTCTAATATACCATTCAGAAATGCAGATTTGACATCCATTTGATATACATGGAAATTCTTGTAAGCAGTGTATGCCAACAATGTTCTTACTCCTTCAAGTCTTACCAAAGGTGCAAAAGTCTCACCATAATCAATTCCCTCTTCTTGAGCATAACCTTTGCAAACTAGTCTTGCTTTATTTCGAATGACTTCACCTTTTTCATTCAGCTTGTTTCTGAAAATCCACTTTGTACCAATTACATTTTTGTCCTTCGGTCTAGGGACCAGTGTCCATGTGTCATTCTTCTTGATTTGATCAATCTCTTCTGTCATTACATTTATCCAATCTTCACTATTAAATGCCTCTTTCACTATCCTCGGTTCAAATTCAGATATCAGGCATGTGTTCCATCTCAGTTTATTCCTTGTCATCACTAGATCATTCTTATCTCCTATAATCTGACTTGATGCATGATTTCTTTTGACATACTTGGCTAATACAGGCTCGGTAGGCTCTATATGATCTTCTTCATCACTCGGTAACTGGATATTCTCTTCATTTCCTTCAGTAGGACTTCTCGGTTGGACATATACAAATCCTTCATAATCTTCTGGTTCTTTGGCATTTCCTTCATCGTTTCTTTCTACAAATTCATCAATTTTCACATTTGCACTTTCTACTATTTTGTTAGAGGATTTGATCAGACATTTAAATGCTTTGCTTCTAGAAGAATAACCAAGAAATGTTCCTTCTTCACTTTTCTGATCAAACTTACCATTTATGTTATATTTGTGAACATAGCATCTACTTCCAAAGATTTTAAAATAACTTACATTAGGTTTCTTGTCATACCAGATTTCATATGGTGTCTTCAAGGTTCCTTTCTTCAGCTGTACTCGGTTCAGGGTGTAAACTGCAGTGCTGATTTCTTCTCTCCAAAATGTTTGAGGTACCTTCTTTTCTATCATCAAGATTCTTGCACAATCCACAATTGATTTGTTTCTTCTCTTGGCTATCCCATTTTGCTGGGGTGTTCTCAGTGCAGATACTTGCCTCTTTATACCATGATCATTGTAGTATAAGTTAAATTCATCAGAAGTGAACTCACCTCCTCTATCAGATCTAAGACATTTCAGTTGTCTTCATGTTTCATTTTCAACTCTTGCCTTGTACCATTTAAACATTTGAAAAGCCTTTGATTTTTCTTTTAAAAACATTACTGACATCATCCTTGAGTAATCATCCACAAATAATATGAAGTACTTATCACCATAATAACTCTGAACTTTCATAGGACCATAAAGATCAGTGTGCACAAGATCTAAAATTCCCTTAGAAGTGTAGGACTTACTTGTAAAGCTTGATCTTGTCATCTTCCCCATCTGGCATCCTCGGCATATAGCATTCTCAGGTTTCTCAAGACTTGGTAGACCTCTTACTCGGTGCTTCTTGCTTATTTTGATCAGATTATCAGAATTTACATGATAGAACCTTTTATGCCATAACCAGGTATCATCTATCTTAGCATATAGACACTTATTCCGAGTTGAGTCAAGGTGAAATGTGTTACCTTTTGTTTGTGTCCTGGTAGCTGCTAACTTGCCATGCTTGTCATGAACTTTGACAATTCCTTTCTGAAACTCTATTCAGTACCCTGTATTGTTTAGCTATGCTACACTCAACAAATTGTATTTCAAACCTTCATCCCAATAAACATCATTACATTTAGCATTGTCAAGAAGTGTTATAGATCCTTTACCTCTCACTGGACATGGTGCATCATTACCAAATCTTTCATAACCTCCTTCATAATCTTCTAACATAACAAACTTGTGTTTATCACCTGTCATGTGATGTGAGCATCCACTATCTATGATCTAAGAATCATTAGTATTTATTTGAGATATTAAAGCTTTTTCTTCATACCTTTCTTCATCTGATCCATCTTTGATAGCCACATAAACAACTTCCTCTATATCAGTTTCATCTGATTTATCGTCATTGGATTCCTCATCAACTATTAGACATGTCTTTTTATCTCTTCTTCTGAAGTCTCGGTGTCCTCTGTAATGATTATCTTTCTGTCTATCATCTCAGTAATCTCTCTTTTCACTGGATTCTTTATCAAGACAATTCAAAGCCATATGTCCTATTCTATCACAGTTAAAACATTTCAAAGGAAACTTTCCTTTGTACTTACATTTTCCTCTCAGTAGCCTTCTAGCTAATAGTGTTTCAAACTCTTCTTGCTTTCTGATTTCTTCATAAAGTTTGTGTACCTCCTCCATGTTTTTGCGAAATCTTTCACTTGCTTTTATGTGATTCCCTTAAGAGTACTTATACTTTCTATCATTGTAATCATCAGATTCATCAAGATGAAAAGAACTAAATGCAGACTCAATTTTATTTACCGAAGACCCATTGTTATCAAAGTTACTTAACTCAAATGTATGTAGCTTACCAACAGTGACATCCAAAGAAACTGGCATATTTGGTACAGACCTCAATTCATTGATTGTAGAGACTTGGATTGCATAAGCTGGTAGAAGGGTTCTTAACAACTTACTTGTTATATCCTTTTCTTCAATGGTTTCACCTGCTCCTTTGATTTGATTGACAATATCCTTTAACCTTGTACTGTACTGGGTTATGTTCTCACCTTCATTCATTCTCATAGATTCAAGTTGTCCTCTTAGACTGTCCACTTTTGCTCTTTGAACATGTTCATCACCACCATACATAGATGAGAGCTTGTCCCACATTGCCTTGGCATCATTGCAGCCTTCTAGATCATTAAACTCCGAGTCAGTCAATGCAGATGTTATTTCAATCATTGCTTGAATATGTTCTTGCTTTGCCTTTGTCTCTTCCATTGTCAATGGATAGGTGCTAGGTGTAATGAAATCATTCTCTAGATAATATACAACATATTCTCCAATTCCTAATAGGTGCAACTTCATCCTTTTCTACCATGTAGAGAAACTTGACTTATTCAGCTTTGATGCATCCCTCTTACACATCTTTAGATCTTTTCCTCAAGTACCTTTAAACTTTTCTTCTGGAGTCCAAAGCTCTGATACCAATTGATAGTTCTGATACCAATTGTTAAGTACAGATGCCAAGCTATTGATAACTTTGAAGCCAATAGTTAATAAGATGAGAGGGGGGGGGGGGTGAATCGTACAAACTTAATCTTCAATATATTCAATAGATTCAACCTCGGTAGCTTAAATAGATATATGTAATCAAAACTGCAAAACATGCAACCTTAAGAACACATAATCATAGCAACACTCATAACACCAGATTTAATGTGGAAACCCAAATAGGGAAAAACCACTGTAAGATTTCGGACCCACTAAGAAATATACTCTTCTAGAGTATGCTCAGTTAAAAGAAAATCATGTTAAAGATTACAAACACACTGCTAGATGTGACCTAGTTAAGTGATTTCCCTTAGATCTGTTAGGATCTTCACCTTGTTAGAAGTGACCTTGTTAAAGGGTTTCAAACACTCAATCAAAATGTCACCTTACTAGAGGATTTACAAATAAGACTGTTAAGTCTACTCGGTTAAGAGATTTTCTGTCACTTACAAATAAATAACAGTAATGAGTATGTCTGTAACTTTGCATCTAAAATGCTAAAGAAGATTCTTATTTGCTCAATACAATCTAGTCATAGGACTTATCTTGTCCCTCTGCTGGGCTCCTTACTCTATTTTTCAAACAAGTCTTCAAGCTACTGTTCTCGGTAATCACTATGTAGCATCCCTGTGCTTACACTTGCCCGCATACATTGTTTATCAATAGTTCCTTACTTATAAACAATTTGCTAACCGCTTAATCTCTTTGATCACATTTCCCATGATCAATCATGGCCATCAGATCTTCAATCTTGACAAGGTTCAATGTATCCTTCGATTGGAAAACATTTTACCTCGCCTTGGAACTTGCATACATTTCTTGGAACTTGTGCTAGGGTATTGCGGTTTAATCTGAGTTGTAGATCTTCCTGCTGATCTTCCATTGCCATAGATCCTTAACAAACTTCATACACGTTGTATCAATCATTTAATCATATCCAGCTCATCATCTTCCATCATTAAATAAGACATGTATACATCCAATGCATTATGTTATTACTCAGTTGCAACTCGGTAAATACTAAACTTCACTCCGTAGACATTCCGCCTTCATTAACAGATAGTGATAACCTTAGGGTTTGCTGACTAGGTTCCTTAGGGTTTACCGACTATGTTTCTTGCTTGGTAACATAGTATAGTATTAACCTTACAGACAATAGCATATGTAGGATATCAAAACAATCTAAACAACATGATCTCATCATTGTCTAACTCGGTAATAGTTACCCATTGAATAACTTATTCCTCCCCTTATTCATCACATTCTTTCTGTGTCTTTTACCGACATCTTAATTCTCTTCAAAACATACTTCTTAAGATATGGCAACATCCTACTAAATCAGAAAATCAATTTCTTGACATCAATGACAAAATAATATTGTGAAGACAGTAAACATCCTTAATCAGTTATATCCATAATTATCAACAACCTTCTCAATATCCTAATTGAAATGCCAACAATCTCTTATTGTCTATTATAATGCCAACATAGGTACCAAATGGGTTTTCAGGAATAAGCTAAATGAAAAAGGCACAGTTGTGAGGAACAAGGCAAGACTTGTATGCAAAGGATATGCTCAGGAAGAGGGAGAAGACTATGGAGAAACCTTTGCTCCTGTGGCTAGACTAGAAGGTGTCCAAACGCTACTTGCATTTGCAGCATTCAAGGGATTTAAGGTTTATCAAATGGATGTGAAGTATGCATTCTTGAATGGAATCCTAGAAGAGGAGGTGTATATTGAGCAGCCAGATGTGTTTGCCTTATCAGAAGATAGTAACATGGTGTGTAGATTACACAAAGCCATGTATGGATTGAAACAAGCACCTAGGGCATGGTATGAACGGTTACACTCTCATCTTGTGAAGATAGGATTTCAAAGAACAAGTGAGGCTAGCAACATCTACCTAAAATCTGAAGGTGATCAGATTCTGATCTGTGAAGTATTTGTAGATGACATAATCTTTGGAGGAGATGATAAAATGAGTCATGCTTTTGCAGATGAAATGAAGAAAGAGTTTGAGATGTCTCTGATTGGAGAGATAAAGTTCTTCATTGGTTTACAGATTCAGCAAATCAAAGAGGATATCTTTGTTACCCAATCCAAGTATATCAAAGAGGTATTGAAGACCTTTGGCATGGAGGAGAGGAAACCAATTGGTACACCGATGGTGATCAGTTGCAAATTGACTAAGGAAGATGATTCAGCGTTGGTGAATGAGAAGGAGTATCGGTCAATGATCGGTAAGCTGCACTATGTGGTGCATAATAGACAAGATATTGCTCATGCAGTGGGCATAGTAGCTCATTTTCAAAAAAGTCCAAGAGAATCCCACTTGGTAGCTGTCAAGCAAATTCTTAGATATCTAAAAGGAACAGTTGACTATTGATTGTGGTATCCATATAATGGTGACTTTAATCTCAAAGTATATATTGATGCTGATTGGGCAGGTAATGTGGACGACTGGAAGAGCACAACAGATGGAGCATTCTTTCTTGGTGGAAGACTAGTCTCATGGACAACTAAGAAGCAGAGTTGTTTTTCCTAGTCTACAATTGAAGCATTTATGAATTGCACTCAAGCAATCTAGATGAAACATGTATCGGAAGGTTTCAAAGTACCTATATCCGAACCAATGAGTATATTTTGTGACAATACTAATGCAATCAATATTTCCAAGAATCTGGTATTGCATGCTAGAACTAAGCACATTGAGCTTAAGTATCACTTCTTGAGACAAAAAGTTCAAAATAAGGAGGTTGTACTAGTAGCTAGCAGATATATTCACTAAGCCCTTACCGAAGACTATATTTACCTATTTGAGAGGTGAATTAGGGGTTTTGCCCCTTCATGAAGTAAACTAAAGATGTGTGCTCCACATCAGTCAAGTATTACAGTGTCAAATCTTTCAGGATTGATGTGTTGAAAGATGCTACTCCATAGGGGGAGCATCATAGTGGAGAATGGCAACTTGTGCCTTCACTTTGGCATTGTTGTCAAAGGGGGAGAAGATATCTGATGTACAGGGAGAAGATATCTGATGATGTAGATACATTGTTCTATCATGTTTTTAGTTGCAATGCTACACTAAGTACTGCCATCAATGCCAAAGGGGGAGATTGTTGGCATATGATGAACCGGTATGATAATATGATGATAATGTATGTTGTCATTGATGTCAATAATGACAAGTGAACCGGTATGGAGAGTTTTAATAAACTAGTGCCTGGGTTTCACTAAGTGTGACTAGCGGTTGGTAGTTTCAGCTCTAGGGTTTCCGATTTGGTAATCTAGCTTGTGTGATGCAACCGATGACATTATGTGATGAGTTAGCTAAGAGATGAAGATGAGATCGAGATGCCACGTAAACTTTGTGCACGTGAAGGATTTCCTTGAGGATCTTGCATGTGAAGATCGACTGCATTAAATGTCTACCTCCATAATGAACATTCTTCCTAGCGGTATGAGAAGAAAGGGTGATGAGTTACTAATTTCTATGTGCGATGAAGAATGGATGATGCAGAATGACTTGTGATCTGTTTGAAATTGTATTGCTCTATGCAAAGTATTTGGATGGTCAAGATTGGACCGCTTATATTGTAAACCTAAAATGCTTAGGGTTTAGGGTTTATGCTACCGACCTAATTGTTGTCTATAAGGTCGATGATTTTTGTTATTGTTTGAGTTGGAAAAATTTTTGTGTGTATCCGAGTGATGAGATACTTGCCAGACCAGTAAGAGAGAAAACTGCAGAGTGTGATTGCAGAGTAGAGGAACTAAAAAGGATCTATCTTAGCATATAGTGTTGTTATCAGATGAAAGTTTTACATATTGTCTTCTAAACATTTCAACAAAAGGAAAATCCCTTTGTCAAGTAGCTTTAACAGGCTTACTATAAATCCTCTAACTAGGTGACTCAAGTTCATTGAGTTCTTTAAATCCTCTAGCAAGGTAACCTTTAACAAGGTTTCAACCTTTAACAGGGTATATAGCCATCCCTTAACTAGGTGATCTTTAACAAGATCGGTTCCTAGCAGAACCTTATTGTAAAGTATTTAAATGGACTAGGCTTCTAACAAAGCGAGCTTCAAAAGAGTTCAAAACAAGTTTATTTGTATTCATCATGTTGGTAAACAGATTTGTCTTCCTTTTATTTATTTAATCTTTATTCTCTATAGATTGAGAAATGAAAGACCACTAATACATTTGGACTAGATTTTCGACTGAGGTTTCCGACAGAGAAGGTATATTGTGGCCAAATTTGATTTTTTTTTGAAAAAATGCCCACATTCATCGTAATTCCAATGAAAATTACCCATTTGGTTTCGACAAAGAAGGCATTAGCAATGAGAATTTTCTTTTTTTCAAAAAAGTGCTCGAGTTCGTCGTAATTCCAACGACAGTGGCCATTACAAAATAAAAAAAGAGGCGGGGAATTCATTTGTGAATTGCAATCCTGCGTAGGTGTCCGTGGCAACTTCAACCCCCAAGAACATCAAACCCGCATCGAAGGCAATCCCACGCAGGAGGTAGATTCAAGTTGCCCTAGTTTTTAATTTCATGTTGCAAAAAATATACATGTGGTGGTTAATTTTCCTAGTTTAATCTCGTAAAACCATAGAACTGTGATTGAGGAGTGAGCATTCAATTTTGTATCAGCAATCCCTTCCTCCCGTATACGTGCGTGTTGATTGTTCACATGAGATCACATCTCTTTGTGGCATCGTATCAAACAATTCACGAGCCTTGTCCATGTTTCCACATTTTGCATTCATGTCAAGCAGGGCATTTGCAAGTACAACACCTAACAAAATTCCTCTATCCGTTATGCTTTGATGGATGTCCATACCCTATTCCAAAGCTCCCATTTATGCATAGGCAGGGAGGATGCTGGCAAAGGTTGTGGAATTAGGCTTTATGCCTTCCAATTTCATTTGCTTGAAAGTGTCTAAAGCCTTTTCGACAAATCCATTTTGTGCATATCCAGCAATCATTGCAGTCCACGAGACAACATTTCTTTCAGGCATTCTATCAAATAGTTCATGTGCCTTGTCTATGCTTCCACATTTTGCATACATGTCTACCAAGGTAGTTACAACTACAACATCTAACAAAATTTCTCTATCCTTTATGCTTCGATGAATGTGCATACCCTGTTCCAAATCTCCCATTTTGGCATAGGCAGGGAGGATGGTAGCAATGGTCGTGGAATTTGGCTTTACACCTGCCGATTGCATTTGCTTGAAATTTTCTAAAGCCTTCTCAACAAATCCATTTTGTGCAGTTGCAACTACATCTGACAAAATTCCTCTATCTTTTATGCTTTGATGGATGTCCATACCCTGTTCCAAAGCTCCCATTTTGGCACAGGCTGGGAGTAGGCTGGCAAACGTAACTAAAGAAATGCAATGATCAGCTCCAAAGACATCAAACCACTACTAACAAAACTGAGAGTCTAAAATATGATAGGGAATAGTGTGAGCTGTCCTGAAATAAAATATTTTATTTTCAATTTCTACTAAAACATAATTACTCAGCCATTTAATGTTATTAATAAGTGTTTAATTTATGAAAGAGATAAATGGTTGGCCACAAGTACATGAGTTACTAAATGCACACAAATAAGTGAATTTGATATTCAAAACTATCTACAATGAATTCAATTCTTGTCCATTAGTCATTTATGTTTGCAATAAGCATCTTTCTTTGTTTTTCTTAATCTTTATTCATAGTTATGTGCATATTTCACATTCTATAATTAGGATATCAATTGCTATGGTTGAACACTAGCATGATGTTTGTGTTGTGGTATAGATGCGTGGAAACATAATTATTGGATTGTTATATTATAGAGATCATAAATCTAGATATCACATATTAGTTATAGCTCTTCTTGGATTGAGTCTAAAGTTGACATACAGTCATAAAGCCATTATTAGCAGATCTATCCATTTCTAGTAAAGACAATTGAGAAAGTCATTTTGATATTGAGAGTTTCTTATATGTTTACATATTGATCATTATTAAGCCATAATATTTAGGTCTATTTATCTCTCTTACAAAACCTCTATAAATGTCCTATATTGTCCCTACTACTCACTCTTCAATTCGGAAAAATGGAGTTCTAAAGATTTGTTGCACAAGATGGTGTTGAATGTATCAACAAGGCTAGCATGGAAGGCATGTTCAAGCTTCCACTTGTACAACTTACAACAAATGATTTGTTGATAGAAGAAATTCTTGAAATAGGGATACAATCGAAAGACAAGTAAGTACATACAAACCTCCTCAGTTGAAAGTAAAATCTATGTATAAAAAGAGTACATTGAATCCCAATCCATAAACACAATAGAGATACCAATGGAGACTTAATTGGATGTAGCATGTTGCACCAAAGTTTTTAGAGTATGCTAAGCTAGTACATAATGTTTCGTAAAGCCACATTAGTATTTTACGCAGATCATTATCTACCAAAACTAACTATAGTAATCCTTTTGAGGATTAATTTCATGGTGCTAGATCTTCATTTAGTTCCACTTCTTGTTGGAGATAAGAATAGTTATTTCTTGAGGTAGATGAATATCCCATCAACAAAGGACAAGACCCTTTCTATAATATAACAAATTCTACTCCAACAAAAGATCATGGGGGTTTCACTAGAGATATTGAATAAGAGATAGACTTATACTGCTGCATTAAAAGCATTGGCATGTTCTTCATTTATTGATGTAAACTCTCTGTGACGCCACCACAACCAACAAAGGTGTAAAAATTTGTTTGCAATGCATGGATTTTTAGGATTGTCCTTTGAGAAATAGAATTAAAGTATGGAAGCAGGATCTGCCAGCTTCTGAGTGAAAGACCATGTCAGACAATATCAATGAACAACAAAATAAGGAGACAATTGCTAGATTGTGGTCTAACTTGAAAAGAAAAGGTGATGGAAAATGTTATTGTCCGTGCAAAATTTGTAAGGGGTTAAAGACTAGAAGACTTCTAATCAAAACAGCGAAGAAACATTGTAGGCTGCATGGTCACATTGAAGGTGGACATGATTAACATCCATTTGTAAGTTTTTCATTATATCATTTTGACAATTTATATACATAATAAATCACGTGATGATGAGATCATGATCACGGTTTATTTATGTATATCAATTTTATATAGGTCGAGCACCCCAGAGCACATGGTATGGATCAACACAACCCTGAGAATATGATTTTCAAAGTGGATGAACATGGAGGTGTGAATATCAAAGCTGAAGATAATGATCCCATGGAAGATGACGATCATGAGCCAGAAAACACAATTGAAGATGATGGTACAAATACATTGATCCATGAATCATTTAGTACTCGCGCAGCTGATCATGATTATGAAGATGACCTTGATGTTGTTCATGATGTCCCTCTACTTGAGAAGGCATCTGAGGCCCTTTATGAAGGCTCGCAGGCAACTCTTCTCTCTATTGTAATGTTGTTGGTGAACTTGAAGGTTATGAATGGTTTATCCAACATAACAATGTCACGTATGTTAAGGCATGTCATATATGTCATAATAAACTGTGAATCATGTTGTACCATTAATATTCTTTATTATAACAAATTATATTTTGTTGTTGTAGATTGATAGGTGAGTTTTTGTTACCAGCATCAAATATTCTACCTTGCTCATACCGAAAATTATCTGTCGTTATGAAAGATATTGGAATGGAGTATCAAGCAATAGATGCTTGTCCCAATTACCATATTATATATCACAAACAACATGAATTTTGAACTGAATGCCCTAAATGTCATATCAGTAGATATCGAACAGATCAAATAACAAAAAGGGTTCCTCGCAAGGTTCTTCGCTATATTCCCATTATTCCACGTATGCAACGATTATTAGAGTGCACTACCTTGGCACAATTTATGGATTACCATGCACGCAATAGAAGTCAAGATGACATTATTTAAATGCCTATGGATGGTTCAACATTTATGGACATAGAGGAAAAGTGGCCACACTTTAAAGAAGAACCTCATAATCTCAGGCTTTCATTGGTAGTGGACGGTGTCAATCCATTTGGAGAGATGAGATCTGTTTACTCAGTGTGGCCTGTTTTTGTTATAAACAATAACATTCCTCCATGGATGTCAATAAAGAGGGAGCACATAATGTTGGCAATGATTGTTCCAAGTATTTTATCATTTAAATATAGTCGTCTAAATTTAATTATAAGTATTGTAGTAAAATGGTCATAATAATTATGTAATGTTTTTGTTCATTCGATTAGGTAAGTACCAAGTTAAAGATATGAATGTATATATCGAGCCTCTTATTGACGAGTTGTTGGAGTTATGGAATGGTGTCACTATGTATGACGTCTCTAGACCAATAGGACAAAGACAATTTCAATTCCATGCAATGCTTCTATGGACAATACACGATGCCCCGGGGCTAACACATTTTTGTGGTATGTTATAGTGTTTAAGTTGTGCATGAACATTATAATTCAAAAAATTATCATATTTAATCCAATTATACATTATCTTGTAGGTCTTCAAACAAAGGGAAAAGTTGCATGTCCTGTTTGTGGTCCAAAGATGAAATCTCGTCATTCAAAAAGTTTAGGAAAGCAAGTGTTTGATGAGTATAGGCACTTTCTCCACAAAAATCATAAGTATCGACATACTAAAAAACATATTTTCAATGGGAAAGAAGAGAATACATCAAAGCCATGAAGAATGACACCTCACTTGTGGAAGTTGGAATATAATAGAATTAATCATCAAGGTAATGCCATTCCATCTATTGGTTTGTCATAAAACATCTTTTCTATTTTGTTTTGTTTACTGATGATGTGATTGATGATCATGGTGGTCGTGAAGGCATAAATGACCACCTTCCAAAGGGAATAAAAAGTTATCCCCGACAATTTAGTAGGTTGCCCTACTACGAGCAATTACAAATTGTTCATTTGTTTGATAGTATGCATATTGGAAAGAATATAACAAAGACATTATGGAAAATATTGGATGGAAGGCATGACAAAGAAAAAATTGTCAAAATATGTAGTGACATTCAGGATTCCAATCATGCAATGATAAATTTCATTCAATCAAATAGCCATGGAGACCAGATTAATATAAGTGAGCTTCCTTGGTTATTAACGGACCAGCAAAGCAATGCTATAAAAGAAGTCATATGAAAAATTCGATTTCCCACAGGATTTGTTGCGAACATAAACAATCTCATATCAAAGAAAAGTGAATTTGGGCCAAGGATGAAAACACATGATTGGCATACCTTCATTAAGGTAATTCATGTTCTTGTGTTTTTAGTATGTATTTAAGCACTGAGCGTATGTGTACTTTTCATTATGTTACAAAAAAATGAAAAGATAATTTTATAATTGTTGCAGTACGTTCTACCTCTATCTCTCCCGGACGACTTCGACAATGATGTCAAGAAAGTCATATATGATCTTGGAAAATACATAAGGTAAGTAGTGATATTTGTTTCATTCGTTGTATAGATATTATATTTGCGATTTGTTTTACTTCTAATGTAATATTTTTTTTTGCGTCTTGAATACCTTGTAGGTGGTTGTCATGTAAAGAAATCCATAAAGACGATATAAAATATTGGAAGAGAAAAATTCCTCATTTAATGTGTGAAATGCAAAAGTGTCTACCTCCAGCTTTTTTCAATGCACAAGAACACTACCTCATACACCAAGTTGAGGAGATTGAATTGTGTGGACCTGTACACACTAGGTCAATGTGGATGGTTGAGAGGCACTTGAAATTTTTGAAGGCTTTGGTTCGACAAAGAGCACATCCTGAGGGTTCTATGGTGGAAGGATATATGGTATATCATACTATGGTGTACATTTCTAAATATCTTCCTAGGTTTGCAACAAAGATCCACGTGGATCGCATTTGGGATCCCAACACCATTAACAAATTTGAAGGGGAGTACTTTACGAAGAAAGGTAGATTGAGGAAAGTGAGAGGTAATTATAAGATGTTATTGTAGTTAATTAATTCTTAATCTTCAAAATAAATCGATTGTAAGACGTCTATTTATTTTTTGTATAGATGGTTGAGAGTGCGATGCACTACATTTGTATATTGCAAACAATCTTGTTTGGATGATGGTATGGATTGAACATTGTCAACATTCTAGCTACATGTTAACATGGGAAGGTGTGGCTTCATTGGTTAAAGAAGCACATTGTAATGGAGATTCCAATGTTACACAAAGGGAAATTGATTTAGCATATGGTTTAAGAGATAAACAAGTACGTATAAATTTATTAATCACCCATATGTTTATCAACTCACAATGCAATAAATTTTACATGTTTGACATATCGCAGGTCAAACACCACAACGCTATGTGCTGCAATGGTCATAAATTTCGCATAAAAAAGTTGGATGACACGAAGAAAACTTGTGATTCTAGCATCACTACAGTCTTTGAGGTGACAAATATTTCATCAAGAAATGACATTCATCCTCAACAGTCTCAAAATCAATACTATGGAATTTTGGATGATATACTTGAGTGTGACTTTAATTCCTTCAAATTAGTTTTGTTTGTCATCAAATGGTACAGGCTATGATTGAATAAAAATGATCCTGATAGAACTATTATTGAACATGATAATGGTTTTATAATGCTAAATACAAGGTCATTTGAACCGGTTGGGGATAAGCCCTATGTTCTTCCAAGCCAATGTGAGCAAGTATTTTACTTTGAGGTTCCACATAAATCGGGTTGGTCATTTGTTGTTAGACATGATCCAAGAGGAAGGCTGATAAAGTATAATGTGATGGAAGAAGAAGATACCGAAGAAGTAGAAGATGAAGTGGATGATGATCACGATCGATAGTTTCACAATGACAATGAAGAAGAACAAGAAGAAGAAGAAGAAGAAGAAGAAGAAGAAGATGATGATGATGATGATGATGATGATGATGATGATGATGATGATGATGATGATGTTGATGATGATGATGATGACGGTGATGGTGATGATGGTGATGATGATGGCGAAGACGTTGATGATGGTGATGACGATGACGATGACGATGACGATGATAATGATGATGATGATGATGATGATGATGATGACGATGATGATGATGATGATGATGATGATGATGATGATGATGATGATGATGATGATGATGATGATGATGATGATGATGATGATGATGATGGCGATGATGACCTTGATGTTCATGATGATGAGGAATGAAATGTATGAGGAATGCGATTAGTATATTATCTATTGAATATTGACTTCTTGATAGAATTTTTTTGACATGATTAATTCATTCTGTTTTGAATTCTAATGCCATTACATAATTAATTCATGATGCACCTTTTAATATGGAGATGGAGATAGGGGGTGTGACTATTTATGTGACAATTTTTAAACTATGTTTATTTATGTAAATTGGATTGTTTATTAGCTATGCGACTATTTATGTGACCATTTAGTTGAGGATACTGCATAGTCTACATAAAGTAAAGGTAAGGAATTACAAAATTTACAATGATTTTGATGACAACATCTTTTTATTATTTACTACTCTTTTTGTCTACAAAATTCATGTTGTTCATGTTGTGTATGATGTAATTTCGCTAAAGTTTTTTATATTTTTTCTTTGTCATAGGCCAACATGGATCCATCACATATCGCAGACAAAGATGTACCTTGCGACACTTCTACCGAGCAGGTAAACCTCATTGTAATTGTACAAATTAGGTAGAAGCAAACTCTTACATTATTATGTTCTTTTTTTTAGTGATTTATACTAATTTTGTAATTGTTAATGATATTCTTGACATAGACGGATGTTCGGGGAAAGGGAAAGGGAGGTGCAATACCTGAGCACCTTTCTATGGATGTGGAATCATTAGGGTTAAGCAATGATGACCTTGAAGATCCCACAGACCTTGTGAAATTCTTTAAAATGCCTATTATAAAAATTAGAAAAGAGATTGTTGCTTTGGCAGCCATGCATCCTACCACTGATGAGATATGATAGAGGGTGGAATTATTGTATAAGACAGCAGAAAACTTGCAAGTAAGCAGTAATGAAAGCTTTAATTATAACAAAAGTTCAATAATGGTTTATATTTTATTCTCTTTTTATGTCATTAACTAAAATATGTACGTATTGTTTTTACAGTAATTTATCCGCCCTCATGAAAGTCGTTCCTACGATCAGGGTGTTGCAGGATCAAGTGATGATGATTTTCTTGTATTATCACTTGCTTGGCTTATCACTCTGAGTACCCAAAACACATCATACTTGATACTGTCAATTTTCAAAATAAAGGTTCATCCTTGTTTACAATTCTTGCACTTTTCATATATTTAATGTTTGATATATTTAATGTATTATTCTTTAGGTGTTGTCAATGTTACTGTGCAAATGTTGACGCCACCTCATCAGAGGTCACCCTCACCTGTATTGCCGACTGCAATGTCGGCAACACGTAGCATGCAGACATCCTCTAGTGCATGTCATATTGGCCCGCCCATTGTTGGTAGATCCCTCTTTTTCTCTATCTTCTGTCATGTGTTTATTTCCCTTCAAGCATTCTTTCTTGAATTCTAATGCCATTTCATAGTGGATTTATTTTTTGCAAGAGGAGATGCACATGAGGATGTGCCACAAGCGACTACTGCTGATAACATAGCATCATTTCCTGGATCTTCTCGTATTGCTAGTACGAGAACATTGCAGGCCACATTCGTGGTGAGCGACGAAGAAATGCTTCCCTTAAAGATACAAAAGGTTCCAGGTACTTTAAATTTATTATTATATATAATCTAATTGTAATTTACTTTATGATCACTCATTTTGGACTAATATTGATCCCATGAATTTTTTGCAGGCAATGATATTTTCTATAAATATCTTAGTGACATTGCATTGTAGATATTTGGGCCCACCATATGTAAAAGGTGGTACATCATATGTGAACTAACCCTTATCCACTTTTGATTTCATATCATTGCTAGAATACTTTTCCTTTGATCCATTTCTTGAAGTGTAATAAATGTATCTTCAGTTCATTTCTGAATCTAGCAGGTTTGTTTTTGCTTTAAAAGGTGGAATGACCAAGAAAAAAGGTTAAAAGATGAATTCACAAACCAAATGGTTGAGTGGTTTGGAAATGACACCTTTGACAAAACCAAGCTCCTTGAAAAAGCTGGCACATATCTAAAGTATGTGAGGGACCAATACAGGACCCATTTGGAGAGGAACCTAAAGTACGAGCATCCCCCCATGATTCCAGAGAGGGAGTGGAAGGACCTTATTTTGGATGCCAAGGAGAGAATTGAAAGGAAAAAAGGAAATACACCAGTAGACGCCAGAAGAAGGTACGAGATACTATTAAGAATGTAATTATGTACTAATTAATTACTCTTTATATTTATATAATCTAACATATTTCAAACTTTTTATAGATTGAGTGACACATCAAAGGCAACCAAGGCAAGGCAAGAAAAGCATGGGCAACACAAACTCGGCTCTGGTGGTTACATGAAACTTGTTGCACAAATTGTAAGTATCTCATGTAAACTCCCATATTGTCTCAAAATATTAATAAATTGCAAACATTTTTTTTAATCAAACAATGCAAGCAAAATTCACAGTAGGGCTCTAAATTCAATAGAGCACCCACAAAAGATGACAAGAGAATTGCCTACCAGCAAGGCTATTCAGCTGTGGCTGATCGGCTATGAGAATTGAGTGGGCATACACAACATTCGAGTGCATCCGTCACACAGGTAAATATGGTAAATGGAAGTTGTTTCAAATTGAATACTTTACCAATAATCTAATTGATGTTGAGTTCCAACATAAAGTGACTATATTTGTTTTAAATAAGCAAGCAATGATAACAATGTGCATGTCATTGGAATGCAGCCTGCTAATTGTGAAACACCACCTGCACATGAACGTCCGGATGTGCATCCCAGTAGTGGAGGTATTCATTTGATATTCAAATTTATTTATTTAGCTATTAATACAATTAAACATCTTAATTTGTAATTAGAGTAGTAATTAATGTAACCTTTCTTGTTAATATTTTAGAGCATGTAGTCGGTGGTGAGCAAGTGGAGCATGATCTGGGTACACAACCTCAAGAACGTGATGTTCCCCACTCAGGTGAAGAGGACCATGGTGTTTAGCATGTTGAGGTTGAGGCTACACAAAATGATGTGGCCCCATCAGGTAAAGAGCACAACAATTATGTTCTCTAAATTAATGAAATACTTGTAACAATAATTTTATTTTTTTTGAATTTAACCCATTTCTTTGTTATTGCAGAGGACCCCCCTTCGCTTTAGTGTCATCATCCTCAGTATAGGACTAGGCGTACATTGAGATCACAAGCAGTTGGCGGAACACCTGCAGAGGGGGGAAATGATGAAGACATCGATGTTCCACTTAGTCTTTTCATAGCTTCAAAGAAAAAACAAAGAAAGAAATGATTGTAATCTAACTTATTTGATAATGAATGATTTTTATGTGTTAGTGAATGTAATTATGTGCTAATTAATGTTTATGGATGATATGTGTTAATTAATATTGATGAATGTTGCGTGTTAATTAATGTCAATCAATGTTATGTGTTAATGAACGTTATGTGATATTAATGAATGAATGCTATATTTTATTAATGGTAGAAAGAATTAATGAATGAATGTTATAAGATGTTAATGGGGAATTTAGAGTGATGTTAGGGGGGGGGGGTGGGCCAAATGAGCTTCCACCTTCACATGGTTGGCCCTGTTAAGTAGAGAATATTAAACTATTCTCGAAACCAAGTGAAGCTCAACAAGGTAACACACTTTTCAATATTTCATTATGTTGCACAGTTAATCTTATTGAATAATGTATATTGAATCTTAATTGCAGGGTCTAATAGAGCCAACACGAACAACAACACCACGAGTTGCTGGGTATAATGAACTCCCATATTGTCTTGTCTTTACACGAAAAATACGAGTTGCTTCTAGTGTTGATATCCAAGGTGGGACTGCAAAAGTTATGAATATGCCTCATCCTTGTAAGTTTTTTTATTACAACTCCTAATTCTTGAGACTAAACTTTTTGTTCTTGATTTTTTTCACAAGTTGTCATAACCTCTGACTTTGATGCTTGTGCCTTAATAGAACTAGATGTTTCTTGTATGCATACTTGGTCAAGGACTGCATTATGATGCTATAGGGCTACAAACTAAGATTATTTATTGTATTGAGTTGCACATTTGGCATGAGTTACCGTATGACTGCTATGCATATTTATGTATATACACTATTTCTAGTATGTATATTGATATTAATTTAGAGAAAATATTACAAAACTCAGAGTATTCTCCATAAGACTAGGAAAAAGCTCAGATAAATTTCTGCAGCGTTTTCTTACAATTACTTGCAATCGATTTTTTAGGAGTCCTAGTATCCATTTATAATAGTATGGATGCATACAAGCTTTGGACCCTTCAAAAGAAAGTTTGTTACAAACAACCGGTCATTTTCAAGAAGCGGTTATAAGTCCTTTTTAGCATTTGTGGCTTCCTCTGCTTGTTGTTTTGTTGCAACCTCCTGTAATTGCTCCCGAGCATCTTCTTTCTATCCCATATACTTATCTTTCCACTCTTGATACACATCATCACTAGGCCAAGTAAAACTAGCAATCTTCTATTTCATATCTTCTAGCCACTCCCAAGTGACTCGTACATGCCCAATCTCTATTTCTATGAAACCATAATGAGATTTCACTTTTTTAGTTTCCTCAATTGTTTGGACAAATAAGGATGTGTCATCAGTACTAATAATCTAATTGATCCTTAGGGACAAATTGTGGTCCACCTCCTTTAACCAAGTCTTCTCTTGCTTTAGCTGGATAGGACCAATGAAACCTCCTGGAAACATTTCAAATTTATGATTTGCATATTCTTTCCTATAAAGTTGGGCTTTTCTTTTTATACCTGCTCCTTCCACTGAAAGAATATTCATCTCTTTTATAAACTCACATGTGGACCTTAGATTGTCATTCTCTTCTGCATCTGCATGGGAAGAACACATGAGCTCTAACTCTTTACCTCTAGGCACCCACTTATTCAGGATTGGTTCCAAAGTGGCTTCTTCTTCTCTCAATTTGATCAAAATCTCAAGAATCCTCTTCATATTTATGTATACATTGGAGGTTTTGATTGAGTCAGCAAACTTCAAGATGGTGGCTTTCACCTTCTCCTCATATTTGTTTGCATACAATGTCTGAGCTTGTTTCAATTTTTCCAACTCATGTTGGACATTTTCAGCTAATTGGGAACTAGAAGGCATAGGAGAAGGGGGATATTCGATGATGGGACTAGTAGGAGGGGGTCTTGCTAGAGAGGAGGCTATCATGAGTGTAGAAGATTCACTGAGATGATATTGACCTGCCAGTTGACTTTGGAGTCTAGCAATTATGCTGTCTTTGTTGGCTATTCCTTCTTTAGCATCATTGTAAGCTTTTAAAATAGTCTCCAACTTCAATTGGAGATTAGCCTTTTCTTGTGCCTCTTTCTCTGCCACCGCAACAATAAATTTTGCAGTCTCTAGGACTGTGCTTGCAGCTTCCACTTCCCCTGTGTCTTGGACACTTTTAACTATCATGCCTCCTAAGAGGCTAGAATTTGATGCATCCTTCCTTCTTTTGTTTTCATCCTTCTTTAAAGACCACATGACAAGAGCAACAGTATCTTTGTTGAATGTCACTCCTTCCATAGGCTTTGTTTCTTTCCTCACTACATCAAGCACTAAGGCATCAGCTATATCCCATTTCGGGAGAATCAACACACCAGCCTTTGCTACCATTTCTCTTCCTTTCTCAGGGGTGATTGCTTTGAAGTCCTCCATCATTTCTTGCTTAACCTCTTCTTCTACCTGAGTTGTAATTTTAAGAGGTTGTTCACTTTTCCTCTGTTCACATCTAGTCTTGAATTGATCAATATTTTGCTTCCATAGAAACTGTATAAAAGCTCTTGATGTGACAAAATTACTGTCAGCTAGGAATTTTTCACTAGCTTTCTTAACAATAAGGTCCATTTCTTGGCCCTTTAACTCACCATTAGTCAAATCCATTTCAGCATTAGGTGTCTCTTCGGGCATCCCCTCTTGGGTCTCCTCATAGGTATAGGCAATCTCACCGAGACTCCCTAACTGCAATAATTGTTCAGCCATAGCTTGTTCATCTCCAATGTGGATACGAGACTGAGATGGAGAATATTGAGGCTCATCAGTTTCAATTTCCTTTCCCACTCTCTGCTTCTTAGGGGAATCCTGGATGTCAATGACATCTTCAATTTTCCTCTTCCCTTTTGAAGTGGAAGGCTCACCTATCACTGGCATCATCACAGTGTACTTTGACCTTTTGTGCATTACATAGTCACTACGTGGGATATCTCTAGAAAAGGCAGGCTTAGCCAATACTATCTTAGCCTTATTAGGCTCATTTTGCATTATGGCCTCCCTCTTTTCTTTTTAAGGTCTGCATGAGATCTTCAAAATAAAGAATCAGGAATTTTATTTTCTCCTCAAATGGATTGAAGCTAGAAAGGGGGTCATAGCCAGTGTCAAATTGATGGATAAAATCAAGGGCTTTCTTATATGCCACCCACTTCTCCTTCCTTTGTTCTTGCTCATCTAAACTGAATTCATTTCTAATCAGATCTTCTGGGAACTGAAATTGATGTGGCCTACCTCTGCACACTGCTCTTTTTTTGAACATGCCATTGAAAAAATCCTCGGGGTCTGCACATCTTGACACTGCAGTAGACAGCCTATATGGCTTAAAGAATTCTTCAAAAAATCTCCATCCAACCTTAGTGATCACAAAATGGTGAGCCATGGTAATAGTTGGGAAAATAGTCCCTTTACCTCTATTAGTTAGCTCTGCTTCTTGTACTCCCCCAATTTATCTCAGGACTTCTGCAATCCCTATCTTCAATGGGACCTGATAGGGTAGTAAAATGGGGGTGCCTCTAAATCCAAACACTCTAAAAATAGTAGACACAGGGTACAAATATATGTCTCCCCAATTGTGAACAATCTTGATATCCTCTGCAAACTCCTTTGGTCTGAGAAACTCCAAAAGACCCTTATGAATTCTAGGGTTTTCTCTGCATAGAAGAATCCTAATTTTAGATGCAACGTATCTATCAAACTTTAAATAACTTGCATCTTCTCTGTCCCAAGATAGAATAGTACTCCACAATTGCACTAGCATCTCCTCTTTATCCTTGATCTTAATCAGGTCCATCTCCTTTCCAAAATAATTAGCCCCTTTGAACAGAAACATATGCATTAACATGGAGTTTGAACAGAAACATATGCATTAACATGGAGTACCATCCAAATGGCCTATCCACCTTACCATTTTTTATTCCTACTAGCCCTTTATGAATTGCATCAGCAAGGTATGAGGCATAATCAAATGTTATTGCTAGGGAGGGATTTAGAATTTGTGCAATCATTAACATATGATGGGTTGGCATATTCTTTTCAGCATCCTCTCCAAAAATCTGGCATAATGCCCAATACATACCCTTAGCTCTCAGAGTGAATAGGTTGAGAGAGAATGGTTCCATTGTGCTGGGGCCTACAACTATTAACCCCCCTATCTTTACAAAGAATTCTTTCAGTGGGCCACTTCTAAGATGATCCCTTTGTGTGTTGTAAACCTGGGCTAACGACTCAAAGTCAATAGGTTCTAACAAATTGGAGGACTCACTGAGTTTAAACACTTTCTTGAATTCATCTTCATTTATCTCAATCAAGACTGATCCCTTTATGTTCTTGATGCATCTTGCCATAGAGTCATAATTCTGTGCAATCAGGGCTAACAAATCTACATCCATAAAAACACCTGGGACCACAAGCTTTCCTACATCTTGCTCCCATATGCCATTCAAAGGAGCTGGGGAATTCCTCTTCCCAAAACTGACTTTGAAGAGTCCTAAGCCTGACAATCCTATTTCAGGGTCCCTCAACCAATTACCCTTACCATAAAGGCCATCTCTAATTTTTAGATGAGGGTTCTTAGGTACTAGCTCTTTGGCCTTAGCCCCAGCATTGGTGGACATGGTTAATTGCTCTAAAAAATCATCATAGATATTTCGGTCCTGGTAATTCACTTTCCCTGTAAATTCTCTTCTCGGTGCCATTCTGGTCAAACAATTATACCACTAAAAGCTAGCATAGACTCTAATGAAGTAATTCACACAGCAGTATTTGAGAACAAACCAAGAGTTATCAAGAAAAGCACAAGAAACCTGAAGAAAATCGCTCTGCAACAAACTTTGATGAAATAATACTTAGCAATCAAGTTGATGCGAACTGAAAAGGACAAGTTGGCATTTAAGTTTTTAGAAATTAACTCTGCATGCTTCGGCTTTCTTTTCAGAATTAAATTCGCCAAATCGAATTCAAAACAGGCTCCAATGGGTCATAATTTCTTCAAGTCTTTCCTCTGTTTCGCTCTTTCACTACTTCGCAGAACATTAAACCCATGCTCTTTTCTTTCGTGAAACAACGTTGGCTGTTGGATCTCGAGAACTTACATCGCCTTTATCTCCATTTAATCTCTTTGCTTAAGTGTCGGGCCCTACCCCCTTTTTGCCACTTCACAGAGTTTAACAGTCGTTCACTTTTCCTTCGTGAGGCCATGCCAAGCGTTAGATCAAACTCAAATCACCTGGCCTTTAACTCCAACTGGGACCATCAATCCTTTTAACTAACCGCACCTCATCTTGACGGTTAACAATTTTTGCCATTTTGCTGAGGTTAAGTTGCGGGCATCTTCGGGTCACGAAACAATGAGAAGCGTTGGATCAATCTTGAGATGAATGCCTTTTAAGTGGGCCCTTTATCCGGTAATTACTTACCCCACTTGTTATCCAGTTAATAAACACCACATGGCAGTTGGCCATTAGCCCTAGAAACTCCTTTTGGTTCCACCCTTAATCCGCCACGTGTTCCCTTTTACTATTCCCACATAACTGTCAGTTACACCTAGGCAGGCCCTCAACCACTTTTTTAAACCACATGTCACGTCACTCCTTCATGTGATTTCCACCTGTCTTTCACGACTTCGCGAACATTATTCTTCTTTTGGCTTGCAGCCACGAAACCATGAGAACCGTTAGATCAAAACAGACTTGATCTCCTTTTAACTTCATACCATGCCTGTCCCTTGGGCCCATTGGCCTTTTCGCTACTTCGTAATGACTAACTTGCTAGCATCTTACCTTTGCGAATTCACGCGAGCCGTTAGATCTCAAGAACTTGCTCGTTGTTTACTCTTTTTATGACAACCTTTCTCGGACCCACTGTATACCGCCAACTCAGTGCCTTGTCACCGCCATGTCATCGCCAATTGGGGTTACCACATTTACTACCACTCTTAGCGGGACCCTCCACCTTTTCGCTATTTCACTGAAGGTATAGCTTGTGCATCTCCCGGCCACGAAACAACGAGAAGCCATTGATCTTTTTCCAACCCGATCATTCTTTAACCAAAGAAGATCGCTTATCTTTGGGACTCGCCAAACCCTTTCGCCACTTCGTGAAGGTTAAAACACGTTCAGCTTGATCTCACAAAACCACACTGTCCGTCTGATCAGATGAAACTTGATCGGTGTTTAGCTTTGGTCCAAACCTATATGCCGGGTCCACCTTCACCTTTCGCTACTTCGCGGAAACTAAGTTTCAAGCACTTTTTGGTCACGATTCAATGCGGGCCGTCAGATCAACAGAAAATCGCATGATACTTATAAGGCCCGACAGACATTAGAAAAGGCAAATTAAAAGCGAACAAGAATAAAATATTTAAAGGGACCAGCTAGGTAAATGACAAGGGGAGAACACTTCTATGATAAATGGACCCATCGCTTAAGTGAATAGTACAGTAACGCCAAATTAGAAACCAAAAGGGCTTTTCTCAGGTATTATTTTTTTTTATATCGATGATAATTATTACTTTTTTTTATAAAAATGGTCATCGTCGGAATTATGACGAATACCAAGCTTTCGACCGATGACTTCTTTGACTGTCGGCAGAGTCCATTGGATTGTCGAATTTTCGACAGGCATGGCATCGTTGACCAATCCGACACCGAGTTTTCGACGGTGAATTTTGTCGACACTCCGATTAAAATTTGTCGAAAATCCGACAAATCGCCGTTGAAAATCAGCTTCGAATGTACTAGTGGACAAATTTTCCACCAAACAGTTGGATAATCATTATATTGATTAACCTTTGAATTAAGGTACAACTCCCTTTAATAAATATTCAATCAGCTCCAAATTACACACAATCAATATTATTCTTTTCCCCAGAAAGCACAAAAAGGTAATTGCATTCACCAGTCAACACAAAATGAACGCAAGCACTGATTCATATATAACTCTTTGCATAAAGCCGACGGCCTTCACATGTACACTAAAAAAAATGAAAAGCTTAAAAGATGAAATTCGCTGATAATTTTCTATGCACATAGAAAGTTGTAACAAATCTTTCCTTGAAACAGATTCTCACAGAAATCAAATTCCAAACATCAAACACATAGATTTGAAGTCAAAGATAACTGTTAATAAGATTTTCATTCATTGATGATCATCTACCTTCCACATAGATAAATTTTTTCAGCCAACTTAAAGATATAGTTTTCAAAAACAGTGAACCTCAATAAAGTCATTACAAAACATATAAATAGGTCACCAAACCAATAGTTTTTAACCATAGGTGAAATTAACTCGAAAGAGTTAATGAAAGACTACCCTAACTATATAACTAAAACTACAAACAACTAAAATCGCTGGCAAACAACTGCCAGCAGTGCTAGTCATGTCGTCGATTCAGTCTCAGTCGGATTGCCCGGGTTGTTATTTTGGACAGACACCATAACCGCCTTTGTCGTACTCCACTCTCGATGCACCTTCAAAAATTCCTAAATTACAATTACATGCAGCAAGCTGATGTGTATTACTCTTTGCTTCCTGAGCTCTTTCTTTCTCTTCACCATCTGCACTTTGTCCCTGTGTGAATCCAAGTGATCTAGACAAACTATGAGCATTGATTCCACTTTGGAAATCCTCGTAAAATCTTCCATAGCCAAGGATTTCTCCACTTTGATTTGTTTAATGTGGTTGCTAAACTGATTAATCATCTCGGCAGTATCTTCCAAAGTTTGACTATATTCCTTAAGCAATTGGGCATCTACATAGCGAAAATCCTTTTGCATGGTCATCCTCAAGGTTGTTAGTTCACCTCGTAGACTGGTTGATTCACTATGACCCTATTCAATGATTTGGTTGCGCCACTCAATGCTCTCTTTGAAAATAAACATTACATCCTCGTTTAACCCTGACACTTGTCTTTCAACAAGAAAATTCATCAGGCCATAATGATGAATATCGTGCATTTTCTTCGAAATCACTACCCATTTAGTCTTTTCTTTTTGCCATGAGATTAGGTCTGCATCCAACTCCTTGGTAACTTCATTAGCATCTTCAAAAATGTGGACTAAATCTATTATGTAATTGGTTCCTTGATGCATGATCAACGTGAGCCATTCTGAGAAAACCTCAACAATCATCTTGTTTCGTTGAACCTCATCGAAGAATTTCTGATTACCTAGCGATTTTGAGCTAAAGGGCACTGAGCTTTGAGACAATGGCAATGGACTGTTCTGCAGAAAATGAACATATTGAGCCATTTTCATTAAATTCTGCTTTAATTCAGCCTTGTCTTTTTTCATCCTTCCAAGTGCGAGAGATAATCCGTTTGGTCGAAGTCTCCAAATGCTTCACATCCACTGCTCTGGTTCCGACCCCCAAATCAACTCATTAAATGGCATAATCCACCTCTGAAGTAGTAACAACACCTTTATCAAATGTGGGTTTGGCAATGTCTACAGTCCAATGTTTTGTGCCTTCATCAAAACCAATCATAGCCTCCATTTTAAGCCTTTTAGGCTTCATGGATTTTCCCAGACATTTACTCACGACATCCTCCATTGACACCCAAATAGGAACCACATTTCTTTTCCTGGTAATTGAGTCACTTAACCACTTAGGTGTCAGAGTCAGTTCCTTAGATTGCATGGGGGGAGATCCTTCTAAAGGTGGCAGTGTAGGACTTTTTGCGTGAGACAGGATATCAAGCGTCCCTGAGTCCTGGATAGTAGCATTTGCGTCAGTTGAAACCTTGTCTGCATCGGAAACATGGGATGCCATATTGCATGGCACTTCCTCTGCGTCCAAATCAAGAATGAGATGGGCAGCCGGCAGCTGAAAACTCTTCTTGGACCTTGACATGGTAACCCAACCACCAATAGAAAGTGCAACCTTAGTGTCAAGTTTCTCTTCTTTAATCTTTGCTTGCCTTTTTCCTGCAACAGAAACAAGGATGTTAGTTAAAACAGAAGTTTTGCTTGCGGTCTTCCTCTTCCCATTTTTGTTTCTTGAACTAGTTCCTCTCGCCAAATGAAATCGGCAACTCCTAAGCCAGTTTTCTGTCCTACGAATTATGGTAAAAGTGTGTGTCTGAATGCTATCTTCCATCTTTTTACTCCAGTCCACTTCTAGGATAGGTTCATTATGTACCCATTTCTTAAACTCTGAATCTAGTACATCTTCATTATCGGTAGTGACACCTGAAGTATCCACTAGAAATTTCATGTCATGAATCTATTTCAAAGTTAACCTGGACCAACTCCTCTTTCTCACTTCAAATTCATCTAGGCAATCCTCCCAATAATCCTCCAACTGGGACACATGTTGATCAGGCACTATCTTCTTCACATAATGGGCAATAAAACCTTTACTATCAAAGTTATCCCTTTTCACAAAGGTTTTCAAATGAATTCTCTTAAACTCTAGCTCAAGATTCAATGCATTAGAGACAAACCTACAACTGTAATGGCCTAAATCGACGGGAAAAATTCCACTTGTGCCAGAATATTCACCACAATCCTTTGCAACATAGGCTAGCTGCCTAGAAACTTCAATCAAAATACAGGAGTCTGAAACATACCTAGGTAGCTTAAAGGGTTCACCTTTAAAACCTCCAACCCTTATGTAAGTGAAGTGATTAAATTGTGTAAAGAAACTGCCATAGATATTAACTAGTTCAACTGCTTCTACAAATATTCTCCTATGGAAGTTGTCTTGTAATTCAAAGGTCAACCTCCCAACAAAAATTTCATTCCAGTAAAGATAATCATCAACATGTCATTTTAAATTCAAATGGGGGTGATACTCATAAATTTTAATGCCTTGAACCCATTTAGCACGGAATAATCTAGACCATTCCCTCACACAAGCTAGCATATATAAGAGGTATGAAGACATATAGAAATTCGACATTCCCACGTAATTACTCAAACCCTCATGCAACCTTTCTGCAATAACGGTTCCCCAGTCAATGAACTGATTTTTGTTTAGAGTGACCTGGATGAAGAAATACATCCAGTCTTCCCAATAGAAGGAGTGTGAATTTCCCTTAACTCTGCTCAACAATATTACCAAATCTCTGATTGCAGTAATCAAAGGCTCACGGGTTAAGGATCTTGGCAACCTGGAGCCCCCTTTTTGAAACTTCAAAAGCCAATTTCGCGCAATGACAGTTCTGTAGTATTGCTTTTTCTAAGAGAAAATTTGATAAGATTTTCCAATTGTCCAGCCTTCATAGGGTTCCCGATGTGGGATACCCATGGCAGCCATTACTGTTTATCTATCAATGGATAATAAAACCTCACCATTATTTTTCCTTATGCATCTATTACCTTTATCATAGTGATTCATACATTCTAAACCCAATTCAGGGCAAGGAGCAGCTGTGGGAAATGTGGCTGCTTCCAATAAACCGCTCTGTGCAATATCTCTCATCATAGGATCGGCGGCTAGCTTCCGTACTCTTTCTAGGAAATCATCTAAATCTAGTTGAACTAAAGTTGTATCACCCAGCTCTGGTAAGGAATTTACAAGGGAAGAAGAGCTAACTAATTTAGGCAGAGTGGCCCTCATGCTTAGCTCGTGATTTTCTCCAATCAGCCCAGACAAAGAAGAAAAGGGAAAACGGAAACAAACAGCTAACAAAATACTAGTCTTTTCTAAGACAAACTGCAACAATTGGGAAAGTTGTTGAACAAACCTTCCTCTGTCATCTGCAAACCCCTGTCGCAACCTATTTTTCCTGCTCCAAAAACTTCTTCTTAACACTTATCCAAAAATGATAATCTCGACATGACAACTACTCAATTTAAAAGCCAATAAAATCTTACCCATGATTACCATGAATTGTCCCCATTACTCTTCACTCGTGCGACCTTACTCCGAAATGATCGTGTTTGAGCATGCCTTAAATGCTAAGTCACTTTGTATCTGACAATACGGATCCTCACACTACACTTGCTATAAATGACAGATTTTAAATCATTAAAGAAAAAATATTCCTCTTCTCCGACGTCATTTATCATATCTTAAAATTCGTGCCGCCACCTCATGCCAATTCACGTGATCTCCAAGAAGCCTAAACATCGAACTATGAACCTTGCGAAACCATCGCGACATAAATCATAAACATAACAAATCTTGAACTTTGAACCTTGAACCAGAAAGGTTCAAGTTAAAGGTTCAAAGAATGTAAAACATCGACAAGGACTAGGGAAGACTTAAAGCCTCGTGGGAGGAAAAACTTTTAATACAACACCCGTTGAACTTTGAACCTTGAACCAAAAGGTTCAAGTTCAACATAGTGAAACTTAAACAAGATAGCAATGACCGGATTACATGGGGAATTTTAAGCAAATGAATCGACCAACGAACCCGATGGGGGCATAACTCAAACAAGGATAAATATAGAATGTAAATATTTATATGTGTCCCCAACAGTGTTTGTGCATGGGGACTGGAACTGTAAAGTACCAAGCAAAGAATCTCAAAATCTCTGGCTTTGCAAAATGACTTAAAACAAAGGCTCGACCCACAACAAAACTGACACACCTAAACTAACACAACAAAATTGTATGTACATACTAACAGGGGATGCCTATTTATAATTGATACAATTTTAAGTCTTGTCCATTGTAGGACAGGTGTAGCTCAAAGCCATCCTGGTAAGCAAGTTTAAAAGAATTGGGGCCCCTTACTTCATGAATTACATAAGGTCCTTTCCACAGCGACTCAAATTTTCCATGAGTGCCTTTTGACTCTCTCCTTTTATCCCATAATAACACTACATCACCTTTGATGAAATTCCTAGGCCTTTCTTTCTAATCAAAAATCTTTTTAACCCTCATCTGATGTTCTGTAATCCTATCAACCAACTTTTCAATCTTGGTTAGGTACATAATTCTCTTTTCAAGGGAGCTTTGAAAAAATGCATCTTCTACCATTGTCTGCAATCTAGAAGCCGCTAACTCTAAAGGAAGAGAGAGTTGTGCACCAATGCCATATACTAGCTCGAAAGGAGACATCCCTATGGCCCATTTTGGTGAGGTTCGATCTACCCACGGTGCTTCATGTAACTTCTTATGCCAATCCCTGAAATTCTCACTAACCAACTTCCTCATGATATTGATCAAGTTCTTGTTACTTGATTCTGCTTGACCATTACCCTGTGGATAATAATCAGAAGCGTGTGCCAAAGAGATTTCATGATCATAACAAAATAAAATTAACTTAGATGAGGAGAAATTTGATGCGTTATTTGTAACTATTTTTTGAGGAACTCCAAACCTAACAAGAATACTATCCTTAAGGAATGCACACACAATCTTTGAAGTGGTCTTTTTCATAGGAATGGCTTCCACCCACTTAGTGAAATAATTCATTGCTATTAATATGTGACTGTGCCCTACACTAGAAATTGGGTTCAGAGGACCAATGAAATCTAACCCCCACTGTTTAAAGGGCTCTTCAATTACTACGGGCCTTAAGGGCAAGGCAGCCAGCTAGGGTTTACCTGTGAACAATTTGTACTTCTCGTACCTCACCACCCATGCATATGCATCTCTGAACATTCCCGGTCAATAGTAACAGTTCCTCAAGATTTTATATGCAGTAATAGTAGAAGAGAAATGACCCCCGCATGCTTCACTATGAAAAGTTTTCAATAGAGCCTCTTGGTGCGGTTTATCCACACACTGGAGAAAAGTGCCATCTAAGCCTTTCTTGTACAATATGTTATTAGAAATGACGTACTTTGCAGCTTTCAACTTCAATTTTCATTTCTCCCTAGGAGAAAGATGATCTGGATAGTCTCCATAAGTGAGATAATACGCAACATTGGTGAACCAAGAATCCTGATGACTGACAAATAGAGTTAAGGGTAGATTCTCCTCCTCTTCAAACTTATTCTCTGCTATCAATTTATAAAGGCCTTGTCCTCTAACCAGTTTAGTGAGCTTGATGTCCAAATTGAATTCCTGAATCTTGGAGACCCAAGATGCTCTATTGTTGATACCAACATCCTATTGAGTTAAAACAACTTTTACTACAGAATCGGGAACAAAAATAGTTGCATGTGAATGAAGTATGTAGTACCTGAATTGTTTCACAACTTTTACTACCGCATAAGCCTACTTCTCTGCCTGTGAGTACTTTAACTCATGCTTCTTCAGAGGTACACTCATGAAGGAAATTGGAACCTCCTCATTATCCTCACCCTTCTATACCAAAATCCCAGACATAGTATGTTCTGATGCATAATAATAAATAATAAAGTCTTTACTAAAATTTGGATTAACTAGAGTAGGTGCATGCACAATTGCCCTTTTAATTTCTTCAAAATCCTTTATGCCTGCCTCATTCCACTTAAAGGCTACTTTCTCACTCATCATATTTACAATGTATTTAGTAGTTTCAGCAAAATCAAGAATAAAGCACCTTAGGAAGTTCACCTATCCAAAGAAGGACCTCACTCCATTTCTGTTGGAAGGAAGACTGAGTTGTTGTATTGCTTTTACTCTCCATGGATCTACCTTTACCCCCTCCTGTGAAACAATATGTCCCAAAAGTTTTCCTTCCGTGACACCAAAAATAGACTTTTTAGGATTTAACGATACTCCATGCTCTTTGCATCTCACCAGAACTTTCCTCAAATCTCATAGATGATGCTTACTTTTCCTAGAGAAAACAGTCAAATCATCTAAATACACCACAATAATCTTATCCCTCAAATGCCCGAAGGAAAGATCCATCCCTCTTTGAAACGTTGCTCCTGCATTAATATACGCAAAGGTGCCCCAGGGGGTTATAAAGGCTATCTTGTGTTAATCTTGCTCTGAGACACTGATTTGGTTATATCCAGAGAAGTCATCCAACATGGACATCATCTCTGATCCTAAAACAATTTGTAAAATATGGTCCATTGCTAGGAGGGGATAATTGTCTTTCAAGCTTGCTTGGTTTAAGTTTTTGAAATCAACACAGATTCGTATTTCACTGTTTTTCTTCCGAATGGGAACTATGTTAGCAATCCAAGTGGAATGGTGTTGAGGATAAATAATTAAGGCCCTCAACATCTTGTCAACCTCATGAAACATTGCTTTTGCTACCTTTGGATTAAAATTCCTTAACTTCAGCCGGAAAGGATTGACACCTGGTTTTAAAGGAATGTGATGTTGGAAATTACCATCCCTGAAATTCATGAAGTCATTATAGCTCCATGCGAAAACATCTTTGAACTCAACGAACAAGCTGACGAACCTCTTTTTCTCCTCTTTGGAACAACATTTTCCCAAATTAACAAATTTAGGATCCTCATTTGTACCAATGTTGATTTTCTCATACTCACCAAAGTTTTGAATTACAGTAGGCTCTTTTTCCCTTTGCTTAACATACCCATCTTTCCTGTCAAAAAGGCGTTCAAGAGAAACTAAACCCTTCAGGATTTTATTTCCTTTCAACTGAAACATTCCATCATGCAGTTCCTCTGATGAATCGGGAGAAAACTCTTTACAACTCGCCTCTGATCCTTCATAAAACAAGGATGTAAAAATTTCAGCACACTGTAAAAAGTTATGAATCTGTTTATCATTTTTAAATACCTGCCAAGATTCAGAATTATTAGGCACATTGGGTCTATAAACTAATTCAACCTTGTAAGTATCAGTTGTGAAATCAGGATGAGGTACTAATAAAGTTGCAGATACCACCAAAGAATTAGCCTTCGAGTTAAACTCCCTAGGTACTGCTTCAATTGAAAAAGCATCGAATGCTTCGATCTCATCCCAAACACGATTTCTATAATGTCTCGGTCTCTCATTTTTAACAGCAAATAAACCTCACTTGTTTAACAATAAGTTCAGCATCACCTCTTACTCTCAACATTTTGATCTGCAATCTCCTCGCTTCAGCAAGACCTAATAATAAAGCTTCATATTCGGTCGTATTATTCGTGTTTTGGAATTCCAATTTGAAAGCATAAGGAATAAATTTACCTTGGGGAGGTATTAATACAACCTCGGCCCCTGAATGAGAAGATGAACAACTCCCATCAAATTCCATAGACCAGAGTTTGTCAAACAGACCTAAATTTGTAGCCTTACTCGCACCTTGAGGATCAGTTGATATCATGTAATTACCAAAACCACAATCTTGATAGAAAATCAGAGCTTTCGGATCATCTGAGGGAAAGACTGTGTATTTAGCTTTTGTTTCAGGTTGCAAAATAACTCTTTGTTTTCCAACTGTGATCATTGCCTGAGACCAATCCATTCTAATTTCCCCTCCCATATCTTTACATAAGGTGTGACTCAACAACATGCCATAACTAGCAGGGATGTTAGCCACTAGAATCGTCAACTTGATTCTCTTGGCAGGGTGTGCTACTAAAGCGACTTGTGCATCCTTAATTTCCCCTAATAAAGGAACCTGCTTGGAATCCATGGAGTAACATTTGCCAAAGGTCTTTGTTAAGGTTAAACCTAAAGCTTTTGCTATGGATGAGGGCATGAAATTATCTAATGCTCCTGAATCTATTATACAATTGCTCAATTTATGCCCATTAATATATAAGGACACATAGAAAGGTTCTAGTTTATTTTCAAGATTGGGTTCAACCCATTCAGCTTGTTGAGGAATAGTTCTTGATGAGACTTTGGGAATTACCAAAGCAGGGCTGACATTTTCATGTGCTAGAGAATCACTACTCATTGGTGTTTGGGTTTCACATGCTAAGGCGTGAGCATCATTTCCTTTGACTAATTCTACTAGTCTATCTAACTCTCTTGGATTCAACTTCAGATACTCAACTGGAGTAATCTGAACACAAGATGATTTGCAAAATTCAATGATATCAAAAGGATTATTAAATGAATAAGAACTCGAAGAAGCAACTTCTTGAACAACTTTTGAAACACCTCCATGACAAGTCAAAATTTCCTTTCCTTTCACAGTGCTGTGGACGGGTGTTACAACATCTTGAGATTTCAAATTTTGTTGAGTTCTAGTAAGAATTGCATATGAGGGATCTTCCAAAGAGACCAACATGTTTCCTCCCCTTTCTGAGTTGGAGACATATTCCATATAATGAATTTCAGAGTCGCCAGGTATACTTTGGGAACCTCCTTCATCAGCTTCTAAGATTGTTTCTCCTTTACTGATCATTTGAGAAAAATGAACCATCTCTGAACACGAAGAACCATCAGTTAAATGAAACACACATGTGTTTGTCCTGAGGGGTGGTGCTTCAATAGAAAGTCTTTGTTGTACAAGGGGTAGTTATAATTGTCTTCCTCCACTTCCTCCCTATTGATTAGGATATTTCCTGGGAATTTCTTGGTATGGTTGAGAATAGGAAGTTCTTGCTTTAGGAGCATGTCTCTTTAGGGCAATTACATCATTCATTAACCATTGGATGACAGGATCTAAAGAAGTTGTAGGTTGGGCATTAGATTTTTGTACTTCTCTTTTCCATTTACCTGTTGTGATCAAATCATCTTCTAATTCAACTGCAAGAGTTTTAGCGGCGTTCAAATCTGCAACCCTTTGCCTATGAATCGGGAAACTTATTTCAAAGGGCATAGAATTAATAAAAACATTTGAGATTGTCATCTAAGGGATTTTGATTAACTAGAATCTTGTGTAAGATCTTATCAAACCTTGCCATAAAGTCCCTCATGGATTCAGGAATTTCCTTTTTTAACTGGGATAACTGGGCTAAGAGGGAATGTTCATCTTCAGCTACCTTAAATCTAGCTTTAAATCTTGTCTTTAGATCTTGCCAGATTGTTATCACACTGTTTGGAAAGTGATAAAACCAATCAGTCGCCACCCCTATTAGTGTTTGGACAAATAGCTTGATAGCCACATCCTCATGTTGAACCGCTATTACTCCACAGGCTACACTGAAAGCATTTAGGTTCTCATCAATGGTGACCATCCCATCCCCACTAAATTTGGGCAAATGATCCCTAGCACCTTTTGGCAAGGGGTTAAGATTCAAACCTAAATTTAATGGGACTACAACTGCCCCCATGGGTTATTTGTTGTCATTGGGAGTATGATATTAAGAGGGGTCGGATTAAATGAAATCGGCAAGGCAACACCATGCAAGATCAAAGCTTGACAAACTAGAGATGCAGGTGATGACGATAATGGTGATGGAGGTCTACTTATTTCCCTTTGTTGAGATGAGAAGGTGGGTTGAAAATTTAAACTCTGCAACTCTTCAAAGATAGGATCAGAAACCCCCTCCCTTCTCTGGGATCTGGTATACAGCCTAGAGTCCAGTGTGGAACAATCACGGTAACAAACATCTGGGATTCTGTAATTGATTGTCAGGGACTTGAATAAAGAAAACCCTAGGAACAATTACCCTTTCAAAGACTAACATAGGCTGATATGCTTGTCTTTCTATTTTGTCAAGGAGAGCACTTATTCTATCATATTCAGCTCGACTTCTTCTATATCTCCAAGCTAGAGTATCTAACTCAGAGATAATGTTACTTTTCTCTTCTTGTACCCAATTTAAATTTGGTTGTAAAATAGGCAAAAACCCTTCATGAGGCAACACCATTTATAAAGAACAAAGCATAACTATAACGATGACCTTGTTTTAAAACCAATTGCTCTCGTTCTCCCCAGCAGAGTCGCCAAAAATCTATTGGTAAACAGATTTGTCTTCCTTTATTTATTTAATCTTTATTCTCTATAGCTTGAGAAATGAAAGATAAATTTTCCACCAAACAGTTGGATAATCATTATATTGATTAACCTCTAAATTAAGGTACAACTCCCTTTAATAAATATTCAATCAACTCCAAATTACACACAATCAATATTATGCTTTTCACCAGAAAGCACAAAAAGGTAATTGCATTCACCAGTCAACACAAAATGAATGCAAGTACTGATTCATATATAACTCTTTGCATAAAGCCGACAGACTTCTCATGTACACTAAAAAAAATGAAAAGCTTAAAAGATGAAATTCACTGATAATTTTCTGTGCACATAGAAAGTTGTAACAAATCTTTCCTTGAAACAGATTCTCACAGAAATCAAATTCCAAACATCAAACACATAGATTTGAAGTCAAAGATAACTGTTAATAAGATTTTCATTCATTGATGATCATCTACCTTCCACATAGATAAAGTTTTTCAGCCAACTTAAAGAGATAGTTTTCAAAAACAGTGAACCTCAATAAAGTCATTACAAAACATATAAATAGGTCACCAGACCAATAGTTTTCAACCATAAGTGAAATTAACTCAAAAGAGTTAATGAAAGACTACCCTAACTATATAACTAAAACTAGAAACAACTAGACTCGCTGGCAAACAACTGCCAGTAGTGCTAGTCATGTCATCGATTCGGTCTCAGTCGGATTGCCCGAGTTGTTATTTTGGATAAACACCATAACTGCCTTTGCCGCACTCCACTCTCGATGCACCTTCAAAAATTCCTGAATTACAGTTACATGCGGCACGCTGATGTGTATTACTCTTTGCTTCCATAGCTCTTTCTTTCTCTTCACCATCTGCACTTTGTCCTTGTGTGAATCCAAGTGATCTACACAAACTGTGAGCATTGATTCCACTTTGGAAATCCTCATAAAATCTTCCATAGCCAAGGATTTCTCCACTTTGATTTGTTTAATGTGGCTACTAAACTGATTAATCATCTTCGTAGTATCTTCCTTAAGCAATTGGACATCTACGCAGCGCAAATCCTTTTGCATGGTCGTCCTCAAGGTTGTTAGTTCACCTCGTAGACTTGCTGATTCACTATGACCCTGTTCAATGATTTGGTTGCGCCACTCAATACTTTCTTTGCAAATAAACATTACATCCTCATTTAACCCTGGAACTTGTCTTTCAGCAAGAAAATTCATCAAGCCATAACAATGAATATCGCGCATTTGCTTCGAAATCACTACCCATTTAGTCTTTTCTTTTTTCCATGAGATTAGGTCGGTATCCAACTCCTTGGTAACTTCATTAGCATCTTTGAAAATCTGGACTAAATCTGTTATGTAATTGGTTCCTTTATGCATGATCGAAGTGAGCCATTCTGAGAAAACCTCAACAATCATCTTGTTTCGTTGAACCTCATCGAAGAATTTCTGATTACCTGGCGATTTTGAACTAAAGGGCACTGAGCTTTGAGACAACGGCAATGGACTGTTCTATAGAGCATGAATATATTGAGTGATTTGCATTAAATTCTACTTTAATTCAGCCTTGTCTTTTTTGTCCTTCCAAGTGCGAGAGATAATCTGTTTGGTCGAAGTCTCCAAATGCTTCACATCCACTACTCTGGTTTTGACCCCCAAATCAAATCGTTCAGTGGCATAATCCGCCTCTGAAGCAGCAACAACACCTTTATCAAATGTGGGTTTGGCAATGTCTGTAGTCCAATGTTTTGTTTCTTCGTCAAAACCAATCATAGCCTCCATTTTTAGCCTTTTAGGCTTCGTGGATTTTCCCAGACATTTACTCACAACATTCTCCATTGACACTGAAATAGAAACCACATTTCTTTTTCTAGTAATTGAGTCACTTAACCACTTAGGTGCCAGAGTCAGTTCCTTAGATGGCATGGGGGGAGATCCTTCTGAAGGCGGCAGTGTAGCACTGTGTGCGTGAGACCGGATATCAAGTGTCCCTGAGTCCTGGATAGTAGCATATGCGACAGTTGAAACCTTGTCTGCATCGGAAACAAGGGATGCCATATTGCACGGTACTTCCTCTGCATCCAAATCAAGAATGAGATGGGTAGCCGGCAACTGAAAACTCTTCTTGGATGTTGGCCTGGTAACCCGACCACCAATAGAAAGTGTAGCCTTGGTGTCAAGTTTCTCCTCTTTAATCTTTGTCCACCTTTTTCCTGCAATAGAAACAAGGATGTTAGTTAAAACAAAATTTTTGCTTGCGGTCTTCCTCTTCCCATTTTTGTTTCTTGAACTGGTTGCTCTCGTCGGATGAAATCGAAAACTCCTAAACCAATTTTCTATCGTGCAAATTACATTGAAAGTGTGTGTCTGAATGCTATCTTCCATATTTTTACTCCAGTCCACTTCTGGGAGAGGTTCATTATGTACTTGTTTCATAAACTCTGAATCCAGTACATCTTCATTATCAATAGTGACACCTGAAGAATCCATTGGCAATTTCATGTCATGAATCTATTTCAAAGTTAACCTGGACCAACTCCTCTTTCTCCTTCAAATTCATCTGGCCAATCCTCTCAATAATCCTCTAACTGGGACACATGTTGATCAAGTACTATCTTCTTCACATATTGGGCAATAAAACCTTTACTATCAAAGTTATCCCTTTTCACAAAGGTTTTCAAATGAAATCTCTTAAACTCTAGCTCAAGATTCAATGCATCAAAGATAGACCTACAACTGTAATGGCATAATTCGATGGGAAAAATTCCACTTGTGCTAGAATCTTCACCATAATCCTTTGCGACATAGGCTAGCTACCTAGAAACTTAAATCAAAATATAGGAGTGTGGAATATACCTAGGTAGCCTGAAGGGTTCACCTTTAAAACCTCCAACACTTATGTAAGTGAAGTGATTAAATTGTGTAAAGAAATTGCCATAGATATTAACTAGTTCAACCACTTCTGCAGACATTCTCCTATGCAAGTTGTATTGTAATTCAAAGGTCAACCTCCCAGCAAAAATGTCATTCCAGCGAAGATAATCATCAACATGTCCTTTTAAAGTCAAATGGGGGTGATTCTCATAAATTTTAATGCCTTGAACCCATTTAGCATGGAATAATCTAGACCATTCCCTCACACAAGCTAGCATATATAACAAGTATGAAAACATATAGAAATTCGACATTCTCGGGTAATTACTCAAACCCTCGTGCAACCTTTCTGCAATAACGGTTCCCCAGTCAATGAACCAATTTTTGTCTAGAGTGACCTAGATGAAGAAATACATCCAATCTTCCCAATAGAAGGAGTGTGAATTTCCCTTAACTCTGCTCAACAATATTACCAAATCTTTGATTGCAGAAATTAAATGCTCATGGGTTAAGGGTCTTGGCAACCTGGAGCACCCTTTTTGAAACTTCAAAAGCCAATTTCGCGCAATGACAGTTCTATAATATTGCTTTTTCTCAGAGAAAATTCCATAAGATTTTCCAATTGTCCAGTCTTCATAGGGTTCCCGATGTGGGATACCCATGGCAGCCATTACTGTTTTTCTATCAATGGATAACAAAACCTCACCATTATTTTTCCTTATGCATCTGTTACCTTTATCATAGTGATTCATACATTCTAAAACCAATTCAGGGCAAGGAGCAGCTGTGGGAAATGTGGCTACTTCCAATAAACCGCTCTGTGCAATATCTCTCATCATAGGATCAGCGACTGGGTTTCGTACTCTTTCTAGGAAATCATCTAAATCTAGTTGAACTAAAGTTGTATCACCTAGCTCTGGTAAGGAACTTACAAGGGAAGAAGAGCTCACTAATTTAGGCAGAGTGGGCCTCATGCTTAGCTCACGATTTTCTCCAATCAGCCCAGACAAAGAAGAAAAGTGAAAATGGAAACAAACAGCTAACAAAATACCCAGATCTTTTCTAAAACAAACTACAACAATTGGGAAAGTTGTTGAACATACCTTCCTCTGTCATCTGCAAACCCCTGTCGCAGCCTATTTTTCCTGCTCCAAAAATTTCTTCTTAACACTTATCCAAAAATGATAATCTCAACATAACAACTACTCAATTTAAAAGCCGAGAAAATCTTACCCATGATTACCACGAACTATCCCCATTACTCTTCACTAGTGCGACCTTACTCTAAAATGACCGCGTTCGAGCATGCCTTAAATGCTAAGTCACTTCGTATCTAACAATATGGATCCTCAGACCACACTTGCTATAAATGATAGATTTCAAATCATTAAAGAAAGAATATTCCTCTTCTCTACCGCCGTTTATCATATCTTAAAATTTGTGCCGCCACCTCATGCCAAGTCACATGATCTCCAAGAAGCCTAAACATCGAACTTTGATCCTTGCGAAACCATCGCAACATAAATCATAAGCATGACAAATCTTGAACTTTGAACCTTGAACCAAAAAGGTTCAAGTTCAAGGTTCAAAGAATGTAAAACACCGACAAGGACTAGGGAAGACTTAAAGCCACGCGGGAGGAAAAACTTTTAATACAACGCCCATTGAACTTTGAACCTTGAACCAAAAGGTTCAAGTTCAACACAGTGAAACTTAAACAAGATAGCAATGACCGGATTACATGGGGAATTTTAAGCAAATGAATCGACCAACGAACCCGATGGGGGCATAGCTCAAACAAGGAGACATATAGAATGGAAATTTTTATATGTGCCGCCAACACATCCCCACCATGGTTTTTCCCATTTGGGTTTCCACGTGAAAAATATGTGTGTCATGAGTTGTGCATTTTTCATGTGATGATTAAGTATTCTTTGTTTAAGTGATTATGCATGCACAGCTAATGGTTATGGTATTGATGATATAACACATGCATATGTTTTTGGGTGAAGTAGTTATCAAGTATTAAATGTATTTGAAGTGTTCAAACTTATCGGTCTATGCGGTCTGAAATCTTACTGTGTTTAACTGGTATTGCCATGGTTAAGTTTAGTGATGAAGACAACCAGTTAGTGTTGTTTTACTTGATAAGTTGTTGGAAAGTTTTTGTCTGTACTAATTCACCCCCCCCCTTCTCAGTACCAGTTAGGGTATTTGTTGTTCATCATTATTCATCATGAGCAACCTGATGGATTTTCACTGATAGATGATAAAGATATGGTTTGCAGATTGAAGAAAGATTTATATGGATTGAAACAGGCTCCTAGAGCTTGGTATGCAAGATTGGATAAATATCTTTTGAAGCTTGGTTTTACTAAAGGAAGTGCTCGTAGTAATTTATATTATAAGATCACTGATGATGATATTCTGATTATTAAAGTATTTGTTGATGATATCATTTTTGGAGGAGAAGATAAATTGTGCATGGAATTTTCTAATAATATGAAGAATGAATTTGAAATGTCCATGATTGGTGAGATAAGTATTTTCTTAGGTTTGCAGATTACTTAAACTAACAAAGGCATTTTTATCTGTCAAACTAAGTATCTAAGGGAATTCCAAACTGGTAAGTATTCTTATGGTGACAAGTGAGAAATTATCTATCAAAGATACTTTTACACCGATAAATCTGACAAGGTATAAGTCTACGATTGGTGGTCTGTTATATTTAACTCAGACTAGAGCTAATGTTATGAATGCAGTAAGTATTGTTTCAAGATATCAGAGTAATCCTAAATAAAATGATGAATGCGTAGTAAAGAGGATATTCTAGTATTTGCAAGGAACAACCGAATATGGCTTATGGTATTCTAGAAATGATGATTTCACTTTATGTGCATATACTAACTCAGATTAGGCAGGAGATACTGATGATAGGAAGAGAACTTCTTGTGTAGCTTTCTTTCTTGGAAAGAAATTGTTTTCATGGATCAGCAAAAAACAGTCATGCATTTCTTTATCTACTGCAGAAGCTGAATATGTTGCAGCAGCAACTAATTGCACTCAATTCTTATGGATGAAGCAAATGTTGAAGGATATCAAGGTAAATTGTAGTGAACCGGTAGTTATCTACTGTGATAACTCTGCAACTATTGACATGTCTAAGAATCCAGTATTTCATTGTAAGACTAAGCATATATCAATAAAGTATAACTTTCTGAAGGATAAGGTAGAAGGAAAGGAAGTCAAATTGGTTTATGTGAACACTAAAGAACAGATTGCAAATATATTCACTAAACCACTATCTAAGGAATCATTTGAGTATTTGAGAGATAGGTTAGGGGTTTATGCTCCTCCGATAGAGACTTGATTGATGTTGTTTGTCATTAGTCTGGCATGCATTATCAAAGATATTATTCATTCCGACACTGATGAGTGGTGCTACTACTCAAGGGGAGTAGTTAGCTTTGAAATTCAGAGGTTTATATTCTTGCTTTGATATTTGTGTCATATTTTTGGCATTGATGTCAAAGGCAGAGAGATAGTAATGTGAAAAATAAATTCACAACTTTACAGAGATATCATTCACAGGGGGAGAGTTATTCAGGAGATTGTTGGTTGTCTTCCACAAGGGGAGACTTGTTTGGCATTTATTGGTACTTAGATGTATGTCACATCTAGTGTTGCCATCAATACCAAAGGGGGAGATTGTTGGTATTGTGGATAAATTGATTATGTGTTGCATTGATGTTTTGTCATTGATGTCAACACTAGTTGTTATGGTTGGTTACCGACAGACAGGTTTTGGTTACTGGTACAAGATCTAGTGTTACCGACAGAAGAGACTATCTGTTGGACACTTCCAGCATGTTTGATTTTATGTTTTACATACTTCTGGAGCATGTTTTGGTCAGTTGGCATTGACTTGGTAATCAGATTCTATCATACACTCTTGTAAACCCTTACCAACATTGGTTTAAGGTTTAACCGATAAGGAATCTTGATAGTATGCATAAGTGGTGTTGGTGCAACTTCTAGATGGTTTTCAGGATGCTGAAGATGTTCTTTGATCGTGCTTCAACTGTTTGAAGATATTGCTTTGGCATGGTGGACCTAGAATAGGTCTGGTACATATCTAGGTTATGGACCGGTATCATGTTAACATGTACACTACACATTACTGAGATGTTCTATGAATTAGTTATTGTTGTTTTGGTCTTAAGTCGACATGGCATATCATTATAATATGGATTTATGTATTGATCTTATTGTAATATCTTTTAGGTGGCCGACCTAATTGGTTTAGGCCTTAGGGTTGGTATAAAATAATGTAAGATCTCATTGTAGATCATGGGGAATATGTGTCATGGTCTTGGAATGCAATATCATATATGAAGGAGATTTGGTCGATCATAGGTGATCGAACTGGGATTAAGGAAGAGGTCAAAGGCCTCTGGTATTGAGCCTAATCGGGACTGTAATCAGGCATGGTAGATGCTATCTCTGGCAGTTCACTCTATTGGATTGTTGTCCATTCATCTTGAGGTGGTTTTAACCTCTGTAGTTAGTGAGACTCTTTTTGTAATGAGCAGTACACTCTAGGCAGTGTGCCTTCCAGCATGTGCAGGCCCCTCATTGTATCACATACTTTGTGTAGATGTGTCATCTAATTGTGGGTGGGCTTCCCACCGTGGTTTTTCCCTTTCCAGATTTTCCATGTACAAATCATGGTGTTATGTGGTATGGTTGCATTGTGTTGATTCTCTGTTTCATTATTAAGTTTCATTGCTTACCGGTATCTGTTTCTTGTTGGCATTACAATCGAAAGGAGATTGTTGGCATTTCAATAAGGATATTGAGAAGGTTGTTGGAGATTATTGATATAACTAATGAAGGTTGATTTTTTGATTCAGTATGATGTTGCCATATCTTGAGAAGTATGTTTTGATGAGTATTAAGAGGTCGGTAAGTGACACTGAAAGAATGTGATAATGAAGGGGAGAATTAAGTTATTCAATGAGAAACTATTACCGAGTTAGACAATGATGAGATCATGTTGTTTTGATTGTTTTGATATCCTACACATGTTGTTGATTATAAGCTTAATACTGTATTATGTCACCGAGCAAAGAACCTAGTCGATAAACCCTAAGGTTATCGATATCGGTTAAAGAAGGCAGAATGTCTACCGAGTGAAGTTCAGTATTTACCAAGTTTCAACTAAGTTATAATAGATCGCATTGGATGGATAAAAGCATTATTTAATGAAGGATGCTGATGAGCTGGAGATGAATAAATGATTGGTATGTCGTACAAGAAGTTTGTTAAGAATCTACGGCAATGGAAAATCAAGAGGAAGATCTACAGCACAGATTGAACCACAATAACCTAGCACAAGTTCCTAGGAAGGAATGCAAGTTCCAAGGCAAGGTAAAATGTTTTCAGATCGAAGGATACATTGAACCTAGTCAAGTTTGATGATTTGATGGCTAAGATTGATCATGGGAAATGTGATCAAGGAGATTAAGCGGTTAGAAAATTGTTTATAAATAAGGAATTGTTGATAAACAATGAATGCGGGCAAATGTATGCACAGTGATGCTTCAGTAATGATTATCGAGCACAGAAGCTTGAAGATCTGATTGAAGAATATATTGAGAAGCCCAGCAAGCCCAACAAGGGACAAGATAAGTCTTATGACAAGATTATTTTGAGCAAATAGAATCTGCTTTAGCATTTCAGATGTGAATTTGCAGATATATTTTATTACTGTTATTTATTTTGTAAGTGACAGAAAATCTCTTAACCGACTGGACCTAACAGTCTTATTTGTAAATCCTCTAGCAAGGTAAGATTCTAAATGAGTGTTTGAAATCCTTTGACAAGGTCACTTCTAACAAAGTGCAAGACTCTAACAAGTCTGAGGGAAATCCCTTAATTGGGTCACATCTAGCAATGTGTTTGTAATCTTTAACAGGATTTGCTTTTAATCGAGCATACTCTAGAAGGGTATATTTCTTAGTGGGTCCGAAATCCCATAGTGGTTTTTCCCTATTTGGGCTTCCACGTTAAATCTGGTGTTATATGTGTTGTGATGTTATCTATTGATGAGTTTGAATGTTTTACAATTTTGGTTATATATTCTGAAGTATAAGCTACCGAGGTTGAATCTGTTGAATATATTGAAGATTAAGTTTGTATGATTCACCCCCCCCCCTCCCCTCTCATCTTATTATCTATTAGCATCAGAGCTTTACAATTGGTATCAGAGCTTTGGACTTCGGAAGAAAAGTTTAAAGGTACTTGAGGCAAAGATCCAAAGATGTATAAAAGAGATGCACCAAAGCTGAACAAGTTAAGTTTCTCCACATGGCAGAAAAGGACGAAGCTGCACTTATCAGGATTTGGAGAATATGTGACATATTATTTGGAGAATGATTACATAGCACCTAGCACCAACCCGATGACCATGGAAGAGATAAAGGCAAAGCAAGAACATATTCAAGCTATGATTGAAATAACATCAACATTGACCGACTCAGAGTTTAATGATCTAGAAGGCTGTAATGATGCAAAGGCGATGTGGACCAAGCTCATATCTGTGTATGGTGGTGATGAACATGTTCAAAGAGAAAAAGTAGATAGTCTAAGAGGACAACTTAAATCCATGAGAATGAATGAAGGTGAGAACATAACCCAATACAGTACAAGGTTAAAGGAAATTGTCAATCAAATCAACAAAAAGATGTAACAAGTAAGTTGTTGAGAACCCTTCTACCTGCTTGTGCCATTCGAGTCTTTGCAATCAATGAATTAAGGTATGTACCAAATATGCCAGTCTCTTTGGATGCCACTATCAGTAAGCTACATGCATTTGAGTTAAGTAATTTTGATAACAGTGTGTCTTCAGTAAATAAAGTAGAATCTACATTCAGTTCTTTTCATATTGGTGAATCTGATGACTACAATGATAGAATGAATAAGTATTTTGAAGGAAATCATAGTGGAGCAAGTGAGAGATTTCGTAGAAACATGGAAGAAGTACACAAACTGTATGAGGAAATCAGAAAGAAAGAAGAGTTTGAAGCACTATTAGCCAGAAGGTTACCGAGAGGGAAAGGTAAGTATAAAGGAAAGCTACCTTTGAAATGTTTCAATTGTGATAAAATAGGACATATGGCTTCTAACTGCCTTGACAAAGAATCTAGTGAAAAGAGAGAGTACCGAGAAGATAGACAGAAAGACAACCAATACAGAGGACACCGAGACTTCAGAAGAAGAGATAGAAAGACATTCCTAGTAGCTGATGAGGAATCCAATGATGATAAATCTGATGAAACTGATACAGAGGAAGTTGTTTATGTGGCTATTAAAGATAGATCAGATGAAGAAAGGTATGAAGAAAAAGCCCTAATATCTCAGATAAATAAACATGATTTTTGGATCATAGATAGTGGATGCTCACATCACATGATAGGTGATAAACACAAGTTTGTTAAATTAGAAGACTATGATGGAGGATATGTAAGATTTGGTAATGATGCACCATGTCCGGTGAAAGGTAAAGGATCTATAACACTCCTTGACAATGCTAAATGTGATGATGTATACTGGGTTGAAGGTTTGAAATACAATTTGTTGAGTGTAGCACAGCTAAACAATATAGGATACTGAATAGAATTCCAGAAGGGATGTGTCAAAGTTCATGACAAACATGGAAAGTTGGCTTCTACCAAGACACAAACAAAAGTTAATACATTTCATCTTGACTTAACTCAGAACAAATGTCTATATGCAAAAATAGAAGATACCTGGTTATGGCATAAAAGGTTTTGTCATGTAAATTTTGATAATCTGATCAAAATAAGTAAGAAGCACCGAGTAAGAGGTCTACCGAGCTTAGAAAAACCTGAGAATGCTATGTGCTGAGGATGCTAGATGGGTAAGATGACAAGATCAAGATTTACAAGTAAGTCCTACACTTCTAAAGGAATTTTAGACCTAGTGCACACCGATCTTTGTGGTCCTATGAAAGTTCAAAGTTATTATGGTGATAAATATTTCATATTATTTGTGGATAATTACTCAAGAATGATGTCAGTTGTGTTTTTAAAAGAAAAATCAGAAGCTTTTCAAATGTTTAAATGGTACAAGGCAAGAGTTGAAAATGAAACAGGAAGACAGCTGAAATGTCTTAGATCTGAAAGAGGAGGAGAGTTCACTTCTGATGAATTTAACTTATTTTGAAATGATCATGCTATAAAGAGACAAGTGTCTGCACCAAGAACTCCACGGCAAAATGGGATAGCTGAGAGAAGAAACAGATCTATTGTAGATTGTGCCAGAACCCTGATGATAGAAAAGAGGGTACCTCAAACATTTTGGAGAGAAGTAACCAGCACTGCAGTTTACACCCTGAACTGAGTACAACTGAATAAAGGAACTATGAAGACACCATATGGAATCTGGTATGACAAGAAACCTAATTTAAGTTATTTTAAAATCTTTGGAAGTAGATGTTATGTTCACAAAGATGACAGAAATGGAAAGTTTGATCAGAAAAGTGAGGAAGGAACATTTCTTGGTTATTCTTCTAGAAGTAAAGCATGTAAATGTCTGATCAAATCATCTAACAAAATAGTAGAAAGTGAAAATGTGAAAATTGATGAATTTGCAAAAAGAAATGATGAAGGAAATTCCAAAGAACCAGAAAATTATGAAGAATTTGTTTATGTTCAACCGAGAAGTCCTACCGAGAAAGTTGCTGAAGAAAATGAAGATAATATCCAGTTACCGAGTGATGAAGAAGATTATACAGAGCCTACTGAGCCTATATTAGCCAAATATATCAAAAGAAATCATGCATCAAGTTAGATTATAGGAGATAAGGATGATCCAGTCATGACAAGGAACAAACTGAGACTAAACACATGTCTGATATCTGAATTTGAACCTAGAATAGTAAAATAGGCATTTAATAATGAAGATTGGGTAAATGCTATGACAGAAGAGATTGATCAAATCAAGAAGAGTGAAACATGGACATTAGTCCCAAGACCGAAGGACAAAAATATATTAGTACAAAGTGGATTTTCATAAACAAGCTAAATGAAAAAGGTGAGGTCATTCAGAACAAAGCAAGACTAGTTTGCAAAGGTTATGCTCAAGAAGAAGGAATAGATTATGGTGAGACTTTTGCACCTGTGGCTAGAATTGAGGGAGTGAGAACATTGTTGGCATATGCTGCTTTCAAAAATTTCAAGGTATATCAAATGGATGTTAAATCTACATTTTTGAATGGTATACTAGAAGAAGAAGTTTATATTGAACAGCCTGAAGGATTTGTTGAAGATAAGAATAAAGATCAGGTATGTAAATTGAACAAAGATTTATATGGTTTAAAGGAAGCACCTAGAGCATGGTATGAGAGTCTGCACTCTTACTTAATCAAGATTGGTTTTATAAGAACAAGTGAAAACAACAATATGTACATGAAGAATGATGAGGACAATGGAATACTAATCTCAGCCATATTTGTTGATGATATTATTTTTTGTGGAAATGATTCTCTATGCAAGAACTTTGGAAATGAAATGTGAAAAGAATTTGAGATGTCATTAATCGGTGAAATAAAGTATTTTATAGGTTTACAGATACTGCAAATGAAAGATGAGATTTTCATTACTCAATCCAAGTACATAAAGGAAATCTTGAAGAAATTTGGAATGGAGGATTCTAAACCTGTAAGTACTCCTATGAATACTAATTGTAAACTATCAAAGAATGATGAATCTGCATCTGTTGATGAGACACTTTACTGATCTATGATTGGAAAGCTGCAATATGTTGTTATAGCACATGTAGTAGGAATAGTTGCAAGATTTTCTGCAGATCCCAAAGAAACCCATATGACAACAATCAAGAGAATTTTTAGATACCTAAGAGGCACAGAAGAATATGGCTTAGTATATGAAAAGAGGAATGATTTTGATTTAAAAGTTTATACTGATGCTGATTGGGCAGGAAACATTGATGACAGGAAAAGCACAAGTGGTTGAGCTTTCTTCTTGGGAGAAAGACTAGTAAGTTGGCTTAGCAAGAAACAAGGATGCATTTCACAGTCAACAACTGAAGCTGAATATGTCGCTGTAGCATTGAATTGTACCAATATAGCATGGATCAAGCAACTATTGGAAGGTATAAATGAGAAAGTTACCGAGCCAGTAACTATATTCTGTGATAATACTAGTGCCATTAACATTTCAAAGAATCCGGTAATGCACTCTAAGGCAAAGCATATCTCTATAAAGTATCATTATCTCAGAGAAGAAGTTAAAGAGAAGAAAGTTGTGTTGGAATATATCAATTCAAAGGAGCAAATAGCAGACATCTTCACAAAGCCATTGCCAAGGGACACTTTTGAGTATCTTAAAAGCAAGTTAGGGGTCCTACCCCTATCTTCTACTCACTGATAGAGTTCGGTGAAAGCATCAATTCGATGACTCTATAGAATACTATTTGTGGATTGATGTTGATTTACGCACTTTAGGAGATTTTCTAAAGGTGTGCAGGAAATAGTGAATAGAGACAAGTTTCTCCGACCGAGACTGAGATGATACATGTGTAACACAGCAAGGCAAATCACTTCACATGGGAAGAAACCATGAATTAGCTCTTTTTCTTTTTGGCATTGTTGTCAAAGGGGGAGAAGACTAAATGGTGAAGATAGACAAAATGGAGAAGACAACAGAAAACTAATGATAGGGGGAGAAGACTTCAGGAGAAGGCTCAAAATAGCTCAAGGATAATAGGAGAAGTCTAAACAACAATCTGAATCTGAATCAGTTGGAATAAATCAAGTTGGTTTTGCCATCAATGCCAAAGGGGGAGATTGTTGGCATTTCAATAAGGATATTGAGAAGGTTGTTGGAGATTATTGGTATAACTAATGAAGGATGATTATTGTCTTAATAATATTATTTTGTCATTGATGTAAAGAAATTGATTTTCTGATTCAGTATGATGTTGCCATATCTTGAGAAGTATGTTTTGATGAGTATTAAGAGGTCGGTAAGTGACACTGAAAGAATGTGATAATGAAGGGGAGAATTAAGTTATTCAATAGGCAACTATTACCGAGTTAGACAATGATGAGATCATGTTGTTTTGATTGTTTTGATATCCTACACATGTTGTTGATTATAAGCTTAATACTGTATTATGTCACCAAGCAAAGAACCTAGTCGATAAACCCTAAGGTTATCGATATCGGTTAAAGAAGGCAGAATGTCTACTGAGTGAAGTTCAGTATTTACCGAGTTTCAACTGAGTTATAATAGATCGCATTGGATGGATAAAAGCATTATTTAATGAAGGATGCTGATGAGCTGGAGATGAATAAATGATTGGTATGTCGTGCAAGAAGTTTGTTAAGAATCTACGGCAATGGAAAATCAAGAGGAAGATCTACAGCACAGATTGAACCGCAATAGCCTAGCACAAGTTCCTAGGAAGGAATGCAAGTTCCAAGGCGAGGTAAAATGTTTTCAGATCGAAGGATACATTGAACCTAGTCAAGTTTGATGATCTGATGGCTAAGATTGATCATGGGAAATGTGATCAAGGAGATTAAGCGGTTAGAAAATTGTTTATAAATAGGGAATTGTTGATAAACAATGAATGCGGGCAAATGTATGCATAGTGATGCTACAGTAATGATTACCGAGCACAGAAGCTTGAAGATTTGATTGAAGAACAGATTGAGAAGCCTAGCAAGCCCAACAAGGGACAAGATAAGTCTTATGACAAGATTATTTTGAGCAAATAGAATCTGCTTTAGCATTTCAGATGTGAATTTGCAGATATATTTTATTACTGTTATTTATTTTGTAAGTGACAGAAAATCTCTTAACCGACTGGACCTAACAGTCTTATTTGTAAATCCTCTAGCAAGGTAAGATTCTAAATGAGTGTTTGAAATCCTTTGACAAGGTCACTTCTAACAAAGTGCAAGACTCTAACAATTCTAAGGGAAATCCCTTAACCGGGTCACATCTAGCAATGTGTTTGTAATCTTTAACAGGATTTGCTTTTAACCGAGCATACTCTAGAAGGGTATATTTCTTAGTGGGTTCGAAATCCCATAGTGGTTTTTCCCTATTTGGGTTTCCACATTAAATCTAGTGTTATATGTGTTGTGATGTTATCTATTGATGAGTTTGAATGTTTTACAATTTTGGTTATATATTCTGAAGTATAAGCTATCGAGGTTGAATCTATTGAATGTATTGAAGATTAAGTTTGTATGATTCACCCCCCCTCTCATCTTATTATCTATTAGCATCAGAGCTTTACATTTCTGATATTCTGGTACTTAATGTTTATGTGATCTGGTTAAAGGTTATTAAGTGGTTGGATCTGTATAATCTGTTAACAACTGATTCAACGCCCCCTCTTAGTTGTTCACTGGTTATCCTAACAGCACTAACACCTTGGATTTTGGCCAGTGGTAACCCTTGCACCTGAAAAAGAGGTGACCACCAAAGGTTGTGTTGATTCATGGAGATCCCATCACGAAAACCATCACCCGCCCACCGGAGCCAAGGCTTAATAGCTTCCCAAGCACGCCAAATGCTTTTAACAACCAAAGTAGCTTGGATCTAAACTGGGTCTTTCATAATGAGAAGGGTTTGAAAACCAATCCCCTTCCAAGCTGACCTATTGGTAGGAAACCCCAAAGAAATGCATACCAAAGAAGGATTTTCCAAGCCTCGTCACCAGGTAAGGCTCTAATGATCCATTTAGCATATAAAGCAAGCCCTTGTTTTTGGGTAGAAATAAGGCCAAGCCCTCCTGACTCCTTGGGAAGGCAACAATACTCCCAAGAAACTCTGTGAAAACCTTGATGGTCAGAACCAGAGGCCCAAAGAAAAGCCCGCAAAAGTCTTTCGAACTTCACATAAGAGGCCTTGGAAGGAGCCCAACATGAAGAATAATAGACATGAGTGGCAGCCAAAAACTTCGAACAAATTTGAAATTTTCCAACTAGAGAGAGAGGCTTGGTAATCCAATAGGCTAATTTTTTCTCAATCCTAGCTAATACAGCATTCCTAAGATCCACAGGCGAAGCTTGAAAGGCAAAATGAATGCCTAGAAAGCAAAAAATTTTGCCATGCTGAAGCCATTTCCAGTCATATTGAAGAATCCAAGGCGAGAAGAAAAGACTGCATATAACATTGCGTCTTGTGCCATTGAATGGCCAAGCCAAAAGCCAAGCAAAAAGTATCCAGACATTGAAGAGCAGCCTGAACATTATCTTCTTCCTCAATGAGAGTGAGAAAGGAGTCATCCGCAAAATGACCATTGATAAGTTGAGAAGGTGACTCAGGTAGGGAGATTCCACGGATACGTCCAACAGAGATGGCGTTAGCAAGTAAGTACCCAAAACCTCTCATTTAAAAAGTTAGAGCTTCGTATTTTATCATAACCCTAAATTTCACTTACTGTTTTATACATTTCTTTTAAGTTAGATTAGAATAATTGTAAATGAATTTCTTCACAATTATTAAAGTATATTATTTTCTTTATAAAAAGTTATGTTTAAAACTAAATGTTAAAATATTTATCATAACTATTATATTTCAAAGTTTTTATATGTATGTATGTAGGTAGGTAGGTAGGTAGGTATGTATATATGTGTATGTGTGTGTGTGTGTATGTATGTGTATGTGTATGTGTATGTGTATGTGTATATATGTTTTCTTTTTATATATATGTATGTATGTATGTATTTAAAATGATATATGTTATTATAAAGTGATGATAAAAGGAATAATCATGCATAAAATACATGAAAGGAATAACCATAAAATGCATGAAAGGAATAATCATAAAATGCATGAAGAGAATAATCATAAAATGGATGAAAGGAATAATCATGTGCATACAATGCATGAAAGGAATACTCATAAAATGCATGAAGAGAATAATCATAAAATGCATGAAAGGAATAATCATGTGCATACAATGCATGAAAGGAATACTCATAAAATGCATGAAGAGAATAATCATAAAATGCATGAAAGGAATAATCATGTGCATACAATGCATGAAAGGAATAGTCATAAAATGCATGAAGAAGAGAATAATCATAAAATGCATGAAGGGAATAATCATGAAATGTAAGAAGGTAGGATTTTTATTTAAAAGGTTGAGTTTTCGAAAATTAGGAGGGGATAACATTTCATTATTTTGCAACATTCTTTCTTTTACAAATAAAAAGAATTTCACCAAATTTTGGAGAGAAAAACCCTCTTCTTGCTTGATTTTTGTATTTTAAAGATTGAATTATTTTGTGGATGGATTCAAATGGGGTTAATTGGATTGGAGTAGGAATTGGGAAGCCATCAATTATGTCCAATAATTGTACAAATTTGTTTGGTATGTTGGAGTTCTTTGCATTTTCATTTTGGAGAAAAATGAAGTAGAGCTTGTCATATCTTTTTCATTTCTTCATCTTTTGAATTAAAATTGGATGCAAATTGATTGTAGTGTGGTTTTAAGGATTCTCCATCTTTAAATACTTTCATTTGAATGTTTCATATTTGGAAAAGCATGGGTTTATATGAGGAAATGTTGCTAAACTTTCCTTGAATTATGGGAAGGGAATTTTGAATGCATTTTTGTGATGTTGGGTTCATGGAGACCAATGGGCTTAGATCTCATATTTTGGTTTTGAGTATTTTGTATTTTAAAGCTTTCGAGGTCCATCAATGAAGAATGACATCTTGGATTGGTTTTTATTAAAAAAAAAGAAAGAAATTTGAGTGTTTTAATGACAGTTTAATGTGGAATGTTATATTTATATTTTTCAGTTTTTTTTTTATTTGGCTCAATTTGAGTTTGTCTTCAATCCATTATGGTCATGGTAGAATATACTTAAAATCAAAGGAAAAATGATTAATCAAAGTTAATAAAATGATGTGTAATTCATGTACCTTAAGTATATAGTTTCAATTTGAATGTAATTCAATAAGTCATTATAAAATCACTCTTTATTCTTTCTAAAAATTTATGAAAAAATAATTAACATCAATCTAATAAATTAGCTTCAATGTTCTACACAATTATTGACATTGTTGATATGGGAAACTATATAATATCTTCAATTGACAACCAACTTGTAGTGTAGATATTAAGAGCAAGGATAGATAAATATAGGAGTACTTATGTCAAAGTTGTTCTTCTAGTGTTTGATTCAAGAGTACCTCATGATAGTTAATGATGAACAACTCAGGATTGATCTTTTCTTTTATTTATTTATCTTCGGTATACATTCAAAAGTGTAGATTTTGTAAAAGACTTTGCATTGATGGGTTACTCAATATTATCAAATAGTTCGTGAGACTTGCTTTGGCTCTTGATTACCTTTTATTCTAAGCTTCATCCCTTAAAGAATATTTTGGACTTAATTGGAAAGGACAAAGTCCCTTTCCTAAATCTCAGTGAAGGAATACATAATGGCTATATCAAATTCAATATATTTACTAAGCTTAGAATATTAAATCTTAGATATAATAGATTCACCATTTATAATACTAAATGCAACTTATTTTAATATTCAATCTTTGGGATATGGAAAATATATAATAGTTTTCAATGTTAGTGACATAAAGATGTCATACTTTGCCAAAATTAAATATGTATACTTTCATTTAAGAAAATAAGACAATGCAAGTAATACATTTATGTATCCTTATCTTAAGGATAGGCAATATCAAATATAAATTCTCTAACATTTGTTAAAGAATAATTCAATAGGATAGCCACATGGTAGAATAATTATGGGAGAGTCCTCAGATGATCATTAATATAAGAGGGATTAATGATCATTAATATAATAAGGATTAATGAAGATATCAGCACTTTAATGAAATTAAAATATCACATATTTAAAAATTTATGAAAAAGTTACTTTTCTTGATTTATTTTATAAATTCATCTAGTATTTTTTTTTTCAATAAAAGTGGAGAACCACTAATTTTATTAATTATAATTTTTTACAAACCTGGTTCAAAGAGCACGGGTAGGAAAGAACCAGGCAAAGAAAACCTCCGGTCTTGCTCATAAAAAGACCACCATTGGGTGGATATAGCATATAAAATTACATGAAAATAGGAGATTTCAACCCTCCAACCCATGTCCAACCTATCCAAAAATTCTTATAAGCCAACCCCGAGTACAATATGAGAACCCAACCCATCCAAAGCTTGGGAGCCAATTACAAAATTCACCTATTGAAAAACTCAAAAAAGGTCAAGCATGCAACCATCAAGGATGAAGAAACCAGTTGCTTGGACCCACATCTGGAGGAGGCGAAATCACCTCATACTGAGAATCAATCAAAACCTGATCATCGGGAGCAATCCCCTGCAAAGGTTCCACCATGCTTGGAAGAGACATAACTAAATTTATAGACTCAAGAAGAAAGTGTAAACTTGAAAAAACATTTACAACAGTAGCCAAGGTAACCGACGACACATGATCCAAGAAGACTTCAAGAGGAAACATAGTATCATCATAGTTATTAGAAACCAAACCTCCTCTCAATACAGAAAGTAATTCACAATGTCAGCCATTAGATAATAATTGATGCTAAGATAAAAAGCCACCATAAGGAAAATCACCAAGTTCAAAACGATAAGAAGACATAGCACGATCCAAATCAAGAGCAGAATAAAAAGAAGAATGTAAGTATGCATTCAATAATGCACGAACCAAAGAAGCATCCATGAGCATATCCATACAAACAGTAACAAACTGTGAAGCCACTTCAGCAAGGAAAACGTTAGCATTTTGCACCAGCCACCTCTAGCCCACCACCTTACGAATAGCAAAATAAAACTCCGAAGAATGTAACTTTAACAACCTACCAAGTTTCTCATCATCAAAGGCATGAGTATCCTGAAAATCACAAATCTGAACAAGCAATGAAATTTTGTAACTGGCACTATAAACATCCATCAAGAAAACATAGAAAACCATAAGAAACAAGCAATGCAAAATGCATAGAGCCGTCGAGCATATATAAAAGAATAAAAAGAAATATCATTAACTTGATTTTTTCTACCTAATAAATGATTAATTGTTAGTTTTTTTTTCCCACCTTATACAAAAATTTGGTAAATATTATTTGGAAAAAATTCTATGAGTAAAACCTATGAAGAAGATTATGACCAATTGAGCCAAGGTGAGGAATTTAGTGAGACGATAATATTACCCTCGATGATGTCAACTACAATGTGACTTTCTATGAGTGTTCTTTTGGCTTTACTATTTGTTCCTCGGGATTAAAAAATGACTCAAGGATAGGATTGGATGTTATTTAAGAGGAAGGTTATAATAGGAGAATGCATATATTTGGGTTGAGTGTCTTCTATACTTGTTTACTTTTTGTGATTAATAATTTTTTTTGTATTCCTTCAAAAAGAGAAGGGCTATTAGTTTTACGAAGTTGAATAATTTTATGTTTGGTTAACCTTATATTCTTTAAGGGATGTAGTATCATTGGATTATACATTATTTGTACAAGTTCCATTAGAATGTGATTTTAACTATCTCATTATCTATAGGCATTGCCATTAATTTTATTATAATCTTAGTACAAGATTTGGATGTGTTGGAATAGCAGATGAATATCAACCAACTTTACATGTAATTGATTTATGTCTTGATAAGCTTATAGGCATGTTTGATCAACATAGGTGAGTGGTGGTCTTTGTTCAAATCATGTTTAAACTAGTCACATGATTGTTTTGATCATCAAGAGATATGAGATGACATATTTTCTTATCAAGTAGAATTGCCAATTTGCATAGATTGATGCATTGTTATGTACATAGGTACTCTTGTATTCTTTGGTACGCTCCTGTATATGTTGCAAGTTTTTATATTTATTTTGTGTCTTCAATGTGTATTATGTGTGTATTGGACGGGTGCCAAATATGTGTCAAAAGACAAGGGTGAGTTTCCAGAGAGGTTTAAGTCTCTTCTTTAACTCATATGCTAGTAGTCGGCCCTAAAAGATCTTTGGCCAAAGTTTTATTGATCTCTTAGTATATGCTTGCTAAGTGTTGTTACAATAGCATGTCATAGATTTTAGTGTTGTTACAATAGCATAGATTTCACTCTCTTCCATATCTTAGTGTTGTTACAATAGCATGTCATAGATTTTAGATACAGTAAGTTGCCATAGATTTCATCCCCTGTCAACTTTGAGTCACTATGCATCCTCGCGCAGGGCCAGTTGTTCTTTGTGTCAAGAAGAACTCCAAAGAAGTGTAAATGCTTTGCGGTTGGGCAGTAAAGCGCTTTGGCGGTGTTCTCACCTATGTTGTAAGCGTGGGAGATAGATACTGGGAATCCCTGTTAGGATGATATTCAACTTTGTATTATATATTCTTTGTAAATTGACCTTATGGTCTCTTGTAACTAAAGTAATTTTCTTATGATTTGCAAATCTCTTAGCTTGTGTCATTTAAATTGTGTCGAATTGTAATTTATTCTATCTATTTAGTGTAATTGGACAAGTTGTTTCTAATTAGAGACTAATTGTGTGTAATTTTGTTATTTTAATAATATGGAGGTCCTTACATATTTTGCCATAACATTCTTGATCCTACATGATTTCATCATTTCCTTATTATGCTATGATCCTTTCCTAGTTTTCATCTTGATGATCTTGAATTCCAATAGATATTCCTCCTAGAATAACAAACATGTTTTTTTTTTTATTACTAACTTTTCCTCCTTTGGAAATTGGAGGAGGTCAAACTTTATCTTTCCTGCAAACCACGGTAAACCATCAACATTAGATGAACCAACAATAGACCCTTGAGTATTTTACTAAATTTGTTGTTTGCCCTTTTTGTCTTCTTACAATAAGTTTTTGAAAGAATTGATGGTATGATGATAGAATAAGAATTCGATCAACTACTGAGAGGGGGGGAGGGGTGAATCAGTAGATAGAAAAACTGATACAAACTTCACCAACCTCAAAATAAATCTCTCAAAGTAAGCTTAGAACTATCAATGAAATATCACTGTCAAGATAAACCGATTGACTGTTACAACAAATTAACAGTAAACAACTTCAAACTTATAATCATCCAAATGCTTTTGCTGACATCAAGAAAACTTCATTTCACAATGCTTCTGGTTATCATGACCTATCAAAATAGATTAAGTAGTTAAACAAATCAACCATAAGATCATAACCACAAAAACATTCACCACTTGACATAAATATTTTTGACGTGGAAACCCAAATATGTAAAAACCACGATGAGATGAGACTCACAAGATAACTATCTAAACTCTTCTGAAGTTCGCCCTGTTAGGAGCCAAGCCTGTTAAAGCTTTTACAAAAGTCCTATTAAGAACTGATCTTGTTAGGAATCACTCGGTCAAGGGATTGACTACAAATGCCTTGTTAGAAGCAATACCCGGTTAAGAGTAACCTCGGTAGAGGATTTGAAATCCAAGCTAATGGATCACCTTGTTAGAGGATTTGAATAGCACCAAGCTTGTTAAAGCTTACCCGGTTAGGGGATTTCAATCTGTTGTAATTGTTAGAAAACAACAGGAGTTTGTTGATCTATTTGAATAGCACTACACTTGTTGGTTCAGATCCTTTTCATGCTCCTATCTGCCTTTACTCAAACTACAGATATATAATCCGATTTGGCAACCACACACTCAACTCAAACTTTGCCAACTCTAAAACTAAACAACTCATCGACCTTATAAACAAATCAATTAGGTCAGTAACACAACAAAAACCTAATTCTCTCATAGAGATTACAAACAAATCGGTTCAAGTATGACCGTTGGATTACATAACAATCTCTGCACATCAATCTAGAAAGCCTCGACTGCTGCTTGATCACTGCATCATCAAACTTAGTAACTCATCACACACTTTGCATTAGATGCAATACATTTGCTCATTCCCTAGACAAAAACCGTTTCAATCAACGCACCAAAATCACTTTGAAACTCGCTTCATACAATGATCATATGTGGCATTATCATAACCGCTCAGCATCAAATCATAAACCAATATAACCAATTTGCCAAACTTAATCGGTTAGGGTTTAACAAACAACAGATAGGGTTTACCGGTTCAACTCTCCAATATATAACAATACCAATTCACTACACAAACTCTTCCTACCGGTTACCGATTCCTTCAGTAGCTCTTTCTATTGGTTACAAAACATCATCACAATAATATCAACAATATCATTATTACCGATTAATTGACATCAATGACAACATAATATATCATTAATGCAATCTTCATGCAAATGCCAACAAGAATCATATGATTTAAGTTGGAGATTTCTTAAGGATTCATCTTTAACAATGACATTCCCCACATCTGAAAGCAATGTTTTCATAATCTAGGGCCGGTTTGATGTCAAATAAAATCTCCCACTTGAATATTAAGAGCTTTTCGAAATGAATTACTTAAATCTAGTTCAAGAATATTAAGGCATAACTAGAATTTATTTTTCTTCATAATAGAAGTACTCAGAGAAACCCAATGAATCAATAAGAATTTTATACATTTATCTTTCTAGAAAATAAGTGGTAGAGCAAATAAATGGATCCAAACCAAAGTCTTGGAAGGAAGTTCCATAGTTGGGATAAAATCTAGATGCTAGGGTTTAATGAAAAGACCAACAAGCTTGAAGAAATAATGTTCTCTCTCAAAAGTTCAAACACGATCACAAACATTATTAGAGGAAACAAAAAAATACTCACACCCAACAAAGGTGATCTCTATGTCTCCTTTGATCAACCAAGATTTGTGCACCCAATCCTCTTAACATCTTTAGACTTAATCTAACCTCCATGAACTTAAAAACCAGGACATATCTTTGGGAAAAAAACTATATCCTTAGCTATAGAGTTAAGATTAAAAATAATTGTTGAAATCTATTTACTTTGAAGAAGACATCTATTGATTTTAAAATTATTAGCTTTTATCTTTCTTTTTTTGGGGGGAAATAATATTGTTATTGAACTAAATTCATAAGAATATTTGCTACATTAGCTTTATGCATGGAATGACTAACATGGCTTCCAAGCATAGGTTGTTTGAAAGAGAGTTTAGAAAGACCAAAGGCTCACGTGAATCAACCATGAATCCACAACCAAAATATAATAAATATAAGAAAAATTTAAACTACAAAATATTAATAAAAATTTAAATACAAAACTGCTAAATAAAATACAAAACCTATCTTACAACATACATAGAAAACAACTCTATATTAAAACAACTCTTTTAACTGTTACAAATACTATTATAGATATCTTAACTATATCTATCTAAAGAAATTCCTACAAATATCAATTTAAAACAATTTTACTTACCTTAAAATTATTTTATTTCATTTTAAATTATATTTATAACACACAAAAGTATTTACATTATATTGGATTATTTTTAAATATCTTTATTTTTATTATATATATATATAATAAAACTTATAATTTTGATGAAGGTATGTTTTATATGATGTTTATTTTAAACATATTAAGTTTATAATTAATATTAATATTTTTATAAATCATTAAGATATTGCGAAAACTTTTTTTTAGCATATTTATAAATATGCCAATTGACCAATAAATAAAACTTATAAAAAAAAGCTAATTACAAATTTTGCCGAGGTTAGAATAACTTCTTCTAGTTGTATGATATTCCTCCCATCAAGGAAGGAATGAATTTGTACTCAGCTGGGTTAGGATAACTTCTTCTAGTTGTATGATATTCCTCCCATCAAGGAAGGAATGGATTTGTACTCAGCTGGTTCACGTGGATTCCAAAGATAACTTATATTCTTAAATTTGGCATATTTCCTTACAAATTAAACAAGCTATAGCTCGTTTCTCTTCTCTATATAAAATCATACAACCAACACATCAATCAAACAACAATACCGTTGCTTTCAGCTAAGAAGCCCAAGCGACTCAATCTAATCACCATGGAAGCCTGCACTTCAAATCCCAAGTATATTTCTTACATCATACTGAAGATACCCAAATGTTTTATGTTATGTTTGGGTGTATATTATAAATCTAATTTTATTTCTTTTGTTTGATGTATTTCCTTTCACAGGCCTGGTGAGACATTGGACTATGTTGTGGGCAGTGAGCTCATTGCAGATGTTTGGGATGCTTGCTGCAAAGCTTATAAGTGCAGAGATTTTCATGAGACCGAAATTAAAAAGAATGTTATTATTATTGCGTTCTGTGGTTCTCAAAAGGTAACAGATTTTATCACAGAAAATGACTTCGATGAATGCAAAATAAATAGTTACAACCAACATTTTGAGAGCATGCATGATGGTGATGTTGAAAATTCAAAGCCAGCCCTGGTGCGCAAATTGTTTCTGGACAGATTTCTGTGCATGATGCAAAGCTCTAAACTTGGAGATAAGGTTAGTATCTTCAGTAAATATTTTTATAGAGTTGAAACTTCTACAATTCATAAATGTTGTGACGAAAAGATTCGAAGAAAAAATTGTGTGTGTGTAAACATCATGAATAATGCATGTGATTGGATACTTTTAATAGTTATTTTGAATTTCTGGTTCAGTTTTTTTCTCTGTTTCAAGTTTTATAACTTCCTAAAAGTTTAACCTGTCTAGCAGATTTAGTTTAATTGGTGTTCCCTGTTTCTTTCCGGTTTAGTAAAATTTATTTTGAGTTATTTTTCATTCGGTTTGAAAATCACCCTATAACCTTGTTAAAATGTATATTTGTTTATCCAATCCTCTGAGTTTGGAAGATGATTCTGTGAGAATCCTGATCTAAATATAAAACCGGTCTCTCAAGTAAACAATCACAGTATTATCATGCATTTTAATTGATATCTCTACCATTAAGAGTCTCAGATTTTCATGATCTCAGATTTTCATGCCTTGACATCATGAAAATCTTCTTGACATTCCACTATTTGTTAAAGCGTACTTTGTGTAGAGAGGCTTTTCAATAATTAAATAAATGTTGTACATATATAGAGCAAAAAATGTAACAGAATAGAGAATTGAAATCTACAACTGTTAAATAACGAATAACTAATCACAAAAACTAATCTTAACGTTTGTTGTTTTGGACTTCGGTATGGATTTATTTAATATGATTCTAGTGGTAACCAAAAAACTAAAATCTCTTTTTGAGAGTGTACAATAATTATAAATAAATAAATAAAATAATTTCTTTCTGTTGTTTTTGACTGAAACTTCTTCTTGAAAGAGGCTACAATAAATCCAAATTGAAGTGCCTCTGATCCATAAACTAATATAGATATTCCACAAACAGTTCTCTACAGATTTAAAACTACTAGGACACCAACAATCCTTCCATAGACTGTATTTTCTGGGAAAATGATTAAATTTTTCACACTAGTTCCCTACAACATCAGTTGGAATATGTAAAACATAAGAAAAACTGAAGTACCAAAGAAATAAGCACGGGCAATGATTGACAACATCAACATTACCCTGGAGAAAACCATCAAGTGGTGAAACCTCCAACAAAAGTGAGCTTGAGGCTCCTCAATCACTAAATCTAGTCAAATACATAAATAGATGTCATTTATGACTACAAATGAGCTCATGGCATTCAAATTCCAAGCTCACCATCCACACTCTACCTATAACTTAATGGAAAATCCATTCTTCAGTTTGAAGCTCCAAGTTGTGAACCAAAATGAATGAAATCTCAAAAGTGCCAACCAACTTTTTCCTTTGTTTTATCTATCTATACACTTCAAATGGGCAAATTCTGCATGAATACTTGCTTACAAGAGGATGGGCTACCATCTGCACCCTTTACTCGTACTAACTATTCAATGACTTCTCCTTTCTATATGTGCAACTCTTGGCATATTCCTTGTTCCATCTCACATAAACTTCTTGATATATGGTTCTTACCTCCATACTCGCAACACTTCCCCATTTCCAAAGACCTATTCATTTTATTACTAATAAGAACATCTCCATCGCCAAAAGAAACAACTTTTAATATTCAGACCTATGATAGAGGAAAAATGCCAAGAATAATGGCAGTAGAACACCCCTCGCTATTTCAAGGAATTCGCCCATTTTTATTAGTCATTGTTGAAATAATGGAACCACCAATATTGATGTAGAAGCTATTTTTAGAAGAAACGCCAACAAGGAATCCACCTTTTTTGAATGCCAAAGACATGGATGTTGTAAAAGCCGCCAAAATAATGGATGCCAAAAATGGATAATCCACCACGATTAGTTGCCACCAAGGAAAATGTCAGAAATGCTGAACATACTGTCAAGATTTGGAACCGTTGCCATCATCTAGAATAGAAATTGCCCCCTAATAGTATCACCATCAGCTAAAATATTAACACTCCTGAAGAGTGCTGGATGCTCCTGCATCAACTGAGGAATTTCATTCACATATCCTCTATGGACATTGTTGCCTTTTGATGCAATCATGGTCAAAAGGTCCAATGAAGGACTAGCCACACGAGTAGCCATAAGAAACAAAAACAACACACACAGTGAAAATTCACTAAAACAGACACAAAACTCTATTGATTCCACACTTTTAAATGATTACATCTTCCCACAATCCAGCCATGCAACTTCACACAAAATGTAACACAAATAACCAGAATAAATAATAAAATCACAGTTTTATTAAGCTCAGAGTCAAGAATAACTACAATTTGTTGCAATGGGGTTCACACATTTCTACATGTTCCTTTGAAACAATTAGCACATATCAACCTCACATGTAGGTTTCAATCAAGCAACCTTTATTAAAATGATCTAAAACAGGAATTGGTCTCCTCCCAACTGTAGGGTTTGAACACAAACCCACCGTTGAGCTATTCCCACATGCCATGCTAATCCTATCATGATCCTCTTCAAACTCTCATCCTCAGACTCACATCTTTCTCCTCTAGCTTTGTTCTCTTTCACGAAGCCAGTTAGGGGTGATTTGTTCTCCATCTCCCTTCATGATCCTCAAACAATCATAAGCAATACATATATAGCTATATGCATTGGCTATAAGGTGGCACAAAGCTCTAGGCCACATGAAATGTGCAATCCACCAAGTGTAGACAACCTCCAAATCAAATGTGGTGATAACAAAAGGGAATATTCAATATCCTCCTGCGGTGCTCATCATAGGTTCCCCAGAACCCAATGTACCTCTATAAGAACTCCATTGTTGCAAACTCCTAGAAGGTGGACAAAAGTGAAAGCAATGTAAGTTTGCTAACCCAATCGAGATTCAAAGACCACACTATACCCTTGTAGTGACCCAAATCTTTTGAAAAATCACATCATATTTGCCCAACATACTTTGTAATGGCCACCCCCAAAAAATTTCCCAACACCCACAAAGTTTTCTATCTTTTATCATACAGACATTTCGTCAAACACTTTGCATGCTTCTGAAACACTTTGTAATCGTCAAGCACTTTGCAGATTCATACATTGCAAGGCTTGCAATAGTTTCATTCACAATGACGTAATAAAACTGCAATGAACTATCAACAGGGGATAAATCTATCTTCAACTACAATCTGTTGTTATACTATAAGCTACAAAGAAATGAAATATACAATTTCTAACCTCATATTGACCAAGGCAACAGCAATGCAATTAAATCTACATCCAACAGTTCCAACGCCTTACTTACAGGCAAACCCTAAATGTTACTGATGTGCAAGTAGGTTTTAAAACTTCCCACGCCTGATGAAAAGCCTACAACAGCTTTATAAAGGAGCCACCCTACAGAAAATGAAGTTCCCACGCTAGGTAACAGTAACAAAACAACACACCAACTGATGTGGAAAACTCACGAGTGAAATGTGGAGGAAATGGCTTCCCAAAAGTCCACCTCTAGTCGCCAAATGCTCATAAACTCAGTCGCCCAGTCAATTTAATGTATTTAAACCCCATATTTCCACAACCCCAAAAACCTGTCCCTTTTGCCTCCAATTTACTAACATTAAGCTGCCCGAACAGTGGTTATTTTAATAGTCAATAATATCACCCAGCACAGTGTCCATGAAATTGATCAACAAGTAGGGATAACTATCGCCCAACAGGTTTTCGCCTTAATCACCCAAATATTTTGCTTATGCGAGCTGTCAATAAATCTTACGCCTAAGGAATACAAATAGCATGCCTATATATTTTTCATTCCATGGCGCCAATCAACATTCAACGATACCTGTTCAAATGCCCAGCAAAATAGTTCGATCTCCTGGTCATAAATAATATTTCTAATAGCAATATAAATCTGGTCGCCCAATAGTATTAAACCTCAGCGTTCCTTTCACCTCACGCCAAGCTTAAAACAGCTATGGCGACTTAACTGGACACACCCCTATCAACAAACTTCATCAAAAATCCCATCGCCGAACTCTTAGATAGCTGACAGCTTAGATAGGGAAACCTCAATCTCCTACAAATCTAAAAACTCCCGTCCGAATGATAATATTTGAATCTCTTTCGATGAACCATGCCTTTGAATCGAGGACTTTCATCCATTTCAAACATGTCAATCCCTAATGAAACTGTTGTGAAAGATAAGAGGGTTTTCATCCTCAGCTTTTGCCTTTCAATGTTTCCGTCCACCACGCAAACATTGAGGTTTCTCTCACTAGAAGGAATTTGGAATTTGGTCACAGGCATCTCGAAATAGACACGCTTGTCTATCTCCATAATGAAATAGGGGAAAGGATCCAATAGTTGTGCACCCTAACTTCGCGCTTCTCAAAATCCTACTTGGAAATTTCAAATCACTCCGATTTTTTTACAGCAGCTTACTTGGCAAGTCCCCTGCTTATAACTAAGGTTTCAGGGCCACATCAGCATGCTTTTTGCCAAGGTGTCCAAAACAGCCCCCAAAAAAAGTGAGACCAATAAGCGTGCAAAAGAGACCCCAATAGTTGTGCAGCTGACATGGCATCACCTGATTGGTTACTTTTTACAATATTAGTACATTTCTTAACAACTATTGGTACATTTCCTAACAACTATTGGTACATTTCCTAACAAAAATTGATATTTTTTGTTTCAAACAATAGGTTTTATTTGTTCAATTTTTAGAACAAAAGGTATCAACAACCCTCACAACAATTGGTACATGCTCAACTACTGGGTCCTTTCCCTTATATATCCCTTTTTATACTCCCTGCATAGTCTGAGTTGGCTTAGTGGTGGAGAACTCGTGCTCTTGGAAGAGAGGTCACAAGTTTAAATCCTAAGAGGGTAACGTATGCATGCCTTGTTTGCACAATTGGGTGCCTTGGCAAGGTGTATTGGGTACCCATATTACTATGCCCATTCTCCTTAGTATTCTTTTATAGCCTCAAGCCAAACTTTTCCGAAAATACAATCATATTTGATATGCAAGGTATCTCTTTAAGCATCCATGATTTAAAACTTATAATTCTTTAAAGCTCAATAATTCACCCGAGTAAACAAAATCTGGCTATATTGGAATGACACTAATAATGAATAATAAACATTGGGGGCAATCTAAAGACTTTCTATTTATAGATTCTCTCTCCAATAATCTTGGAGAACACCCCAGGAGCTGAAATTCACTTCAGAAAGTGTCATATAAGTCTTCTAGACCAACTGAGCTCATTGCCAACACCAAACGTCCCTTTTGACTAGGTTGGCGCTCGCCGAAAAAGTTGGAGCTATATACAATGTTGAAGTGACTGAAAATGAGGACATTACATACTCTGTAAACTACAAGACTCGATAAGCATTTGTAGTGAAATGTGGTAGTTTCTTCTATAACTCCCTAGTGACCTACAAACAAACAACACAATGAAAACCAATAATTTGATTAATGCAAGATAATCATCATACCTCTAGGATGCTCCTACATTAACTCTTGACACCAATCAACCAAGTATCTCTCTCCTATGTACATTCTCCTCTCTTTCTAAGTACCACATCTTCTCCCAACTACGCATGGCTATGTAAAGACAATTCATCTACTGGTGGCAACAACTAACCTTCTTTATCAAGCATCAAGGTTTAAACAACTATAACTTCTTACCATTCACTACCAAGTACATTTTCATTTATAGAGGCAAATCAAGTCGAAATGCATTCTTGTCCACCTTCTCCAACATTTTAAGTGGCCCATATCTCAAGGGTGTGAGCTTCCTTGTTTGCCCTTGGCATCTATCCTTCACTAGGTACAACCAAACTCGATCTCCAATCTCAAACTTATGTTTGGTCCAATGTTGGTCACGTTGCTTTGTGCACCTAGCTTGAGACTCTAATTCTTCTAAATGTAGAGATGTACTTAGCAAATATTCTCAATACACTTTTCTGCTTTGTGGACCTTTGAATCCACTTGCTCTTTGTGTAAATGTGGTCATCCCATGACAACATCCAAATGACTAGGGAACAGATATCCAGAAGATGCCTCAAAAGTGAAAATTTTAAAAAGTATGGTCTGCCCTCTTATATTGTTGTATGCACACCAAATTCTCATATCATGGCTTCAGTTGCTTCTAATTTTAACCCATCAAGAGTTGTACAAGTGTTCAGTTCAATCACTCTCCCGAGTGAAGAGGCATGATTACTCCTTGTTCAATGAGTGCTTTTAGTTGTGTTTTGACTTTTTTGGCTTTCAATAAGCTTTAATGGCAGAGTCCTATGTTTGGAAGAGGACGATTGGGTAGTAATTGGATCTGATGTTGAATTGTTCTACAAGATGGAATATCCTTGGGTTGTTGTACAAGCTCTTCAAACTGCTTTATCAACTGATCTAGGCTCCTTTTCTCCTTATTAATACACTGCCCGTGGACTGATTTCATTTCAGCTACTTCATTTTCTTGGCTCCCACACAATAACAACAAGCAAGCTTGTCACTAGTGTTGATTAAATGTTTTGTTTGTGAAACATTAACTATGGAGATCTAAGAATTGCCAACATGCAACTTGAGGCTAAAATATTTATCATCTAAAATCAATGGGTATTGGATGATCTCCCTAAAGTATTGGAATAGCTTTGTCATTTCACTTCATTTTGAGATCCACTAATGATGCTTCTTTCCTCATCATGGCACACGACAATGAAATCTCAATTTCAAAGTTGCAATCTATCTCTTTCCCTTTGCTCAATTATGTAGTATCTTTTTATTCTCACTATTTTTGGAAGGAGCCGACTCCAAGTGAAGCTTCCAACATGTGTCTTTTGAATGCCTATCTTTGGACAATAGTTACAATGATGCTTATCCTTTCCCTTTGTAGTGATTGTGGATGTGGCATTTCTCTTACTCGTCCATTTATGCCTTCACTCTTTCTTATTACCACCTTGATGATATCCTTTTACCAAGAGTTTTGAGTGAAAGAAGCTCATTTTCTTCTTATCCTTATCCATGTAGTGCAACTAAGTGCAAGCCTCATCAATCCCCTTTGGATTAACCATTAATATATGCATCTTCAACTGTCCAAACAACCCATCAATGAATTTCATTAGCAGTTCCATATCCATGACATCTTTGTCAGTTGCATTGTCTTCTTATGAAATTCAATTGTATACACTTGTGCACCTTTAGCCTTGTCTTTGTCTATAGAAGTGTCACTGAGTGGCTCTTTCCTCCTAATAGCATATGGGGTACCATTATTTTTTCGACAACTCCTTCAAGACTTCTTACTTGGATACTAGTAACACTTTTCAAATTTGCAAAATAACATACATGGTACTATATTGGTGGGAAAATGATGATCAAAGGAAAACTACCCTTTCCCTCAAAGAGAGATGAGAGTTTCACTATTAATTATCCTTCAAGCACTTTTCACCATTACATTAGGAAGAAGGCGATGAGATAATTCACTAGATTCAATCTCCACATAAAGATGATAGATTGAATTCTGAATGAATTGGGAATGTTAGGATGATCCCCCTTTTCCTTATTTGAAATGGAAAGGAATTTGATTGAATTATGTAGTGCAAAAGTGGCAAAAAATCGATTATAACTTGAGATCAGAATATGGGATGAATTTGTGCCCCTAGATTTGGTAGTAAAATGTCGAGACGAAGTCGCCTTGCGAATTTGACAAAAAATTGTCTGGACCGTGGCAGGAATGTACACGGTCCTCTGAAAAATCTACGAAATGAAAAGGGTTTTTACGCCTCTGTAAATGGAGCCTGAATCTAAAAGTACAGTTGTGCACCTACAACCTACACACAAAAAAGAGAGGAAGATGGGTTGGGATTGGTGGTTTGCCTTTAGGTCAAACCCCAGTTTTGGAATTAACCAAGCAATGAAAGAAAGTACTTGCAAGTAGATGTAAATGAAAGACTGAATTGTAAATCACCTCAAGGGAGGTTGTAGTAGAAATGTTGATAGAAATGCTTGTGTGTAATTGTATGTTGAAATCAATCTCCTCTCTAATGGTTGAATCCTTGATTTGAATGCAACACCTAGCCTTGAAGAGAGACTTGAGAATGCTCAATGCTGGAAAAGAATACTTGAATGCTCTTGAATGCTTGATCGCTTATGCATACTCTAATCTTATCCAACTTCAACTTATTCAACTTCTCCAAATGAGAGATTGAATGCCCCCTTAAATACATGTTGGTGGATTTGAATATCGTCACGGGTTGACATCGGGGAGGTTTCCCGCCCGAGGCACAACCCACAAGGCATGCTCTAGGAAGGGTCCTGCCCTAAAATAGGACAAGGGCGCCATGCCCTTGTCCAAGGGGGGATAGTGGTGCCACGCCCTTGTCCTACCCCTTTCTCCAAAGCAGAATGCAGACAAGGTGGTGCAGAGGCCAAGGAAGAAGTTGTTTTCGCAAGCTGAGTACTCTTTGGTCTCCGATCGGGCTAGAGGATTCGAGTTTGCACGTGTGAGGACCCTAATGCAGTCAAAAATTGCTAGGGTCGCAATTTTATGACACTAGATTTAGCCCCCACTTTAGCGGGAGTATAAGCGTACACCAATACTATCGATAAAGTACAAGGAAACAAGATTGAAAGACTTTCACCACATCAAGGAGGCAAGATATGCCAAGTCCGCAGTGGACTTAGGATCTTACGACTTAGATTGACAAAGTAAAAGGGAAGATCGAGAAGGGAGAACCATGACTGCAAGTAGCAAAGTTCCCTTTCACTGTGAGTCATGAAAGCAAGGATACAAAGAAAACAAATTTTCACTAAGTAATTCTAAGTATCACAAGAAGGAAAATATGAGCGGAGTGTAATCCCCCATGTTAAAGCGATCACACGTGCCTTATCGAGAGTGATTGCTTTAAGGTAGGATACACCCAAGAGAAAAAAAGAAACAGGGAGCACGTTATCGCGAGGATTTAGCCCCCAATCGAGGTGTAAACCCAAGGATAATGAACACAAAACATGAGGTAGTGTCGCTTTCCTCGAGGTCAGTATGTTGTATGATAACTCATGTATATCATGTATGTATATGCATATAATAATCTTCATTCCCCAAAGAATGACACTACCTTAGAAGAAAGGGAGGAGAAGATGTCTTTTTAGTCAACATGAAAGAGACCAAGAGAAGATCTCAATGCTTTGTATCGTCCCCAAGGAGACATTAAGGGAACAATAGAAGAACATGGATACACATAGAAGAATGGTCACAAAAGAGAAAGAAAGGAGAAAGAAAAAGAGTTGCAGTGCTAATATTGCTAATCTAGCACGTCATCCGCCTCCCGATCTTGCTGATCACTATTTTGGGAAGGCGAGCAACATGCCAAAGGAGCGATATCGAGCATAGCAGATAGAGCTATCACAAGATCCAAACAAGGACTATGCTCATGTTGTAAGTCACTTTGTTCGATTCTAGGAGCTAGGATTAGGGTTTGTGAAAACTCATTCGATAAGTGTTTGTCCACATCAACATACTCATACTCACTATCAGAAGCATTAGGAGTTGTATTACCATTATGAATAACATTTTCACCCATTTCTTCATCAAAGTTTAAAGCAAGAGGAGCAAGAACACGAATAGGAGTAAAACTATCACATGTTTTATCCAACTTATGATTTGGAGATGTCGGTTGAACATCTTGGTTAGGAGAAAATGGAAATTCAATCTTTTGCACAAGTTCAAGATGATTTTTGAAAATTAGGGTTTTAACAAGTTAGCTCTTAATTTTGTAAATTTTAATTACAAATTGAACAAGATAATGAGGAAATTGAATTTGACAAACAAAGCAATTTTCAGATCTAAGATAACCACAAGCAATTTTTACAAATCACAAGTTCAATTTTAAATTTAAAAACTAGGGTTTTGAATAATTTAACCACTAAGTTTGCAAAAATTTGAAACTTGTAAATGAAAAATATGCAATGTTGTCCAAAGGAAATCATGCAAGATGTTGGCTTCACCAAAATGTATGGGTGGGAAAATGATGAGTGATAGATCAAGAGGAAAACTATCCTTTCCCTCAAAGAGAGATGAGAGTTTCACTATTGCTTATCCTTCAAGCCCTTTTCACCATTACATTAGGAAGAAGGGGATGAAATAATTCACTAGATTCAATCTCCACACAAAGATGATAGATTGGATTCTTAATGAATTGAGAATGTTAGGATGATCCCCCTTTTCCTTATTTGAAATGGAAAGGAATTTGATTGAATTATGTAGTGCAAAAGTGACAAAGAATCGATTATAAATTGAGATCAGAATATGGGATGAAGCTGTGCACCTGGATTTGGCAATAAAATGTCGAGATGAAATTGCCTTGTGAATTTGACGAAAAGTTGTCTGGACCGTGGCGGGAATGTACATGGTCCTCCAAAAAATCCACGAAACGAAAAGGGTTTTTTTGCCTTTGTAAATGGAGCCTTAATCCGAAAGTACAACTGTGCACCTGCAACCTACACATAGAAAAGAGAGGAAGATGGGTTGGGATTGGGGGTTTGCCTTTAGGTCAAACCCCACCTTTGGAATTAACCAAGTAATGAAAGAAAGTATTTGCAAGTAGATGTAAATTAAAGGCTGAATTGTAAATCACCTCAAGGGAGGTTGTAGTAGAAAGGTTGATAGAAATACTTGTGTGGAATTGTATGTTGAAATCAAACTCCTCTCCAATGGTTGAATCCTTGACTTGAATGCAACACCTAGCCTTGAAGGGAGACTTGAGAATGCTCAATGCTGGAAAAGAATGCTTGAATGCTTGATCGCTTGTGCATACTCCAATCTTATCCAACTTCAACTTATTCAACTTCTCCAAATGAGAGAGTGAATGCCCCCTTAAATACATGTTGGTGGATTTGAATTTCATCATGGACTGACATCGGGGAGGTTTCCCACTCGAGGTACAACGCACAAGGCATGCTCTAGGAAGGGTGTTGCCCTAAAATAGGGCAGGGACAAGGGCGCCATGCCCTTGTCCTGGGAGGACATGGGTGCCACGCCCTTGTCCAAGGGGGGACAATGGGGCCACGCCCTTGTCCTACCCCTTTCTCGAAGGAAGAATGCAGACGGGGTGATGCAAAGGCCAAGGAAGAAGTTGTTTTCACAAGCCGAGCACTCTCCAGTCTTCGATCAGGCTAGAGGATTCGAGTTTGCACACGTGAGGACCTTAATGCAGTCAAAAATTGCTAGGGTCACAATTTTATGACACTACAGGTACATGGCTTTCATACCATGTGCGAGGATGGCTAGACAATTTCAGCCTTGCAAAGGATATTTGTTGATGCTTGCTCAACTGATGCAAACTAAAATAAACCTCTAATTAGGTTATCTAATAATGAGTTTTTCTACACCCACATTTCCACAAATGATTGAATATCAAACTTTGCTTCAACCTTCAAGAGTGAACTGTTTCTACTTAAAGAGGGATGTTCTAAAACTTGTATTTTGTCTCAGATCTTTTTCTTGCTCCTATTTCTCTTAAAAGATTCTCAACTTGTATAACAAGGCTCTAGCCTTTTAAATAGAAATTTGGGCCACATCTCCAATCTTGTCAATGTTTCTTCATCTTCATCCATCTCCCCTACCATATCTATTGCTATAACTCTCATTACTCTACTCTACTCTTTGGTAGCAATGTCGGGCTAAATTGGAACTAAATTTCAATTCCCACTAGATCTTGTCATGAGCATAACCTGCAAATTACAACTTTTCTACCTTTTTTTGGCTACGAAAGATATTGCAAGGAACCTGAACCTTGCTCTGATAACCTCCGATCCATAAACTTATGTAGATATTCCATAAACAATTCTTTAATTACGGATTTAGAAATATGGACAGATCAACAATCCTTCCATAAACTGTATTTTAATTTTTCTAGGAAAATGGTTAAATTGTTCATATTAATTCCTTCAAACATCAATTGAAACATGTAAAAACATATGGAAAACTCAAACACCAAATAAACAAGCATGAACAATGATTGAAAAAACCTATGTTAACCTAGAGAAACTCTCAATGAGTGAAAACTCCAGCAAGAATGATCTTGATGCTCCTGAATCACTAAATCCAATCAAATGTGTAGATCAATATCATAAATGACTAGAACTGAGCTCATGACATATAGAATCCAAGGTCAGTATCCACATTGTGCCTACAACTCTATGGAAAACTTGTTATCTAGCTTCCTGCTTGAAGTTCTAAACCAGAATGAATGAAATCCCAAAAGTAACAGGCCATGGACAATATTTTTCCTTTCTTTTATATGTCTACACACTTCAAATGAGTGAAGTCCACACAAATTGTTGCGTGGAAGAGGAATAGGTACCATCTGTAGTCATTACCCTAACCCCATGAAACAGAAATGAGAAAACTGCCACTTCCAGCCCACTAGCAGTTATGTAATCAATGGGCAGAACATGAAACTGCCTGGGCAGTTACAAACTCACCCTATGCATGAATTAACAATCATGGAAACTGCTGGGGTGACTATATAAAACCGCTCCCCATCACAACCAATGGTTTCATCATCAGTTGTAAATACTCTAATTGTTCTTCTTTTCCCATGTTTTCTAAATTTCCTCACATGCTTCAAATCACCCCATGGTCATCTTTATCACTGAAGGCTGATTGTTGGCTTCAAAATCATTGTAGAGCGGAATTCTGAATCTTCAACATCTTTTGACTGGAAGTGACAACTTTTGTTGCTTTGGGCAATTTTCAAAATCCAATTTATAGGTCAGCCTCACCTAGCGCACTAGCTTTGATAAATCAAGCTCAAATCCTAGAGAGTACCAAAAAAATTGAAAGTTAATAGTGCCTCACGAACATTCAGTTTTGGTGTTTTGGAGATTAGAGTCCAAAATACTAAATTTACTTTAGAAAGCCTATTATAAATGAAAGAAAACATGGACCGGAGGAGAAACTCAGATATGAGCTCTGCTGAATACAAGCTTAATCCATTCAATTTATAAGACAACACATATTAAATTCTCTGTCTACTGTAGATCAAAGTTAGTTGCAACATTAACAATGGACAAGTGAGATAGGCTAGCATGAACACCATGGATGGCTAAAGTCGGCTGAAGCCAATGTGAGGGGTCCTCTTGTTTGTTTGTGCCAACACTTGAAGGATAATTAATTTATTCATTCCAACATGCCCCCATAATATAATTATATGAGTTACTTTGAATATGCCCTTATAATCTAAAATAGATTGGTCACAACCTAAGGCCTTGTTAGGTACCCATTTACAATAACTTCTATAAGTTTTGTCTTTTATATGACTAGGCTTTAGCGTACTATTTCCCCTCATCATAATCACCTTAGGTTTTTATGGCTTACCCCTAACCAAAACAATTCTGAAGTGGTTTTTGGTTGACCATGAAACTCTACACTCAAGTGGTTTCAACTAACCACAAACCTCGCATACAAGTGATTTTGACTGACCACGAACCTAACACACAAATGGTTTTGAATGACCGTGCAAACCTCACATACAAGTGGTTTCAGCTGACTATGAACCTCTCAACAAGTGGTTTCAGATAACCACAAACCATCATGACGGGGAAACTAATTTATAATGCACACTTTCTTATCATCACTCTGGGCTTTATTCATGGAATTTTATGCTTCTCCTTCTGTACCTGCATCAAAATTGATTATTGAGTCCATATAAAAAGCAATCCATCTACCTAGATACATGGGTAACCAGCCGTTGTACTCGCGAGTTCTATAGAACTCCTTTTTATATACATGGTTCATCAATATGTTAAACCAAAACACTCTAAGGTGTCAGGTACAACGGATCATGCACCCCCTACAACAACTCGAATATGATACATACTTTTTGTTTTACCTTTTAATAAAGGTGACTAGCACTCAATCATTTGTAAGCATTTAACATACTTTTAGTTTTACCTTTTAACAAAGATTAATCACACTCAAACATTTGCCCAAAATTCAAGTCCTTTACCTATGCCCTTTTACATCTTATGGCCTCTTTCAACAGCCACCCATTAATTATTAGCGACTGGACAAAATTAAAATAGCAAACAACTTGAGTAACCCAATGACGTAGGCACATTCTACCACCTCAGCACTAACACACTCTAACAACCTCATGGCTGTGCACAAGGTTCCTTCATGGGCGATCAGATCATCAACAAAGGAAGATGAGCTTACAGCTCTGCACTCTCAGTCTGCCAATTGGCTGGGTGAACTTGCACTGACCCACAATTTCCCTTGTGGTTGTGACTCCTCATTTAAGAAAAAAACAATAATTTGCTCCAATCAGCAGAAGGGCAAACACTTCTGTGATAAAAAATACTTCACTGACCTTCTCAACCTTCCTCTAGCACTTTGACTTTGATCGAGCCTACTTTGGCCCAAACTTCAGCAACTTTCCATCCAACCTTTCTGACTCTTTAACTTGAGGACCCCGATGACATAGGCACATTCTACCACAGCATTAACATGCTCTAACAACCTCATGGCTGTGTACAAGGCTCCTCCATTTTGCGATCAGATCATCAACAAAGGAAGATGAGCTTACGGCTCTGCACTCTCATTCAGCCAATTGGCTGGGCGAACTTGCACTGACCCACAAATTCCCTTGTGGTTGTGACTCATTTAAAGAAAAAAACAACAACAATTTGCTCCAATCGGCAGATAGGCAAACACTTCTGCGATCACAAATACTTCACTGACCTTCACAACCTTCCTCTACCACTTTGACTTTGCTTGAGCGTACTCTGGCTCAAACTTCAGCAACTTTACCCCATGAAAACTTCACAGTATTTGAAGTTTGAACACACCTTTCAATTTTTCACTTTTGATAGGACATGCTATTGCAATGCCTCTCCTCATACAACATGATACTGCTTACAAAGCAAACCATAGATAAAATAAAATTTGAAAAAGCCATGTCCATACACAACAAAGCATCACCTTGCTCTTCTATTGCGCAGCCTTGACTCATGCCACAATGCTCTACAAGCATATCTACCTTAAGAATAATATAAATATGGAAGGCAGCATGCACAACCGCTCCACACAACAACTTGCCCCTCCAAAATTACGCAGCTCGAAGATTCCTTTGACCGATGCCTTTTATCCTTCATTCCATGCCTACTCAGCATTGAAGATATTTGGGCTCTTTCCATGCAACTCAACTCTTGCCAGATCTGCCACGAAGTTTCTCTGTAACAACACTCAAGGACTCACTTGCAGGCTGGTGCACACCACTCCTCACCCGTGGCTCTCATACCATGAAAGAAAACATGGATCAGAGGACAAACTCAGAAATTAGCTCTGCTGAATATAGGCTCACTCCATTCAATTTATAAGACAACACATATTAAATTCTCTGTCTACTGTAGATCTGGTGGACAGGTGAGATAAGCTAGCGTGAACAACATGGACGGCTGAAGTCAGCTGAAGATGGTGTGAGGGGTCCTCTTGTTTGTCTATGCCGACACTTGAAGGATAATTAATTTATTCATTCCAACAATAAATAAAAGAATGGTGCCTCACCCAACAGCCTAGTTTGATTTTCTGGTCTACATTTACATTATAAGTTAACTGAATGGTCTTAGGAGATATTATTGATCCTGTAATTTCCCTGAAGAGGGTCGTGAAGGAAACTTAAAAAGTTGAATAAAAAGCACACCAATGCGGTATCCAAATACATTATATTATGTCTGACTGTGAAAATCTAAATTTTTTCATGTTGTTCTTTAGCTAAGATATTCACACAATTTTTAACTTAAAATTCTTTATATCTACTAATAGCAGCCTTTCATTTAAGCACGTTCTAGAGTATAAATGCTAAGCATAATCACTATATTTCCTTTCAATTGTTATCACCTTAACAATACGTAACTGTGCAGATTCAACAATATCAGACTGGGAAGAAAACTGAGAAGGTAACTGAGAAGAAAACTGTGATCTTAGCTGGCCATTCCTTTGGCGGAGCAATAGCATCCCTATGGACGCTTTGGGCACTAGAGCAACGCTGGGAAAATTCTCCTCTGTGCATTACTTTTGGATGCCCATTGCTGGGAGACAAAATATTTTCCAGAGCAATTGAACGAGAAAAATGGTCTCCCTATTTCTGCCACATAGTTTCAAGGCATGACATTGTCCCCAGACTTTGCTTCTCATCTTTAAAATCACTACCCATCTCCAAAGCCCTGGATCGCCTATTGCCCTACTGGAACGATTCCATGCAGAAGGGAGATAACCAGCAGAAAGTCCAAGATGGAAGCCACGCACTGCCACAAGAGGATTCTTTGAGTTTTATAAAACAAGTTATTGCTGATACTTCACAATTAGTGACACATGAGACCAGAGCGCTCGTTGTGGGATCTGCTAATTTAGTTGGAGGTGCTGTGAAATGCCTAATCAAAAGGAGTCCTTATAGGCCATTTGGTTATTATGTCTTCTGTTCTAGCAGTGGCACTGCATGCTGCATAGAAAATACAGAAGCTATCCTACAGATGCTATATTTTGCTCTGGGGAACAGCAGGCAATCTGGAGCTTGTATTATGGAGCACATAGAGTATGGGAAAACAATTGCACAGATATCTAAAAGCTCAAGTCTGATACCACCATGTTGGAAGACAGTGAACAATGAAATTCCACCATATTGGAAGAAAAATGAAAATTTCTCAACAGACGAGGTTGCATTAGCTTTGCAGTTGGAAGCAATGGGAATTGGTGTTCAGGTACAGTAAGAAATTTAATTCTACTCCGTTATTATTAGTATTTCTTACTATACTATGATATGCTGAAGTAAAATAAATTAAAGTATAAGATCTTTAAAAAACTCTGTTTTTATTTCATAACAAAAATTCTATGCAGTAACCGAATACTAAACAGAAACCCATACAAGATAGCTGTTTACAGTGAAACTACCCTATTGAAGCTGACTCAGGCAGACCAAAACAAGATCAGGAACAATAATCAACTCTTAACAACAGTAGAGAATAATACGCCGAAAATTAAAACTCAGAATAACAACAATAAAATACTTCATTATTCAAATCTAGATTATATGTTTGCTTACAGGCAGACAGCCCAGGACAAAGGGAATTTACAATCAAAACCTCATACTCCATCCATCACCAAAATACCAAGCAAGAAAAGAAAAATGCCCCTACATAATTTCATGTTCTTTTTTAGCACAACTGCTCGTACACACAAAGTCTATAAATCTCTTCAGGTGTCCTGCTTTTTCCTTTATTCGAATCCTGCATCGAGCGACCAATTGATGGAGCAGCACCATCTGCCGATGTCTTTCCATGATGCTTTGGTATCTGAAGTCCTTCACAGGACAACTTTCCAGGTTTGGCACCCTTAACAATGATTCTCTTTCCTAAACCAAAATCAAAATCAGTAGCTTCCTTGTACCACCTCAGAAGGAAAAAAAATGCACAGAAGAACCCTGTTCAAGTCTCAATTGGACCTTAATGTCTTTCTCAGCTTTCACATGCCGTTATAGGCTTGTCCTGCACATTGATCAATTCAGGCATCATCTCACCCATAAGCAGTAGATTAGAAAATATCAACATATAATTTGTCAAGATGTTGATCTTGACAACAAGTTAAAGGTTAGCATTTGCATTATGATAGAAACGGAGCATTAAAGGATATATTCCTTCTTGTAGACATCAATGATCATCATTCTATTTATCTGCTATCAAACTATTGTTGGCAGAAACGCATGCATATTGAACCATGGTGTTCTTCCTTGTTGTTAATGTATCGTCATGTGGCTATGAAGTCCCTTCCACCCACTACCAGATGGCCTGACAAACCATAGGAGAAAGAGCAACCTTGTTATTACTCTTGTAACTGCAATCTATTATCTTGGTTGAAAAACTAATATGAATGTTTTCAAAATTAGCTATAAAATTAAGCATAAGTATTTAATATTTCTCTTCTTGCATGTTAAACTATTAATTACATTTCCTCTCATCCTAAACTCCAATCAACTCACATTAAGACTTATGAAAACATTGAATGAAATCCCACAACTCATTCCAACTAACATGTCCTCTATATTTTCTATTAGTCTCTACAATGAGTAATTGTAAAAGTAATATCAGCATTAAATTTCAAAGTTCAATGAAAAATTCCTTGAAACGCTCCCACTGAAATCTATTCATCATAAGCCTTAGAGGATCTATAAGGTGAACTGGTCTGAATAAATATCGAATGTCTTACAGTGTCAATGCAATTGCTCCCAGCCATATTCTTTCCCTTCACATTTTATTTCGATTGGTTTGAGATACTCCAATCAGAATGAAAGCCTGGCCAAATTATGTGGGAAAACACAGCCTATTGCTTAGACTCTAGTTTTATTTTTTATTATTAATTCAACACTGATTAAATAAATGATTTTCTCTTTCTTTTTTCACAGAATGTTCAAGCCTGGCTTGGGTTAAAAATTGTTGAAGAGAATAAGAATAAATTGACTAAAAACATGGACCAACAAATTATAAAATTGGACGAGATGCAGAACTACATGGCTGAGCTGGAATTGTATAAAATATCATGTGAAAAGGACGGATCCCTTGGCTACTATGATTTCTTCAAGATGAATTGGACTAAAGAATTGCCAAATGATCTCCCCAATGACGTCAAGTGGATCAATGCAAATAAAAACAGGTTCAAACTTGCTGCATTCTGGGATGGTATATGTGAATTAATGGAGAAAGAAGAATTGCCAAATGATCTCCCCAATCGAGTGAAGTGGATCAATGCAGGGACTGAATACAGATTGCTTGTAGAGCCTCTTGATATTGCACATTATTATCGCCTTGGTAAGCATGAAGATTCTGGGCATTATATTGCTCATGGCAGACCTAGACGCTATAAGCTTCTTCAGAAATGGTTGGAGGACAAGGAGAAAAAAGGGGAAATGCAATCAAAGAAACGAATCCAACCAGCTATATTTACACAGGATTCATGCTTTTGGGCTCGTGTTGAAGAAGTTCATTCTAAAACTGATGAAGAAAAAACATGCTTCACCGAACAACTGAAGCAAAAGATGGCTGATTGTGAGCTTTCCAAAGATGTTTTCCTTGATGATAACACCTTCATGAGATGGTGGAAGAGCTATCCGAATCTATCAGCCCAAGAGAAGCAAAGCTTTTCTTATAAGTATCCTGTTATGCTTCTACCATCAGCTGAGGGTTAGTGAAAAAAGGATATCTTCTGTTCCTATGAATAATTTATTCTCTCGCAGTAACATAGGAATTGATTCATATGTTTTATATTAAATATAGATTGCAAGCTGCAGTCTCATGGACTCATTGCAGAGATTTCTCTAGCACACAGAGTAACATAAATACAGAGTGCACTGGAAATGGTAAATATATGGATATGACTATCAGAATGTCTTTACTAAGAAGTTTGAAGTGTTTTTAGCATCATGTAAATGATTTGGCAAACAAATTTAATATTTGAGATAGTACCTACCTATAGCTCGCAGAAGTGGCTGCGTTTGAATAGTTCAAGGGCGTTGGCTAGTAATGTAGTTGAAGCCCTCTACAATTTGTATGCAAAGCTTAACCCCAAGAATTTAGAAGACATCACTCTAAAGAATATGCATGTTATCTACATATAGAATTCATTTCAATATAAACATGAGGTAATTCAATACATCTATTGATAAGGTGAATATCCAACATGGTCAAGAAAGTCTTTAGTATTGGCCGATCCAGAGCACTTCCATTTTCTTGCCCTGCATTCAACTTACTTTGATACTAAATGGTGAGTTATTCCTCATAAAATTAATAGTATGGGTTTTTCATTTTCCTTGATGAAAGTGGATTGGAATGATCAAATAACTTGGCCGATACATTATAACAATATAAGCAATATTCCTACTTTGTTGTCTAGTGATTTTTTTAATTTTTAATTATAGAAGATTCAAACTTAGTACCTTCTAGGTAGGTATCTACAATATGGATTTTACCATTAAATCAAGTATTTTTTGGCGGTTTAATTATTTATTTTGATACCACGTTCCATAACCAAATATTATTGAATAATTTTTACCATAATTTTAATTTTAATTCAACTACAATTTACAAGTATACTTATAAGTATAAGTATATATATTTGTAATGGTGAAACTTGTATATTCATATTTTTTAATTCAATTTTGTATTTATTTTAGATAATTTTTAATAAATATATATGATCACAAATGATATGATGGTATATAAAGTTAGACTTGTTCTTCTAGTTTTTTAAATCCATTTATACACATATCCCCATACATCTAGTCTTAACCTATTTATGCAAGCACACATGTCCCTATATGTCTAAACCTACCTTATCCACTTACACATACACTTATACATTTGTTGCATTCACTTATTAGAATTGTCCATATACCTACTTTCATGTAATTGTTTGTCATTGACCATTAGAGCATTTTAGAGCATGTCTATGGTTGCCAACTCGTGTCTTTGAAATTTAATTTTCAAAATTCAAATTTGGTTGACTAGCCCTCTTTACCCTTACTCATACTCATACTCATGATATTATGGATACTTGTATCCATCATTTAGTACCTTCTCCTTTTCCACTTATTCTTCACCTTATGGTATAGCTCCTAGTTATGCTCTTCCCAACATATATGCTAATCCTATGATATACCATGATTTCACATCTCTATCTTCCACCGCTACTAGGCCTAGAGTTACCTCATTTACTCAAATCACTTCCATACCCCATACTACTTCCAATACATTAAATTTCGTTAAGTAATTTTCTTATTAAATACCTCTATACCAAGGTATTGTTTGATTCATCCCTCTTACCTCTGACACATCTATTGATAATCCTACTAGTGGTCCCCATTTGATCATCATATCTTCTTCTACCTTAGATACACTCTTTCACGTAATAGATCAAGTAGAAAAGATGTTGCATGCAAAGACTAATGATAGGAACATACATTTTAATCCTAGGCATATGTCTCTATCATTTGAGATTGAACATGTATATTTCCTATAGGTTTTGTGGCACCTAAATTTTCAATGTATGATGGTAATGGTGATCGTAATTCAAATCTTAAATCATATACAACTACATGTGAGACTTTCTTTATGAGGATAAGATGTTAAATAAGCCAGTTTTATGAAATTTTATAGATTATGCTATCGAGTCATTCTATATTCTTCCTCAAGGATACATATATTTATTTAGAGTTCTTATTAAAATGTTCATAATATAGTTCAAAGCTAATATGGGTCTTAAAGTAACAAAAACTTATGCTCAAATAAAAAATTAATGATCATTTCATCCAATTTTAATCTTTTTTTTTTTTCTAAGTGTTAAGACTAAGTGGTGTATTCACCTTGCAAGTCCCAATTATCACTATTGTGACTTATCATAGTTGCTCAATTAGCTTTGTAAATGGTTACTTATGTATATATCTCATATGTTAATATAATGGGAAAATTGGGATGCTCATTTGAGGGCGGAGACATATATGTACAAATATTTATTATTCTTTCAAATACTTGATAGTATTGTTTGAATGGGGAATTGGATAGGGAGTTCCATTGAAAAATTCATACTTGATCACTTGGCACAAAGTGGAAGATGATTTATGATGATTATGGCAATGCTTAAGAGTATAAGAGAATCTATGAAAACCTGTGGCACTTATGATATATTTTATGATGCATAAGATTAATGAGACGTGTAAAAGGTGTTACTTATTATTCCAAAGGTCTCCAGGTGTGTGTGGGTAATGAGAATTTTTTCATGGTATTTTGGTACTAATTTTGGGCCTATATATTATTCTATGGTAGTTTTATATACCTTCTTAAGTCAATGTGTTGAAGAATTGTGATGAAGGTTGTATCTTATATGTTGAACTAATATTACTTCACTAAAATATTGTCAAACTAAAGTGAGAAGTCAGATGAATTGATTTACATCATATTTGAGATTAATACAAGCTTTTGTTTTTAATGTTTGGTAGTAGGTTTTTCACTAGAAAGAGTTTTCACATGTATACTTATGTCCTTATGATTTAGATATATTTTTTATTGGTACTCTTGTTATTAATAATTTATTATATGTAATTCAAGTTTTAAATGGATTTGATCACAAAAATCTATGTAATATTGCTATTATTAACTTCAATTTCTCAACATTTGGTATTGGAGCATTGTTTATCTTGATTGGGAGAGAGAGATATCTTCCTTTGTGTTTGCTACTTTTGGTTGAAATGAGAGAATTTGGTGATTTGATACGAATTAGCTATATATAGTTTTGATAACAATGTAAATTAAATTGCAATATTGACTTATGATTGTGTTTGAAAATCTAAAAATTAGATTACTGTAAGGTGGTGAAATAGGGATTCACTAGTTTAGCTATCGTAAACAAGCAATGAACCTATTTCACACAATGGTTGCATTAAAGGGAGACAAAATCAATAGATTTACTCCCTAAGGATGAATGCTGATTGATTTCAGGTGGCCCCTTTATTTGAGTTGAATTGGATACTGAAAAGATGTAACTTAGTTAATGCTAGATCTAGGATTCAAGATGGCTAATTGATGTAAATTAACATAAACCAATAGTTTAAGATTTGATATGAAACTGTAAACATAGATTTGGAGTGAGGAAGATGAACATAACCTGTGACTAGAATTTGAGCCCAAAAAAGTGAGACAATGGTGCTCCAAGCGACCTTGTTCTCAAAATTTTAGATGTGGATGAAATTAACCTTTTTGTAACCAAAATGTTGCTCAAAATATATCCTAGAAGTTTCACTAAAAATATTTTGGACATAGTTGTGCGGGGCAACCTTGTCTTTTGCTTTTCATGCCTGTAAAAGATGGGTCTAATTGTCTTTGTTTACCCTACCTAATTCTAAATTTATAGTCCCTAAACCTACAAAAGGGAGAAAGATGTTGTGAATAAGGGTTTGCCTTGGTTAAACCCTAGGTTGGAAATTAACCCTTGAGATGAATTGAAATATTGAAGTAAATGTTGAATATTGTACCTCAAATCTTTTGTAGAAGATTGTAAGTTGATGATGGAATGCTCTTTGAATGTGATCACAAGTGTTGATGTAGTAACATGACATGACATGAAAAGACATGGATGACCTAATCATAAAAATATTGCTTGCATGAAGATTGATGTAATTTTCTACTCCATGATGTCTAGATCTTGAAGAATGCTTGAAGGATATGATGGGATGAAATGTCACCTTGATGCTCAATGAATGCTTGATGATGATAGCGCTTCATAAAAAATGCTTGTGATGAATGTGGGTTCCAAATGAATTAGAAGAATGGTCTTATATATGGTTCTCAAGGCATTTTCCCAATTAGGCCAACCTCTAATGATCAAATTGAGACATCGTGATCTGAAACCAACTAGTAGAAAAATTTTGGACATTGTTGCTGCTTGGATATGTTGTTGTCATTGATGTCAACATATTCCTGTGATTTATTGCTCTGGTGGTTGCAAAATGGTTTATTGGGATCATGGTTCGGTTTATGGAGTATTTCTAGTATCATTATATCTTTTTGTATTGGTTTTTGGTGATTTAGAAGCTTAATTGATCATATCATATGATCTGGTTTGCAATTTGGTTTTTCTGATTAGTGCTTTGCAGAGTTCAGTATTTCCTTCGAGATATTCCGGTGTGATCAGATCTTGAGTTGAGATTTTGGGAGATTTTTTAGAATGTTATTGTGTATCTTCATTTCAAATGGTTCATGATTTGGTGCTCTAAAAGTTATCTTTCCTTGTGATAGTTGTTGTTGTTTGAGTATTCTCGAGTTTCAGATGTTGATAGATGAAGATTTGATAAGTGGTGTTGGTACAGCTATTGCAGATGATTCTAACATGTTTTGTTGGTGTTTCCTAATTGTGTCCTATTTATTTTGGTGGTCTTCATTGATCCTTGTGCGCGTTCTTGGTGATTTTGTTGATCCGGTGATATTCTTCATGTTATATAGTATTCTTGGTGGTGTAGCGTGTTGCGGTTGATATTGGCATGATTTCCAATGTTGCGTGTTTGAGCATTTGATTTTGGTCCATGTTATGTAATGTATATCATAATATTGGTCTGGTGGTCGATCTTTATATCGTGTGATGTAATTTTGTAATTGTGAGATGCGGGTTTAGCTGACCTTGTTGCCAAGGTTGATGATTGTTATATATAGATGATTTAGTCATGTAATTTGTGTGTTGAAGTAGTGTCTGCATTATCAGAGATTGGTAAAGGTCCAAATAAGCGAATGCATCCTTCGACATTGTGATTGAGCAGAGATTGAAGTGTTGCAAAGTAGACAAATGTGCTTAACCGGAACTATCATCAGGCATAAGGAGATGCTATATTTGCAGTTCATGTAATCCAGATTGTAGTCTGAATCTTATTGTTCGGTAGTGAACCTTCCCTAAGGGTTGTAGCCTTTTGGGTCATCTTATCTTGAGCAGTGAGCTCTAGGCAGTGAGCCTAAATGCATGTGCATTCCCCATTGTAATATTTACACATACTACTGCAGAGTATCATCTTATTATGGGTAGGTTCCCACTATGGCTTTTCCCTTAACCGGGTTTTTCATGTCAAAATATTGGTGTTGTGTGAACTGTGCTATCAATTTGTTTATCTTTGTTGTTTTTGTAGTTTATCAGATTTGCATTTGAGGTTAAGTTTGATAATCCGGTGAAAACTGATTCACCCCCCCCCCCCCCTCTTAGTTTTCTTTCATTGTTGTTGCCAACAAAAAACATGCACTAAGATATTCAAATTTGGGTCTGATTAGGGGGATAAGGGTGCCCTGGGCGCCACTTTCTAAGACAAGGTTGCCCCAAGTGCCACTATTTAGGACAAGGGCACCTTAGATGCCATCGTCTAGGAGAAGGGAACCCCAAGCGCCATTGTCCACCCAAAACAAGGTGAACATGCCAGAGATATGGTGCACACAACCCAAGATAGAGGTTCATACCACCATGTGAATAGATGACACTAGTTTCAAGGTAAAATGTTGGAAATAGGCTTGAATGAGAGCTAAAATGGGTCACACAAAGGTAGGGGCACAAAAAATGGTTTAAATGTTACAAGGTTACAATTTACAATACTACAATTAGCCTCCACTTTAGTGAGAGTATGATCCTTTGTGCATACTCACAATAAAGTAGAATAAAGAGAGAGATATGAGAAACTAGGTGATGCATTCAGAGCATCATGAAAAAACAACCAAGAACCCCAGATCAACCATGGAGTCCCAATCCTAGGGTGCTCAATGACCTAAAATAATCATCAATCTTCAACCTTGATATTTTTGAGGCATCCAACAAGATTAATATCAATAAGCCAATCCAATATCAAATCTTTCATATCTTTTATGACCCTTTAAGCATTATTCAAGACCCAAACAATGTATTTTGCTATCCCAATTAATGACAGTCTGACATACCCGTACTCAATTATTAATAAATTTCCAACCCGACCATAGTTTGAAGATCTCGTTGGTGAGGTTGTATAAAACTAGGTTTCTAAAACCATATTAAAATTTTAGAACAATCCAACGGTGGATTTAAGAGTTATGGTCTCTGCACCAAGACCGTTTTGATTGTTACAAAAAAAAACAAGAATTCTTCATTCCCATTCTGCCTAGGGCATCAAATATCTCATAAAATACTTAACCAATCACATTGAAACTGAATTCATTTGAAATATAATTAAACCCTCTATAAAATACCAAATTTAAAACAATTTCCAATGGTGCAATCAAAAGATTTTAGTGAAACTCTCCACAAACCCCAATTTGGAGGGTTTTTTGACAGTTTTCACCAAATCTTGCATAACTTGCTTCAAAATGGTTGAAATTGAATGAAACCAAAGGGAAAACAAAGTTAACTCATGCCATTATCATATCCAATACATTTCCAATGGATACAAATGATTTTTCATAAATAAAAACGTGAATGATCAGACTGCTATACCCAGAAAATAATGTGGAGTGTGTAAAAACTTCAAATGTTATTCATTTCCTTCCTCCAATCTTACACACACCCATTGGATTAGACCAAATTATGGTTTTTATAACCTCCACACATACATATCATAGTTACAACTACCCAAGACCAATTACATCCTTGGTTTGCAACTTTATAATGCAATTTGTGCTTGACAACATTTTTGACATAATTGACAATTTTGACATTTTGATAAATATGACCCCTAATCTTTGCTTGTGCACTTGAAATACATTTAGATGGACTCAAAACAAAATTTTACATCCTATTTACCCTTACATGGGCATATTTGCACAATGTGACCTCCTAGACCATATTAGGACTCAAATACACATCTTGAGCAAATGTCATACAATGCTTCACAAAATGACTCAAAATACATTAAAATGACCATATAAACTCAAATATGAGTGAAATGATTCATGGCATGATCTTTAACCTCCTGGTGTATGTTTGGGCTAGGTGCTCCTGCACCACTAGGAGCAAGATTACAAGGAGATAAGACATCACTAAATTCAAGGGAACAAGCTCTTAATCTTAGGATAGTAGCTCACACAATCATATACACGGACACCCTAAACAAGATAAAAATAAACAAAATGCAAAAAAGACAAAAGAAACACAATAGGGGTTAGTACTAAAAACAAAGGCTCCAACTCAACTAGTTGAAGATACCTCAATAATCAAAATGTCTCAACTGTTAATATCATTCTCCAAATTTATTTTTTTGATCGGTGAAATAGGGACCACCCCGACAATGGCATTAACACTGCAACGGTTCACAATTATGAGTCCACATGAACAACAAAGGCACAAGCTTGCGCTTATAGTAGCAAAGTGGGATTTGAACCTTGGTGGCACCATTAACAATGACATACCTTAACTAATGCATTGTGGGATGAGCCATCATTCTCAGAATATTATTGCAAGAGAATAAGTGGTCACATGGAAAGAGCAAGAACATGCATTAAATGTGAACCATGATCCAATGACTAGAAAGGTATGTTATGTTATGGGTTCATGGGGATGAGAAAGGAAACATGGATTCCACAAGCTAGCAAGATGTGTTATGCTAGGTGATCCATGGAAAAGAGAGGGAAGGAAGATGGATTCCATGGACTAGCGAGCTATGCTATGCTAGGTGATCCATATAAGCACAAATTCTCACGAGACAACTGTAAAGCGGAAAATGATCGAACCCTAGTTGCTCTCCCCTCTTCCAACTCCAAGGAGAGAGAAGGGAGGTTACTAGGGTTGACGGTTTTCACTTAGGGAGACTTTACATTCAAAAGAGGGTTTGAAACCCACAAGATCCAATCCCACACAATGCAAGATTGGATTCTAAATGTGTTTCAAGGGTTAAGACAGCAAGGCTACCCTCTTTTGTAAAGAATGTGCATAGAATGATCAAGCTAGGAATGCATAGAAAAGTGAGAAAGATTCGCTTATAGACTGAGATAGGGATATAGGATGAAGCTGCGGACCTGGAATCAGCAGTAAAATGTCGAGACGACGCTGTCCTGCAAATTTGAGCAAAAGTTGACGGGACGATGGTGCCCGACGTGCACACGGTCCTCCGAAAAATTCGCGAAACGAAGGGGGATCTGTTCGTCTCTGCACAAGGATTCCAGATCTTCAATTTCAGCCGCGTACCTGCAACCTACACACAGAAAAGCGAAGATGATTGGGGGGTTAGGGATTAGGGGTTTGCCCTTAGGTCAAACCCCGGTTTTGGAATTAACCAAGAAATGAGAAATGCTGTAAATGTAAATGATTGTAATGTAAAACAAGTACTAATACCTTGTTGTAAGGATGTTTGTATCCTTATGTGCGAAGGTATAGATGTTGTTGTATGTGATCTCCTCTTCAATGGTTGAATCCTTGTCTTGAATGCAACACTTAGCCTTGAATGGAGACTTAGAATGATCAATTGCTTGAAGGAATGTTTGAATGCTTGAATGTTTTAGTATCGCTTTCACCTTTTTTTCCATCTCTCCAAATGAGAGAGGAAAATGTAGTTTATATACTTGCCAATTAGGGTTAAAAGACTGATTTTCCCGACCTTAGGCCGACCAGGAAATGATATTTTCCAATTTGCAAACAAAAAGACCCGAAGACCCATAGGAGACCGGGCCCAAAATAGGGCCAGGGACCAGGGCGCTGGGCGCTTTGGTCCCACCTCCCGGGACAGCAGGGTGCAAGGAGGGATCAGGCCAGGGTGCTAGAAAAATGCAGTTTTTTTGGTGTCGTGAGCAAGTTTCGGGGTCTCCATCCAGGTTCCATGTTGCGTCGCCATCGTGAAGACCCAAATGCGGTCGAAATTGCAAGTGTCACAATTTTAGGACGCTACATTTAGCCCCCACTTTAGTGGGAGTATAGGCGTACGCTCATACTTTCGGTAAAGTACAAGGAAACGACATTGAAAGACTTTCACCACGTCAAGGAGGCAAGACACACCAAGCCCCCAGTGGACTAAGGATCTTACGACTTCGATTGACAAAGTAAAAGGGAAGATCACGAGGGAGAACCATGACTGTCAGTAGTAAGGTTCCCTCACTATGAGTCATGCAAGAAAAATACCAAAAATTTTCAAGGCAAAGCTAAGTTCACCAAGAAATTTTCAAGTATCCTGAAGGAATAGACGGGGTGTATGCCCCCCTACGTTAAAGTGATCGCACACGCCTCAATGGGGGTGATTTCTTTAACGTAGTGATACACATAAGAAATGAGAAGGGAAAGGAGCACGTTATCACAAAGATTTAGCCCCCAAGTATGAGATAAACCCAAGGATAATAGACACAAAACACAAAGCACGAGGTGACTTCGCTTTCCTCGGGGTCAGTATGCTGTATGATAATTCATGTATATCATATGTATGTATGCATAATTGTTCGTCATTCCCCAATCAAGGAAGGTCACCTAGAATAAGGGAACACATGTGTCTTTTGAGTCAACATGAGAGAGACTGAAAGAGATCTCAATGCTTTGCATCGTCCTCAAGTAGACAACACTAAGGACAACAAATAGAAGAATGAGAATAACATATAGAAGAAGTAACAAAAGAGAGGAGGAGAGAATCTGCTATGCTAATGTAACTAGTCTAGCATGTCATCTACCCCCCGATCTTGCTGATCAATGTTTCGGGAAGGTAGGGAACACGCTAGAGGAGGAACATCCAACACAGCAGATGGAGCTATCACAAGATCCAAACAAGGGCTATGTTCATGTTCCGAGCCACGTTGTTCTTGTCTAGGAGCTAGGATAAGTGCTTTAGAGAATTCGTTAGATAAATGTTTATCAATATCAACAAGTTCATATTCACTATCAGAAGCAAGAGGAGTAACATGTTCATCATGAATAACATTTTCATCTATATCATCATCAAGATTTATAAAAATAGGATCTTTAACTCGCACAGGATCAAGATCATCATGTATCTTATGTTTAGGAGATTTTGGAGAAAATGGAATAATGCTTGTTGAAGGTGTTTTTGGAGATTGCAAAGTTTGAGAAGCAGCTGCTTGAGCCCTAAGATGACGCTTTCGTTGGCGTTCACGTGCAGAATGATTTCGTCTAGTCTTAGTAGGAAGTGGAGAAGATTGAGGAGGAGGAATGTTCTCATCCTTATCACTTGGGTGTTTAGGTTGTGGTCTCTTAGGCTGGATAATAGGAGAAGAGGAAGGTCTCTTCTCTCTATAAAAGGACGGAGGAGAAACTGCTCCATATAAAGGAGGAATTTTTGGTTTAGGAAGAAGACCAAGTCCATCATAACGAGGAGGTATAGGTCTACTTTTAGAAGGTTTATTAGGCATAGACATAGTCACATCCATAGGGATGGGTTGAGAATCTTCTTGAGGAAAGACATTAGTTTTATCTTTCAAAGGAAGAACCTCCTTCTCAAGAATGATGGGAATATCAAGTTTGGGTGTTCTAGGTTCACTTAAAGATAGGATCATATCTGTTTTCCACTTTTGATAATATTTGAAAAGATAATCACTTCGCGGAGGAAGGGATTGGAATTGTTTAGGCCAAAAGTAATCAATAGGAACGCTAGAAGTTCTTTCAGCTGGTTTAAAGAGACTATGATTGACAGTAACAACTTCACCATTATGGGGAAATTTCAGACACTTATGAATAGGAGAAGCAATAGCTTTCATGGAAGATAGCCAAGGATAGCCAAGCTTCACACGAAATTGTTCAGATGAAGGAATAATAGCAAAGTTCACGTCAAGGGATTTGTTATGGACCTCAATAGGTAATGTAATAGAACCAATTGCAGGAGAAGAAAATGCATCAAATAATTTCACAATCACATCTGTTTTGTCATAGATCACTTGATTCAATTGCAAAGTAAAAAGAAATTCTTCAGTAATAACATTAACCACGCACGAAGGATCAATAAGCACTCCACGGCAAGGTGTATTCTTGACTTTTGCAACTATGTATAAAGGACCATCGGGTGCCCTGATAGTTTCACTAGAATCAAATGTGATGGAAATTTCTTTAGGGTTTTCTTGCTGCTCTACAAAGTTAATCACATTCGGAGTCATAGACACAAGTCCATCAGATGAAAAAGAGGAATCATTAGTCTCAATCGCATTAGAGGTATGAGATGGTAATGGATCAGTAAAAATCTGAAGATTTTGGTTAGGAGGAGCTACAGATGTGTTGCCTTTATCATTCACTCCAAAAACAGAGATAGTATTATTATCAATCAAATCTTGAATTTTACCCTTTAAAGCAAAACATTTTTCAGTATCATGCCCAGGTTGACGATGAAATTGACAAAAAGCTTTGTTATCAAAATAAGGTGAATTTATCTTTGCAGGATCAATTTGCCTTATAGGAGGAAGAGTAAGCACATTTTGTTCCAATAACTTATTCATAATACTATGCAATGATTCATTCAAAGGAGTAGACTTTCTTTCTTTCTTGAAAAACTTAGAAATAGGAGGCACACCTGATGCTGCATTCACATTGTTGTTGATGATGTTTTCATTGAATTTGATGGAATCTCTGTTCGGTTTAAACTTTCCAAATGGTTGTTGACTGCTATCACCCTTATCACTCGGAGCCATAGGATGTGATTGTTCCATTTGACTCACAGTCAGTTGATAATTGTGAAGAGTTGCACACAACTGTTGGAAAGAAGTAAACTCAGAAAACAGAAGTTTGTCTCGAATATCTTTTTGTAAATTAGAAATAAAGATTCTTTGAATATCATTGTCAGGCACTGGAAAAGAAATTTGAGCATACAAATGCTTATATCTACCAATGAAATCAGTCACTTTTTCTTTAACACCTTGTTTACAATGCATTAAATCAATCAAAGTAACTTTAGGACTTATATTGTTTTGAAATTGTTGAATGAAAGCATTTGCAAGTTGTTCGAAAGAAGTAATAGAATAAGAAGGCAACGAGCAATACCATTGTAGGGCTTTGTCTCTGAATGTTCTAGTAAACAGTTTTGCAAGCAACCTTTGGTCATAAGCAAAATTGGTACATATTGTTTGAAAAGTCTTAACATGTGTTAGAGGATCTCCTTTACCATTATAAAGTTCCAAATGCGGGATTTCAACATGTTTAGGAGGGATAGCTTGAACAATGTCAAGAGAAAGTGGGCTCGCAACATCAAATATGGGCACACTAAACTTAGATTGATTCATAGAGGCAATTTGTTGCTGTAAAGAAGAGACAGTTTGTGCAAGATTGTTAATGGTCGCTTCAGTCGAAGAATTCATATTAGATGTGTTAGATTGAGATGGAGGTGTTATGTTATTGAAAGAAGGTAAAGAGTAAGGTGGCGGGACACTATGATAGTTAGTCATAGGAGAGGATTGGAAAGGAGGAACACTACAAGGAGGAATGGAATGGTTGAATGAATTGCCCCCTTGCATCATGTTCATTTGTGGAGATGTAATAGGAACACTCATTGAAGGAATGAATGAAGAAGTCGGATTGAATGAAGGAAGAGGGTTAATTGAAGAGGAAGGATTGCCCCCATGACTGGTAATCATAGGAGGAATGTCTTGTATAGAAGTAGTCATTATGTTTGATGTAAAGGTAGGTATGCTAGCAATAGAAGTTGTCAAAGGAATAGAATGATTGACTTGTGTGGGGGGTTGTGTATAACCTAAAGTTTCAGCACAACTCTTCATAGGCATCACATTCGAATCCACAATGTGTGCAATACCACGCAAGATATCAATTCCATTCTTATCACTTTGAAGCATATGTTTTAGACCCTCAATTAAAGGAAGAGCTTGACTATCGGGGTATTCTTGAGACATCCATTGTCGAAAATCGTCAAATTGGTTATCCAATTTCGCAAGTTGTTCGACAGAAACCTCATGGAGAGCTTCTTTATCATTAGGAGGATTAGAGGAATTACCCATGTCCTCGTTAAAAAGGCTATTCAAATTAGGTTCCATCTCCTCAGTAATTAAACCTTGGAAAGACTTAATTCTAAGGCTTCGTCTAACGGGAATAGTGTAAGTAGGGCTTATTATTGTAAAACTCATGCACTAGAGAGGGAGAGAAGATTTTGAATTTAGAGGCAGCAAATTTCAGTAAAATCAGCCAATCTTCTAGATTTCAGCTGTTAAATGCAATCATGACAATCTCCCGAAATTTCGGAAAAAATGTCAGGGACCGTGGCGCTCGGAGTGCACATGGTCCTCGCAACTTTTTTCGAAATTTGCAGGGATGAAAGTTATGATGATTTTAAAGCTAACCTGAAAAAATTGAGTGTTTTTACGATCTGTAGATAGGCCAAATTAAAGTTGCGATCTCAAAATTGAACCCTACCAAGATTGTCGAAAAATGCAAAATTTGAATTTTGAAAAAGAGAGGGAAACTGAAATTTTGAATTTTATGATTTTAGAGGAAATACCAAAGGCAATACAAGTTTTGAAATTTTAAAAGTTGACTCAATTTTACACAAAATTCAATTTTGAAAGTGGAAATCAGAGTTGTTGTAATTAAGCACTTGATTTCAAAAGTCACAAATTGCAAGAATTTGAATAAAGCACTGAAATTTCGAATGAATGTTGACACACTTTTCAGATTTAGGATAGTAAGAACACAATTTTGACACAAAATTTCAATTTCAACAATTTTTGAATGATTAGAAGCCTTAAACCAAACAATCACAAGACCAACTTTGACTGTAATTTTGAAAGTGTTATAATTGGTAAAATCAGCCAAAATTTTGGATTTTAGCAAAAAAATACAGTAAGATCTAGCTCTCGAAATTCGGAAAAAATGTCGAGGACGATGGCGCTCGGAGTGCACACGATCCTCGCAACTTTTTCCAAATTTTCAGGGATGAAAGATATTATGATTTTGTTGCGGAATCCAAAGTTACAACTGATTTGGAGATGTTTTGATCAGTGAAATTGTCGGTCAAAGGTTGAATCAAGAGGGTTTTAAAAATTAGGGTTTTGACACTTAACCACTTAATTTTCAAAATTAAAGCACAGATATGAATTGATAATTTGCAATAGAAGGGTAGATCTGAAACAAGCATTAACAATTAAACATTTCACAAGCTTAATTACTAAAAAGAAAATTTAGGGTTTTTATGCAATAAACCTCTAAAATTTTGCAAAAGATCAAACACGGAAATATAATCAAGGAATCCAATTTTCAGATCTAACCATGAATAATCAGAAAGGATGTTCACGTCGGGTTCACCAAAATGTAAAGCGGAAAATGATCGAACCCTAGTTGCTCTCCCCTCTTCCAACTCCAAGGAGAGAGAAGGGAGGTTACTAGGGTTGACGGTTTTCACTTAGGGAGACTTTACATTTAAAAGAGGGGTTGAAACCCACAAGATCCAATCCCACACAATGCAAGATTGGATTCTAAATGTGTTTCAAGGGTTAAGACAGCAAGGCTACCCTCTTTTGTAAAGAATGTGCATAGAATGATCAAGCTAGGAATGCATAGAAAAGTGAGAAAGATTCGCTTATAGACTGAGATAGGGATATAGGATGAAGCTGCGGACCTGGAATCAGCAATAAAATGTCGAGACGGCGCTGTCCTGCAAATTTGAGCAAAAGTTGACGGACGATGGTGCCCGGCGTGCACACGGTCCTCCGAAAAATTCGCGAAACGAAGGGGGATCTGTTCGTCTCTGCACAAGGATTCCAGATCTTCAATTTCAGCCGCGTACCTGCAACCTACACACAGAAAAGCGAAGACGATTGGGGGGTTAGGGAACCGGGGTTTGCCCTTAGGTCAAACCCCGGTTTTGGAATTAACCAAGAAATGAGAAATGCTGTAAATGTAAATGATTGTAATGTAAAACAAGTACTAATACCTTGTTGTAAGGATGTTTGTATCCTTATGTGCGAAGGTATAGATGTTGTTGTATGTTGTATGTTGTAGTATGTGATCTCCTCTTCAATGGTTGAATCCTTGTCTTGAATGCAACACTTAGCCTTGAATGGAGACTTAGAATGATCAATTGCTTGAAGGAATGTTTGAATGCTTGAATGTTTGAATGCTTAAATGTTTTAGTATCACTTTCACCTTTTTTTCCATCTCTCCAAATGAGAGAGGAAAATGTAGTTTATATACTTGCCAATTAGGGTTAAAAGACTGATTTTCCCGACCTTAGGCCGACCAGGAAATGATATTTTCCAATTTGCAAACAAAAAGACCCGAAGTCCCATAGGAGACCGGGCCCAAAATAGGGCCAGGGACCAGGGCGCTAGGCGCCATGGTCCTGGGGGACCAGGGCGCTGGGCGCCCTGGTCTTGAAGGACCAGGGCACTGGGCGCTCTGGTCCCACCTCCCAGGACAACAGGGTGCAAGGAGGGATCAGGCCAGGGTGCTGGAAAAATGCAGTTTTTTTTTGTGTCGTGAGCAAGTTTCGGGGTCTCCATTCAGGTTCCGTGTTGCGTCGCCATCGTGAAGACCCAAATGCGGTCGAAATTGCAAGTGTCACAATTTTAGGACGCTACAACAACAAGTTGTGTTATGTTGTGTGATCCATGTGAAAAGAGAAAGGAAGAGTCGAAATAGTCTAACAAGCTATGTTAGCTAGTTCCACTCATCTTGTAAAAGGGATGCCAAGCAACATTTTCTTATTGCAAGGAAATTGATCTATGCAAATTTCAAGGATATCTTTTTTCAAGTGAAGCTTTCTTATCACAAGGCAAGCAACTATAAAGGTGTTACTAGGACACCACAACTAGGATAACTAAACAAAGCATTGTATGCAAGGAAGTTCTACAAAATAAATTGAAAAAGGATAACCAAGCAAAGCACTCTCTACAAGTAAATCTACCACAATCAAAGAAGGATAAGCTAGCAAAGCATTGTATGCAAGGAAATCCACCACATAAATTGAAAAAGGATAACCAAGCAAAGCATTGCATTCAAGGAAATCCACAACATAGATTGAAAATAAGCAACACAAAAAATAATAAAATAATAAAACTCTTCAAGTAACTCCTCGTTGGGCATCGAATCCAAATCCACTTAGATTGTTGACATTCTAAGTGCTTCGTAACTCCTAATGATTGTTTAGATCCCCAAATTAACATCTTTTCTCTTTCCAAACTTGGGCACCTTTGCATATTCACCTCTTGAAAATGCAATTACAAATAGCTATAAACTACAAATATTAAATATTTTTCTCACATGTCCTAAGGAACACTTTCTAAGGAATATCCAGAGACATGGGAATGACCTAGGATTTTCAAGGTTAATGTCACCTTATCCTAACAACATTATATCATCACAAGGAAGAAGGAATCAAAGCGGAAAAATTAGTTGCACAAATTGCCACATTCTCTTCATTGTTGAATCAAGAATAGATTACAAAAGGTAGACATATGCAGTTATAAAATATTCAAATCATTTTCTGATATTAACTTATTAAGGTCAAATGTCTATTTTTTTCTTCCCCAATCTTTAATTGCTTCATTTAATAATCTTGTATACCATGAGAGCACCAACATATTCAATTTAATTGAAGGTACAATAAGCATGAGTTTCTAATCATTTAGATAACTTCCAATTAATTAGATACCAAAAATAGGAAATCTTTGAACATTCAGATGCATGAAATCCTTCTATTACATGAGCAAAACAACTATTTTTGCACCAATCACGTGACTTTGAAATCTTGTTCCAATTTGGGGAAAAGTGAAGATGCCATATATGTCTTTCATGTATTGCCCACAAAATTGTTGACTCGTTTTCTTCCCTTTGGGCCTTTCTCTTATTTTCATGGTTTGTAATCTCTACCATTTGTCTTTCCATTGATGCTCTTCATTACATGAGCATGTTAGTTTTAGTATATATTAAAAAATGATGTTATATAAGTGTTGAGAGATTGTTTAAGTTAATATGAGCTAAGAGTATCTATTATTGGTTAGATCTAGAGGTATAGCTTCAACTCATTATGGATCATTGGCCCACAAAATTTGCATCATAAATGACATATAATATCACAAATACAAGTAAAATGATGAAACATGTTATATACCAATCTCTTCAATGGCAATTATTGTATCACATCCCTATCAACAAGGTCATTTCACGTGGGTATTTGTGATCAAAGAATTAAATAAAAAATAAAAAATATTTAAACTTAAAAGATTTGTTGAAATCTTAAGAAATGGAAAGAGGAAAAATGATCAGGGAGACAATCCTCATTTATGCAAGTAAAATGATGCAACATATTATATACCAATCTCTTCAAAGACAATTATTGTGTCACATCCCTATCAACATGGTCATTTCATGTGGGTATTTGTTGTAAAAAATTAAATAGAAAATAATAAATATTTAAACTTAAAATGTTTGTTGAAATCGTCAAAAATAGACAGAGGAGCTCCCTCATTTATGAGGGAAGGCACAAGTACTATGTGGGATGTCCACACATTTTGTGAGACACGGTGAGCCTTTTCTTGCCCCTAAAAATCTCAAGCTACATGGAAAAATGGAATGCTTGGAGTCTAGGAACCAGTGCGACCTCTTATCCTCTAAAAAACAAGAAATTCAAGCTTGGTTTTTCAGGAGAACAGGCAACGATGAAGACTGGATTTGGAGGCCAATTGTAGGAAGTTTTGCACAGGTGAAAGAGGATGGGGGAAGCTTGCATCATGTTTGACAACTGCATTTATTGGGAATTTTCAATAGCCTTTTTTGGCCAAAATCTATTTTGTGCCCATCTTGTATTCATGGAACTTGTGAGATCACATCTTTCTTAGACATTGGTACACAATTCACATGCCTGGTCTATGCTTCCACATTTTGTGTACATGTGTACAAGGACTGCTACAAAGACATCATCCCCAAAGCTCTCATTTTGGCACAGGCAAGAAGGACGTAGGTTGAAGTCAATGAGACCCCATTTTGGCGCTGTTACAAAAGTGCCTAGAGCAAGCAACAGAGGGTGTTGTGCATAAAGAATGAAGTTGTAGAAGAAGTCCATCAAGGGTTCGAGAGTAAGATTTATAGGAAGACTTAAATGAAAGAAAAGTTGGTACTGCCAACATCAAGGTTGTGTGGGGAATAACTAGATCTAAGATCTATGTTTATGTAGATGTCAATGTGGAGGTATCAAAGTGGGTTAGAACACTAACATCGAGTTTATCATCAAGAAAGTCCTCAAAGCTAAGTATAATTATCTCTCAAATATTGATGAGGTTTTAATATTCACTTTTGCAACTGTTACTATAAGAATGTTCTAGGTGTATAAGGAAATAATTGAGTAAATTGAGTGATTGGGTCTATAACGGTAAATTGTTTGTTGCCATGATAATAATTCTAGATGGAAAATGCTTTTAAGGTATTTTTAAAAGGGGTACAATCTTTGTATTTTCTTCATTGGCTACATTAGTTAAGTTCATGGGTAATCTACTTTTATTTTCATTAGTATTATACTATTTTTTGAAAAGACATTTTCATATTATGAATTAGGAATAAAATATATTTAAAATGAGTTTTGGCTCTTGGTTGCATAAAATTGTAAGGGTGACTTCATTTAGTGGTATATTAACTACACCATACTAAACATACCATTATTGTTATAGCCTCACATCTTCCATATATTTAATTACTTTGAGGTAAACAATGGTAGCATATTAATATTAACTATGCATGATTAACTATTAATCGATGTCTAACTCAAAAACTATGATACATGGAAAATTTAACATAGTGTTGATTATCAATAACTTTATAATTATCGTTCATCAAATCTTTTCTAGTAGAACATGATCATGAGTTATGGTGAATATTGATGTGCACTAGTTAAGAATTAAAATCATAGAGTATTATTATTATTATCATGAGTATATCTTCATATGAAGACTTAACAAATATAGCACTTTCACCTATCTTCAACAAGGTGTTGATAATAATCACAATTATAGGAAGTTTTATAATTATTGATGTATGCTTTTGTATAATGGGTGTTTATGGTAAAAATGAAAACAACAATATTGAAAGACTAAAATAGATTCAACCATGAAACCCTAGCCTAACAACAACAAAGATCCACTATAACATATGAAGATTACCTAAGACAATGCAAATCAACAAAATCACAAAGATTATACCATCACATGTCCAATAGGGTTTGAATCTCCATTCTTCCTATCTCCATTGATCTTGCTTGATATATTTGCTCTCAGATTTTATGTGTGCACAAGAGCTCAACAAAGAACGAAAATGTGGTTGCAAGTAGGCTTGAACGCATATGAAAGTTTGAATGCTAGTCTAGGGGGATTGATAATGAAGGAAGCATCCTCTTATATAGAAGACATTGTAAGAAATGGAGGGATAAGATTGAGAGGTGTAAAAGATAGATGGTCGGCTAGGATTAAAGGGTAGGTAGAGGAAATAAGAAAATACTGAGAGGGTAGGTAGTGTAGGAATTAAGAGATGAATGACATGTGTCATGGGTAGAAAAGGCTAATGAATTAATTAAATAAATAAAGATTTATTTAATTAATAGAATAAGTGGGATTAATTAAAGATATTTATTTAATTAGATAGGACAATTTTAGGTGTCTACATTTTGCCCATCTTTGAGACAATGCAGCTTGTCGTGTTGTTTCAAAGAAGATAAGATAAAATAATACAAAGTTGTCCCAAGATGAGAATGATATGCCCCCTCGAGGGATTGGATGAAAATGTCTGAAAAGATCGCAGACAATCTCTCGATAAGAAAGAAAGGTTAGAAAGGATTGACAAGATAGGTGTAGCGTCCTAAAATTGCGACACTTGCAATTTCGACTGCATTTCGGTCTTCACGATGGCGACACAACACAGAACCTGAATGGAGACCCTGAAACCTGTTTATGACACCAAAAACTGCATTTTTCAAGCACCCTGGCCTGATCCTCCTTGCACCCTGCTGCCTCGGGAGGTGGGACCAGAGCGCCCAGCGCCCTGGTCCCTAGCCCTATTTTGGGCCCGGTCTCCTATGGGACTTTGGGTCTTTTTGTTTGCAAATTGGAAATTATCTTTCCTGGTCGGCCTAAGGTCGGGAAAATTAGTCTATCAGCCCTAATTGACAAGTATATAAACTACATTTTCCTCTCCCATTTGGGTAAGAAGGATATATGTGTACAAGCATGGAAATGATATTCAAGCATTCAAGCATTCCTTCAAGCAATTGATCATTCCAAGTCTCCATTCAAGGCTAAGTGTTGCATTCAAGACAAGGATTCAACCATTGAAGAGGAGATCACTTACTACATACTACTACAACATACAACATACAACAACATCTATACCTTCGCACATAAGGATACCAACATCCTTACAACAAGGTATTAGTACTTGTTTTACATTACAGACATTTACATTTACAACATTTCTCATCTCTTGGTTAATTCCAAAACCGGGGTTTGACCTAAAGGCAAACCCCTAATCCCTAACCCCCCAATCGTCTTTGCTTTTCTGTGTGTAGGTTGTAGGTACGCGGCTGAAATTGAAGATCTGGAATCCTTGTGCAGAGACGAACAGATCCCCCTTCGTTTCGCGGATTTTTCGGAGGACCGTGTGCACGCCGGGCGCCATCGTCCCGTCAACTTTTGCTCAAATTTGCAAGACAACGCCGTATCGACATTTTACTGCTAATTCCAGGTCCGCAGCTTCATCCTATATCCCTATCTTAGTTTATAAGCGAATCTTTCTCATTTTCTATGCATTCCTAGCTTAATTCTTCTATCAACATTCTTTACAAAAGGGGGTAGCCTTGCTTTCTTAACCCTTGAAACTCATTTAGAATCCAATCTTGCATTGTGTGGGATTGGATCTTGTGGATTTCAACCCCTCTTTTGAATGTAAAGTCTCCCAAGTGAAAACCATCAACCCTAGCAACCTCCCTTCTCTCTCCTTGGAGTTGGAAGAGGGGAGAGCAACTAGGGTTCAATCGATTTTCCGCTTTACAATAGGATAGAGTGACAGAGTCACAAGATAAAGAAGATTGACTCGAGAAACGAGGGCTAGGGAAGTCTATAAGATAGACTACAAGGGAAAACATCCTTATTGTCATCCACACACCTAAGATATCAGAGTGCAGAGAGAGAAGAGAGCAGTCAACAATGATGGCGTTGGTGCATAGATTCAATCACGTTCGCCGATATCAGAGGTTGGCAGATGCAAGAGAGTCAGTGAGTACCACAAAACCTCCTTGTACCTTTTTGCATTAATTGTTGTCGTAAATGCATGCTAGGTAGGATAATAAATGTACATTAGGTATGTTGCAAAAATTGCCAAGCGGGTCAAAAATACAGGAAGCCGCATTTGCGTTGGTGCTAGGCGCGTCTGGGTAGGCTAGGCACGTCTGCATCAAGTGTAACCGCGTCTATGAGTCTAAAAGTGTCTATGTCAAATGCGAGCGTGTTTGTGAAGTGCAGACACATCTATGCAAGGCAGACACATCTATGAAGTATGCAAGCGTGTTTATGTCTTCAAGGTCAAATCAGTAGTTTTGTGATAAACATACATTGTCGATTGGATAAGCTGCTGAGAGGATACACTCAAACGGGTCCTCTAGGGAAGACTAGGGTAGCAGAGAGGGCTATGATTGACAATTCTGTGATAGAACATTCGTTGCCAATCGAGAAACTACTCAAGAAGAGGTCCTAGGATAAGATAGAGCAAGGCACTTTGTGATGAACAAGGAGTACCATAGAAATTGACAATTCTATGATAGAACATATGTTGTCAATCGGATTAGGCTGAAATTGATAATTTTGTGATAGAACATACGTTGCCAATTGGATAAGCTACTCAAGAGGATACACTCAAGTAGGTGCCCTAAAAGATAAAAGAAACACTTTGTGATGAACAAGGAGTACTACTAGGATAGAGTGCCATATGATAGATATAAACACTAAGATAAAAAGCAACACTTTGTGATGAATAGGGAGTACCACTAGGATTGACATTGATGATTTGCTTGACTGCAGGAGGACCTACCTATACTGGAGTCACGGGAGAGATTCCGTTCGACTCAAGGATTATGAGCAGAGCTGGCATTTAAGGATAGAGCAACAGTTGATGCTATGGGCTTGCGATACATTATGTATGTGCCTGAGTTTCAGGTGAACATGGGATTGTTGACTACATTAGCTGAGAGATGGCACTCAAAGACATGCACTTTTCATTTGCCGATGGGCGAGATGTCAGTCACCTTGGAGGATGTATAAAGGATACTGCAGATATCGATTGTTGGGGAGTTGGTTCCTTACAATCGAGAGGGAGACAGGGATGCATTGAGATGAGTGTTCCAAGATCCAGGAATGGAGATGAGGGCAGGACATGTGGCCTGGGACACCATGACAGCTACAGGATTGGATTTACCGGCGGTGTTGGCAGGAGTTATCAATGGGTTTCTCTGTCTAGACAAGGAGACACGAGGGCTGGTTGTGGGATGGGGGAGGAAACTGGAGACATTGGTGACTGAGAACACCAGGTTTGCATGGGGTCATATATGTTGGCACACTTGTATTATGAGCTGCATCAGTTTGTATATCATGGATCAACATGATTGGGGTGCAGAGTGACATTACTGCAAGTATGGGCATATGAGCATCTTTTGGTTACACAACCGATACACTTTAGAGGCAGGGAGCATGGGCGCAGTTATGTGCATCTTTATGATATGATTACTTCTCAGCCACATATTGGGAGGCTAGAGTATTAGCGTCGAGTTGTCGATGAGGTAGACGATGTAGCATGGAGGCCTTACCAAGAGTGTGAGGATGATGCAGTGGAGCTGCCATATGTATTCCGGAGTAGGTATCTGACTGGTCAGACACCATATATTATTGAGTGGAAGTAGATTGATAGGGTATGAAGGCAATTCAGCCGGATACAATGGATTCCAAGGGGTTCAGGGATGTATGCACAGATTGTGAGGGATCAGGTGCATTTAGGTCCGTTATTGTCTTATGATCAGGTGGTGACACAGATGCTAGAGATGGTTCCAATGCCTTGGGATATTTGGGCAGATGTGGAGGATGCAAGGATGGATGTAGAGTAAAGTGCATATTGGGTAGAGCATCCATTTCCATAGCTGACGAATCCAAGGGAGCCGATAGAGGGTGATGGTGGAGATGGTGGAGGCAGAGGTCGATGAAGGAGGTGGGGGGCAGTAGCAGAGAGGAGGGTGGCTCAGATGAGAGATAGGTGCATGTAGTGAGGGGTGTAGGTGGATTGTCATTACAGGTGCCAGCAACACAGGTTCCCAGACAGGTAGAGGGACAGGGACAGGGTAAGGAGGGGAGATATCCTACTGGAGAGACATGTAGTATGGAGTGGTACCACCAGATCACTAGGCTAGGAGATTCCAAAGACCATCACGGACTACGACGACCACTAGAGGGAGAGATAGGAGACATGAGTCTAGTGGTGGGGTCATGGGTCCTCCACCACCACCAGATAGAGGGGGCAGGAGAGATAATCCTAGGGCAAGGAATTTCAGGGCTTAGACTCCGTCGAGGCCAGCTAGCTCCGAGGGAGGGAGTTCATCATAGCCTTAGAGGGATCCCTATGTATCAGTTTTGTACCAAAATTGTATGATGATGTAGACACCTTTGGGTGATTTTGTAGCCATATGTATTTTGACATCATTGTATCACGACACTTATGATTTTTGAGATATATATATATGATTCATCCTTGCGGAAGCTATATGCATGTGTACCTATGTGATGTTGCTTCTATGTGATGCACGTTTCTATATGATGCTTATGATATGGATGCAGATATATATACATGATGAAATACAATATTTTTGTTCTTTTATATTTTTATATGTTATGAAAATGCATGAAATGCAGATGAATATGATAATGCAAATAACTATTTACATGATGATAATGAAAAATTGGCTAACATGTGTTATGTGCAGGATATGGTAAAATTGTGATATCCATATGTATGTATGAAATGCTAACATGTGGTAATGCAGGTGTAAACTTCATGAAATGCAAATATTTTTGGTGTGTCATTATACTTAGTCATGTGATAGTAGGCTACATGGACTCAGGAAGGATGATGGAGGTCAATCAAGAAAGGGGATGAAAGATAGAAGATATGGAAGTGAAAGAGCTTCTTGTGCTTTATCATCATTAAGCTTTATTATGGCAAATAGGTTATGATGATCTGGATATATGTTTGACCCAGAAAGTCATTGTACCCATTTTGCATGGAGAACAAACTGTCGCAAACAAGGAATGCCCTAGTTCATACTAGACTCACAATGTCCTCATATCCTTGGACAAGTCATAGTATTACTAAGAGACAATCCACAGACAACAAAACAAATAGGTGAACATATCCCATCCTCGCTTTTCTAGTCAAACATATCTTGGAGATAGAATCTCTAGTCAGAGGCATCCCAGAAAAGATAAAAGACATGTCACCAAAGGATAAAATCAAAAGAAAACCAAGACTTGACACCAACATCCACTGTATTCCTCAAGTTTAATGTCTCTTGTCACTTGTACAAGTCTATTTGATTGTGGTCACAATGTTTACTTTCACAAAAGGATAGATAACACTGAACCATAATGTTGTCTGAGTCTGTTGAAAGATTTGATTTGTTGAAGCCCACTGCTGCTGTGTCTCATTTGAAATTGACTGAATCCATGAAACTGATACTTTATTGTAGAGAAGACGGAAATTTATTGCAGATATATGATGCAAGTGTTGCTTTATTGAGGATTGTGCGCGGATAGACTAAAGAAAATTGAAAGAAACTGTACTCCTCAAAACGTGTGATGCCCTTAGTTCCACACCCATCACTAGACTTAGGATTTGTTGTAGCCACGCATAGGAGCTGATTTATTATGGATGGAAAGGGGTGAAAAAGAGGGATAATTATGAATGGCTAACCAATCTTGGGTAGATCAATAACAAGCCATGATGGGAGTGGGTAAGTTTATTATGAATGGATAGGCTATAAGTGTGTGTAAGAGTGAAAGGATGAGATGGAATCCTGAAGGAGGGAGGAGCAATGTCTCTATACATGGCATCGGTGACCCGATTTTCACTATGGTACTTGCCCAGGGTGCCACTGAAGTGGTTTTCACCATTGGACGAATTTATTTCTCTTTACTTTTTTTGATTTTTCAATTTTTTTGTGTCACAAGGCACTTGTTTGCCAGGTTTTCACCAAGTAACGATTTTTTATTTTTGTGATTTTTTTTGTATTTTTGTATTTTTTTGATTTTTTTGTATTTTTGAATTAGGATATCCTAAAGAGCTATGTGTAAAACCTGCGAAGGTCTATGCTGTTGATAGGATCCTCCAAAGGTTCACCCTCTGGGGTTGAGAGCTGATATGCACCGGATCCATAGACTACTGTAATGATGTAAGGACCAAGCCAATTTGGTTTGAACTTGCCCTTCTTCTCTTTGTCTTACTGATTTTTAGGATTTTCTTTGAGAACTAAGTCACCCACCTTAAATGTGCGAGACTTAACCTTATGATTGTAGCTTTGACGTTCCTTGAATGAATGATATGTAGTTCAAGTGATTGTCTTTCTTGATAAAGGAACTAAGATAGAATTACTAGTGTGTGAACTACGTGGGCCCATATACAAGTCACCTAAAGAATTTTGGGCATCACTAACAACAAAGTCCTTTGATTGAGGAAGCTCCATTAAAGGTCCATGATATATCGCCAAAATGGAAAGGATGTGTGGAACAAGTGGATAATTTATGAAGGCTTATGATTGTGAGAAGAAGTGAAAGTATCATAGCATGATGGAGACTTAGGATCAACAAGTATGCTTTTTGACTTGAAATTTTATAACTTTTGTCCCCAGTTATTTTGATATTAGGGGAGATCAAATCTTGTTCTTTTTTCTTCATAGGATTTTTATCCTTTAATTTGATTTTTTGAGAGTCCAATAGTTTTGATTTTGATTTGGACTAAAGACCTTTTCTTTAGTTTTGACTTTTAGATTTTTCTTTTCAAAGCTTGATTTTTCATCCCTGATGAGTAAGGGCTTTTGTAATTCTTGCTGATCCAAGTCTAGGAGTGAAGTGGAAATGGAATGAGTAGATGAAATGATAAGGCTATATGAGTTCTCAAGAGGGTTGGTGATACACTCAATAGATTCTTTGTTGGAGCCACTCTTAGGATTATTGATATCAAGAGTTGCTTGCACCACTAGAGGAGATTTGCATTCAGACTTAGAAGCCACAACACTAGGTGGTTCACACCCAATTCCTTGGCATTGCAAATTGTTTGTAGGTTGTTCTTGTCGATTGAATGTCTTAGGAGATAGTGGGAGTTGATCAACATGAAATATATACTTACCACATCCCATGTCTTTAATCTTGAATTTTTCTTTTAGCTCTACTTGTTTTGTTGTAGAAGCTTTCAACGATTCTGGATCCACATATGCTGATGAAGGAACAACTTCTTGATTGACTGAGATTGTTATTTCTGATCTAGGTCATAGATTGTTGTAATATATGAATGGGTTTGGATCATCTTTGACGATCACTTCAACTCCATTGTGTGGAAACTTGATACATTGATGATATGTTGAGGGAACAACTCTCATTTCATGAATCCATGTGTGTCCCAAGAGTATGTTGTATGTGAGATCCAGATCAAGGACTTGACAAACCACATCCTTCATTACCAGTCCAACTCTAAGAGGTAAAGTGACTATGCCCTTGGATGAGCATTCTTCGTCATCATATGCCTTAATGGTGATTGCATGTGTAGAATTCACAACTTTATTTGAATATCCCAATTGTATTATTGTGTTCAAAGTATATATATTGAGACCAGCTCCTCCATCTATTAGGACTCATTTTATTCGATGTTTGTGCAAGGCTTCAATGTGTAAAGGTGCATTATGTTGTATGCTTATGGAGGCGTCGTCAGCTTTAGTGAATGTGAGAGAATGTGGAGGGGAAAGGTATCCCACCATGGCTTGAAACTGGTCCACATTCAGATCAGTAGGGACAAATGTTTCTCTCAAATTTTTATCAAGGATGGCTTTATGTGCGGGAGATATACGTAAAATCTCAAGGATGGAGATAAGTGTGGGCGTCTTCCCTAGCTGTTCTACTAGGTCGTACTCAGGTTTGGTTGCTGAGGAAGCAGTAGTTTTAGCTGGAGCACCTTGCAAAGTGACCTTACCTCGACGAGTTGTGACATTACATTCATAGGTAGATTCGGAAGAAGGTCCAATGCCTTTTAGGACAACTTTGGGTCTTTGGTTAGAATTTTTAGGCATTTTGTCCTTTATGATAATAATAGAGACATAACCGTCCATCGAAATGTGATTAACAGTTGAATCATAGTTATAGGACGCTTTTGTATAGTTGGCTTTCTCATCTGTGGCTTTGGATTTTCCCTTGTCATGTTTAGGGAATGGTTCCTTAAACATCTCATGTTGTTGATTGGATGTATGTCCTTCGATCTCAATGCCACCTCTATCAATAAGATCTTGTATAATGTTCTTCAGCCGATGACAATTCCCTATTTTATGTCCCTTTCTCTTGTGATATTCACAATACTCGTCATTATTCCACCAATTTGGTTTGACCTTTGGCTCATATGGAGGATTGTTTGGAATTGTTATTATCTTGTTTGCCACTAGCTTCTTGAAGCTGATTCAAGTGGTTCTCCCAATGGGGTGTATTTTCTTCATGGTTTTGAAGTTGTTCAAGTATTCACTTGGTTGTTTGTAGAACTTGGTCTAGAAAGAATGATTTTGGGTCTCACTATGTTAGCATCGACAACACAATCATTTAGTGTGTTCTTGTTCTTGTTCCAAAATCGTGGCTTGTATTTTCCTTTAAAGCCCTCTTTGTTTTCTTTGAATATCTTAATGACTTCTTTCTCAATTAAGACCTTCTATGTTACTAAGCCTTTCTCAATGACATCCTTGAAAGTGGAAAACAAGCTTTTCTCAAGTCATAACCAATTTCTTTATTGACATTCTGTGTGAACATCTCTACCATTTGCTTTTGTGGAATTTCACAAGAGCATCTGCTGGCTAAATTCCTCCATCTTTGTAAGAATGATGAAAATGACTCCACATCCTTTTGCCTAGTGTTGTACAAAGTGGTGATTGATATTGTAGTCACATAAATCTGTCCACTTAATTAAATGAATACTTAGTATTTATTTGATTATTTAACCATCAATTAATAATTAATTAAATTAATATTTAATTAATTCATCTTAACCCTCTTCTCCTATTAATTAAATAAATTATTCAATTTATTTGATTTAATTCACTTAACCAAATTCATACCATTAATTAAATAAATAAATCATATTTGTTTAATTAAATCTTCTCTCACATTTAAATAAATTAATATTTATTTAAAACCCCCAAAATCCCACCTCTCACATTTAAATAAATAAATCATTTATTTAAATCACCTTTATCCTCCACCCACTTGCATTTTCCTACAAAAGCAAGTTGCACAACTATTTTAAATAAATTATTTATTTAAAATCCTATTTATCCTCACCCACTTGAAACCTTTAATGGTTTCCCTTAAAGTAGTCAAACTTGATGGCTTTAAAGTCTTCAAACTTGATGGCTTCCTTCTATAGTCTTCTTAAGACTTTAATGGTTTTCCTTAAAGTCTTCAAGCCTTTAATGGTTTCCCTCAAAGTCTTCAAGCATTTTAAATGCTTTATCTTCTTTTTCTCATTTAAATAAATTAATATTTATTTAAATATTTATCCAAATGCAAATTACACCATTTAATTGAAATAAATGATTTTATTTTAATTGAAAATACCAAAATTTCTCCCACTTGCATTTTCCTACAAAATCCACTTGTATGCCTAAACCCCTTCTAGATTCTTCTAAACCCTTCCTAATTAGCCTAATCCATCCCCTAAATATTGTCACATTCCTAAGCAAATTGGAGTCACTTCTCAAAGACTCCAAAGTCTTTGAAAAGCAATTAATGCTTTGTGTGTTCAACAAATTAACCCTCAAAGTCTTGGATAACCTTTGAAAGCTTCCAACCTTCAACCACTTAATCCCCAAAGTCTCCAATAACCATTAATGGTTAATTCAACCCTCCCACATGGTTAAAACATTTGTTTTGACTCAACCTCTACCCAACCCAAAGATCTCATCAGGCCATTAATGCTTTGACCATGATTATCTCTTAAACATTTGCACAAAGGTTTATCCTTGGATTAACTCTTAATCCAATGGGTAAATCTTAATTTAGACTTGACCCTTACCTTCTAGATAACCATGAGGTCTTCTCAAGCCTTTAATGCCTCCAACCTCTTCTCTCAACCCAATCCTATGTTGAAACTTGTCACCATTTTATTGGTGCCAATTGTGCACATGGATCCCCAACTTTCAATCCTAACCCTTGTTAAGATTGCTCAATCTTAACCCTTCATTTCCCTATTTCTTCTATAAATAGAACCCTTCTCCTCAAGCAAAAGGAAAAGCATTTAGAGTATTGTTGTTATACTGGCATTAGCATAGAGCTTTTTCATAGCATCACTATCTACTCTTGCATAGTATTTGCTTATCATATTCAACCATCTTGAATCTCCATATGGCATCCATGGCTAGTGCTAAAAGCTGAGAGCTACACTCATTTGGGACTTGGAGAGGAGAGGAACAAGGGAGGAGCAACTATGAGCATCTTGATTAGCTATTTCATTCTATGTTTATATGCTTTCTATTTCATGCTTAATATCTCTCTTGATATGCCTGTTTAGGATAATCTTTTGTTGCTAACACTAACGTTTGTTTCTTGTGCTCTTGTGTGTGTGTTGCCATCAAACAGATTTTCTAATCCTTTTTGCAGAGCATCATTTGGTGAACCCGACGTGAATCAATTTTTTTTTTAACCAATAACATGTTTGAATGTTGAAAATGTCACACAGGTTGCGATTTTGACACTGTTTTGGTGCGTTTGGCATTATTTTGGCGCTATTCCCCCTGTTTCAGTGCTTTTCCCTTCTCTGTCTTTCCCTTTCTTTTAATACGTTTGTGTTAAATAGTGCCTCTGTTCAAACGCAGACTAGCGCTATTGTAACAAAACGTTGTACAAATCACTTTGTAACCAAAAAAAAATAAAAAACCGAAAAAAAAAAAAAATTAGGCTTGTAGAAGCCCACCAAATAGGGGGATTTTACTAATTATTTTTCTCTTTTGTGCAGATTTAAATTAGATTAAAAAGTAGATTTATATTTTTTACTAACTTGTTTTTTGAAGTTGGTTTTAAAAATGAATTCACTTTTTATTTTGGTTTAAAATTAACTTCACATTTCAAATTTGGGCTTTTAAAAAAAGAATCACACATTTGTTTGGGGCTCTTAAAAAGAATTTCATTGTTCCAAGGTAAAAAGAACCACAAACTTATACAAAAACAACTTTTTTTTTTTTTGCAAGTTAGGAAACAAACTTCGTTTTGGTGCTTAAAATCAACAAGGCAAATTTTATTTCTTGCATCAAGATAAAACTCACAATCCACACTTCCATTTTTGGTGCAAATAAAATTCACAATCAACTTGTCTCATTTTTAAAGCAATCTTACTTCATGCAAACGTGTTTTTCATTAAGTTGACCAGGATTTTCAAATTCTAGTTTACTCCAACAATTGCCTTTGAAAATTAAAAAGAACACCATGATTGTTGGAGCAACATCTCCAAATAGATAGAAAATCATTGCGATGACAAATTAAAAGGAACAAGTGAATTTTGTGTTTGGCACACTTGTGCAAAAGAGTTGGTCGAGTGGTCCTACCTCTAACACACACTATCCTCTCCCTTGGCTCTCGTGGTCCTAGGTGCAAGAGAAAAGTGTTAGTAACGCTCAAATTTTATCTTTTTAAGAGAGGCCTGCCAAGGGATCGATACTCTTGGGAACGACCTCGAGCGGTAAATCCTTCGAGCCGCTATAGAAATCAGGTGAGAGCGAAAGCTGTAGCCTTGGGTATAGCTGTTCCTACAGTGTAACTGGCCGAAAGGACAAATGGGCCCCACCACCAGTTACAAGGCTCTTAAGTGAGTCACTGCAGAATGAACTTATGTCCAAAAACATCGAACATGACTAAACACCTTTAAGTAGTAGCCCACCCGTTCTATTGATTGAGGATATTTGAGGTATAATTTAGTGCAAGAGCATAGATGGTTTTGCTCCCAAGATACTCACCATACATATTTCCTTGAGTAGAAACATAGCTTTTTGAAAAGTCACTTGTGGCTTGATAAAAGTGGTGACTCCCCCATCATAGGGATCATCTATTTGTTATGCTCGTGCAAGACTTAGTATATCACATCCTTACCTGCCACAACGGGATTGATAAGGTATGTAGTACCAAAGTCGAAGAAATATCAAGATGTGGGCTAAATTTATCACAACTGGCCATTTGACCTTAGGGATAAAAAGTGTTTGAAGTGTGTTCGTTTTACAGACCTAGTGCGAATTGAGCCGACTTCAGGCTTTGGAAATACACCTTAAAATAAATCTAAAGGAAGGGTCAAAAACAAGTCCAAGAATTGGGTTGATCTAGACCCATACTCATTTGTGCCTTTGAGGCTACAATCTTGTGTTTGTGTGCTTGCTTTGTTTTCTTGTCAAAGAAAAATCAGAAAATCAATCCCAAAAACAAAGTATTCATCCAACATCTGTCAACACAACCAAAAATACCAAAAACAAAGTGCAAACAACAAAGAGACAAATTTTGTGACCATTCTTCACATCTTGCGAAAGAAGAAGTGTCATCAGAATATCAACTTGAAAAGGAGACCATTAAGCTCAAAGGCTTTGATCAAAAGGAGGAACTTCTTCTATCTCAATAGACAAATCTTTGTCTCACATAGAGTCTTTCTACATCGCATGCGTCTATACCTTCAAGGTAAAACAAACGAGTTTGATTCAGAATCATTGAACCGCAGAGCTTTTATGCAATATAGAGCTCTGAGTTATCACAAAAATCAAGGAGGAAAGATTAATCCCAATTTCTTCCCAAACATCTGTATCACCTACAACACAGCTCGAGAAGTGCCACCAACACCTGAAAGAGAAGAAACAGAGTTTGTCCCATTTGTGACACAGAGTTTTTATTGAAAGTTGAAAAAAATTTCATCCATCATCTCACTCATACATCATCACTTCATCATCAATCCATCCCAACTCTCAAAACATTAAGAGGTTCTTGTCCCAAGTTCTCTTTTAGATATTGCTTGAAATCAAACACATCACATCACTTTTTAGATTGTTTCTACATCTAGGATAAGCTCATCCTAAGAGACACATCTACGCAGGTTAAAACTAGTTCATGAGTGAATCCTCTCATTGCTAGGTAGTCAAAATCTGTAACACATCTCAGATTTCTCTACACCTTATCACATCCAAAATCATCAAAACAAACAAGCAATTCAAAGAAAGAATTCTGGTTACATTTACCTTTAGAGTGCTAGAGATCTACAATCCACCAACCATCAATCTTTCATTTCATCACCAACTCATCATCATCTTCAATCAACTTCAAAACAAACTTGCAAACAAAATGGCTCAAACCCGATCACGATCAAGGCAACGAGAAATAGAAATTGAGGAAGAAGAGGACAACCTCAATGAATTTCAAGAAGCACTTGGAGGAAATGTGAATGATGAAAACCCAAGTACTCCCACTCCTTCAACAATCGAAAGGGTTCAGCATAACCCTCATTTTAACAGATTATTTGATGAAATACTAAGGAGTAATGCGAATGCTCACTTCTTAAGACTTGCTCAAGAAGGAGCCAAACTCCCCTCAGACTTTGATCTTGCCCAATTAAGACAAGCATCAGAAAGACAAAGTCACCATGAGGAGGAAAGGCGTCGAGATCCCATCAGATATAACATCCCTCGAGGTAACCCACCACCTCCTCCTCCTACTGAAATGGAGATGTTGCGGCAACAAGTTGAGAATCTCGCCCAACAACTTCATAGTGGTGTTAAAACCAATCAATTCTCACTTAACGACATCTGTCCCTATCCATTTGATAGGAATCTTTATATGCCACCCTTTCCACGCGGGTTCGAAACACCAAAATTCGAAAAATATAGAGGAAAGGGAGATCCCCGCGATCATGTCCGAGAATTTCATTCCGCTTGTCTCGAAGTTGCATATGAAGACACATACCTAATGCGCCTTTTTCCCCAAAGCTTGGGAGGAACAACCACATCATGGTTTTCCCGACTTCCAGGTGGCATTAGAACATTTGAGGAACTCATCCAGAAGTTCCTATCTCATTACTCTTATAATATTGAACGCGACATCACCATGGCTGATCTATGCAACACCAAACAAAAACCAGGTGAATTATTCTCAGTATTCCTGCAACGATGGCGCCAAATGTCTAGCAGACGTTCTCTTCAGTTACCTGAACGAGAACTAGTGGAAATTTTCATTTCCAACTTAAACGAAGAAATGGAATTTCACCTGGATGTCAAAGATACTGATTCTTTTAACGATATGATCACCAAGGGTATAAAATGTGAAAGGGCACTCATCAAAAAAGGACTCATCAAAATCTTTAATGAACCCAAAGATGGTCCTTGCCCGCGTTTCAATAGCGACAAACCAAACTTCTGGAACAAGAATAAAAATATCGTCAACGATGGAGTTGTGGATGCTCGGACTGTCCAAAATGCACAACCTGTGGTTCGGTTTGCAGGACAAAATCCTCCACCTCAAAATAACACAAATGTTCCTCTTAATCAAGGTCGCATCACATCTCATGATGAACCAAGACCTCGTCCACAAAAACAAAAACGCACATACACTCCCTTAGGGGAACCCATTGAAACAGTGATGCGACAACTCATTTCTCAGAATTTGATCACTTTACCTAAGTTATCAAATTATGAGCCTCAAGTCAAACCAGCATGGTGGAGAGATACTGAACATTGTGAGTTCCATCAAGGAAGAGGACATAAGACAAGTAATTGTCATCGATTGAAAGATCTCATTCAGGATCTTATTGACCGAGGAGAAATTGAAATTGAAGGACATGACCCAAAAACAACCAATAATGATCATCAGATGTTCAAGAATCCACTTCCATCACAAGATCAAAGGGGTCCTTCCACTTCCAGACGAGGTCCTGATACCACTGATTATACGCAGGCTGCGTATAACTACACTGTAAATCACCTGTATGATGCCAGTGAACAAATTGCAACCATAACCTTCAAAAATCCCACCTCAAATTGCAATGTTGTTACACGTCGTGGCAAGGTCACCATCAAGGCAGCTCCACAAGGCACCACCTCCATCCCAAAGCAGTACAATCTTGTGGAACAATTAGACAAAACACCTGCACTTATATCCATTTTAGAGCTGTTACGCCTATCGCCATCTCATAAAACAATCTTGGATCAAGCACTCCAAGAGGTGTCAGTCCCTGCAAACCTGAACACAGACCAATTTCAAGCCATGGTTGGAAATCTAAAGTCATCACCTTGTCTCACTTTTTCCGAAAGTGACAACTCTTCGTTCCAGCAACCTCATAACGCCTCACTCCACATTGAAGGCTTTGTCAACCAACACAGGATCAAGCGAGTCTTGATAGATAATGGAGCAGGCCTAAACATTTGTACACTACAGTTGGTCACAGCATTGGGATATGCACTAGAATCAGTGGATCCTCGCAAGAAGATCACCATCAAGGCCTATGATGATGCAGAGCGTTCATCCAAAGGAGCGGTGGTGCTACCAATCCGAGTGGGCCCTGTGGTAAAACACATAATTTGTCAGGTTCTGGACCTTCCTCTGCCATATAATCTATTATTAGGGAGACCTTGGATACATGCCATGCAAGCCGTTCCATCTACCTACCATCAATGTATCAAGTTCCCACATAACGGTGTAGAGATCACAATCCTGGGCGATGCAAATCCCTTTGCATTTTGCCATAATATCAGCCATCAACCAGAGATTACTGTTCCTAATAATAGGGAAGCCATTTCCTCCACATCATATGTAAATCCCACCTCTCTTGCCAGTTCAAACACCCCTATGCCCAAGCAAGAAAAGCTAAAGATGAAAGTAGCAGAGGAAGGTCCTGGAGAATATAACTTGAGTCAGCTCTTTTGTGTGGGACAAATGCCCACTTCTCCTAGAACACATGGTAAACCACAGCAGTTGCTCCAGCAACCACTAATCACGCCAGCATGTGCCTTAACGCCTTTCATCCTTGGAAAGAGTCAAGAGGAAGAGACACAAGATGAGGACCTGGCGGACTGGATCTATAAAGATCCCATCACCACTGACAAACCGCAAGTTACACTTCCTACGGAACAATATGGCAAAGGCCTCCTCATTATGCAAAGAATGGGATATGATGGTCAGAGTGCTTTGGGATACTGCAAACAAGGACGACACGAACCTCTACTACCAGAATTCAAGCCCAAAGGTAATACAGGCCTTGGCTTTGAAAAAGAGATCCTTCCTAAACTCAGATTCAAAGGAAAACCCAGCAAACCATTTTGCCCACCTACTGCAAAGAGGATACCTTTCATAATCAAAGCACCATCAAGAACTATCCCCACTGCCCCCTCAAGGCTCAAAACTCCACCATCACCAATGTCACTCATCCCATCAAATGAACCAGTAATCCTATCAGCAACACCATTTGTAGTAGCAACTATATTGGAACCCGCAGCAGCATCTATGGCACCAGTAGTTCCAGCAGAAGCCACTGAGTCACCATTACCGATACTTCCAGTGACAAATCCTTTAAACCCCATCACGGTTCCTGCAGCATTGATCACCACAAAAGTACATAAACCAATCACACCTGCAGTATTTAACTCCAAAGACATCCCAGTATGGTATAGCAATCGGATGCTGGAAAGTGATTCAGAGACCGACTCACATGAGTGGGAATTCGATTCAGTGCAACTTAACACTTTAGATGAGGAAGACACATCACCACCTCTGCCACGCAAAGACATTCCTGTTTACGGAGAAGCACAGATAAAGACCACTTGGGTACCTGAGCTGGAAACATCTTCCACAGACCCTACGTCTCATCCTACGCCTGATTCTGACAGGGAGAGTACCATCAACGACCTTCACCACACTGTCTTAACCCTCACTGATACATCTCCTGCACTTAACTTAATCAATGAAGTAATGCCCATTATCCACCCTGAACTCATTGAATGGAACCAACCAAATCCCCCATGTCTTGACCTCTTCCAGAACGATGAGGCTGTCATTGACTTTTTAGAATTAAGGGATAATCTACCAAGCGGGGATCACAAAGCTGGATTCGCCATTGAACTTAATAGCGTAGCATACTTCGGGGCGGATGCCAAACCCTTTAGCTGCAAAAATATAACAATAAAACATGGATCTTCCAGTGAAAACCACACTGTGGCACTGTTTGATCCGACAAAAGTAAAAAGAAAGAGCGTATCCAATGGTGAAAACCTCTCTGAGGCGCCTGAGGATGAAGGGTTTGACATCCTCCCTGCTAGTACACAACAGGAACGATCAACGATTCTTATCGAGGAAACCAAAGAATACAATGTGGGGACTCCTGAAAACCCTCATATCATACATCTGGCATCTCTTCTCACTCCAGAGGAACAGGCTAAATTTATAGAGTTCTTCCAGAAGCGTCAGATCAACTTTGCATGGTCATATGCAGACATGCCTGGGCTTGATCCTGATTTAGTCATGCATCATCTCACAGTAGCAAAAGGAGCCAAACCTATCAAGCAGAAGCTTCGTAAGATGCATCCTCAGATTGTCGTGCTAGTCAAAACAGAACTCAAGAAACTCCTGGATGTTGGTTTCATTAGACCAATTGATTATGCAGAATGGATCTCCAACATTGTACCAGTTGGCAAACCAAAAGGGGGCATCCGCATTTGTACAGACTTCAGAGATCTGAATAAGGCATGTCCTAAGGATGACTTCCCTCTACCAAATATCGACATCATAGTAGATTTGACAGCAGGACATGCCATGCTTTCACTCATGGATGGCTTTTCAGGATACAATCAAATAAAGATCGCACCAGAGGACCAACATAAGACAGCCTTCACATGTCCATGGGGCACATATTGCTGGAATGTAATGCCTTTTGGTCTAAAGAATGCAGGAGCGACCTATCAAAGAGCAATGACCACCATCTTCCATGACATGATGCATACTATGATGGAAGATTATGTGGATGATTTACTAGCAAAATCACTCACAAGAGAAGGACATCTCCATATCTTAGATCAAATCTTTGATAGACTGGAACAATACCATGTTCGACTCAACCCAAAGAAATGTGTCTTCGGAGTGACCTCCGGGAAGCTTCTAGGATACATTGTCTCAAGCAAAGGCATTGAGGTCGATCCAGCAAAGGTTAAGGCAATCATGGACATGCCACCTCCAAAGAATATCAGTCAGCTAAGAACACTACAAGGACGGCTTCAATCCATCCGCAGATTCATTGCACAATTGGCTGATAAGTGTCACCCATTCACACACCTGCTACACAAGAACATCCGCTTTCAGTGGGATGACAGATGCCAGCAAGCATTTCAGGCGCTTAAAGACTATCTCATGAATCCACCATTGCTGATGCCACCAGATCCAAGTAGACCATTATTGCTCTATATCTCAGCAACAAGTACAGCATTGGGTGTACTACTGGCACAACATAATGCAGAAGGAAAAGAGTGTGCTATTTACTACATCTCTCGCACACTGGTGGGCTATGAACTCAATTACACGCCTATTGAGCGAGCTTGCCTAGCAGTAATCTTAGCAGCCACTAAACTGAGGCACTATCTGTTAACACACAAGGTGCAACTCATTGCAAAGATTGATCCACTCAAGTATTTACTCAGGAAAGCAGCATTGACAGGTCGCTTAGCCAAATGGGTGATGATTCTAAGTGAATTTGATATTGAGTATGTGGACCGTAAAGCTATCAAAGGTCAGGTTATTGCAGATCAGTTGGCCGATGCACCTCTCATAGGTGATCATCCTCTCATTTCCAATTTTCCAGATGAAGAGATATTCATGATCACAGAAGCACAGTCATGGAAATTATACTTTGATGGTTCATACACTAGGCACGACTCGGGGGCAGGCATTCTGTTTATCACACCTCAAGGTGATAGCATCCCGAAGTCTTATAGGCTCACATTTCCATGCACAAACAACATAGCAGAGTATGAGGCCTTGATCACAGGACTCAGGTTAGCCGTACAATGGAAATTAAAAGAATTGCAAGTATATGGCGATTCCCAACTAGTCATTCGACAAGCAACAGATGAATATCAGACCAAAGATGATAAACTCATGCCATATAAGCAAATGGTGGACACTCTAAAGACATCATTTACTACTATCACTTTTGAGCAGATACCAAGAGATCAGAATCGAGCTGCTGACGCCATGGCTACCATCGCATCTCTACTAGATCTTCCACAGAATTCAACACGCTACGAGTTCTTGGTAGAACAGCTTTGGATCCCCGCTTATGATATCCCTGAATCCGAAATAATATGTCGCCTTGTCGGTTCCGAATCCCCATGGTACGGTGAGTTCTACACCTATCTCCGCGATCACACCCTTCCTCCCAACCAATCAAATAACCAACGTAAAACCTTCATTCGCCAAACTGCTCGATATACCATTATTGCCGAAACCCTATACCGACGCGGTCTTGATGGTACTCTCCTTCGATGTCTGGAACAAGGTGAGATAACAAAGGCTTTGGAAGAGGTACATGAAGGAATTTGCGGGACTCATTCAAGTGGTCCATCACTCGCCAAGAAACTCTTGCGAGCTGGATATTATTGGCCATCTATAGAAAAGGATTCCTACTACTTTGTCAGGAAATGCAAGAAATGTCAAGTTCATGGCGACCTGATACATGCACCAGCACAAGAACTGCAACCAATCACAACACCATGGCCTTTTTGTCAATGGGGTCTTGATCTTGTGGGTAAAATCCATCCATCTTCATCCAACGGCCATAAATTCATTATTACCGCTACCGAATATTTCACAAAGTGGATCAAAGCTGTTCCACTTACTCAAGTCACCGGCAAGCAGATCGCCTCATTCATCCTCAATTACATCATCTGCCGGTATGGTGTGCCCATGTCCATTGTCACAGATAACGGTCTTCCTTTCAAAAATCAGGATGTCCGTGAGCTTTGTGAGAAATTTCATATCCAACACCGCTTTTCCACTCCCTATTACCCACAAGGCAATGGTCAGGCCGAAGCATCCAATAAAAACATATTGAGAATCCTAAAGAAGACAGTCAATGATGCCGGTCGTGATTGGCATGTTCAATTGAATCTAGCATTATGGGCATATCGAACTAGCATTCGAACCCCTACAGGTGCAACTCCTTATTCATTGGTCTATGGTGCAGAAGCTATCTTACCTATTGAGGTTGAGATACCATCATTACGAGTTTCATTGCATAATCTCATCGATGATGAAACTTACAGAGTATCCCGTCTTCAGGACTTAGAGTTACTTGATGAGAAACGACAAGCTGCTTACAATCACCTCAAAGCCTATCAGCAGCGCATGAGTAGAAGCTACAATCACCGAGTTAGACCTCGTACATTTGAGGTAGGTGATCTTGTTCTACGAGAGAATCCTCACAACCAACCAAACAGAGAACATCAGGGTAAGTTTGAATCAAACTGGCTGGGCCCATATGTTGTCACTGCTGTGTTCGGGTCCGGGGCATATCAGTTGGCTACTTCAGAAGGAGAACCGCTCGCAGATCCAATCAATAGCATGCACCTCAAACGGTTTTATACCTAAGGTATACAGAGCATCAGGCTCCCCTACATATCAGAAAATATCAAAAACATTCAGAAAATGTCCTAAAGAAAATACAAAAACATTCAAAAAAAAAAAAAAAAAAAAAAAAAAAAAAAAATCATGCATCCAAACGGTGAACAACCACTCCGGTGGCACCTTGGGTAAGTACGATGGCGAAAACCTGGTAAACAGGCGCCACTCGTAAAGGCAATGGCTCCAGTATCTTTCATGCTCGTTGCGATCACATTCATACATACACACATCCATCCATCTAACCATGGCTTGTTATTTGATCTGTCATCCAAGAAAGTACTTCATGCGTCTAGCATCCCGCTTTTTCATAAATCATGTCCAACTTGGGGGCAATGCCCTTACAATCTAGATGATGGAAGTGGATTCTACATTACTGGTGATTCATTCTCAAAAACATTCAAAAATGTCTCGCAAAATACAAAACATTCAAAAATGTCTCGCAAAATACAAAAACATTCAAAAATGACTCACAAAATCCACAAACATTCAAAAACTATTACACAAAATCCAAAAACATCGAAAAACCATCGAAAATCACCCAAAAAAAACATGACAACACCTTGTACATATTCATCCGATCAGATACAAAATACTCACACAAATGACCACTTATCACTCGACCAACACAATCAACATCAACAATCCAAACTGTCTTAAACAAGGATGCATCCTTCCTTATCAAAACAAAGACAAGATGACATTTTCTTTGACAAGAAAATTATGTTAAGCTATCAAATACTTGGTTGATTTGTGAGTACAATCGTTCGTTTATCTGTATCAGAATCTTTTAGCATTGTTTGTATCGTTTGCGCATTATTTCCGATGAAGTTCTGGGGCATGTACTAATGGTGTCTACGTGGGAAGTTCACTAGGCTACGTGATCTTATGCCAAATGCAATCATAGATCACTACGGCTTGCTGACTACAGCGTATACCTCGACCATATGAGCATGAACCATTACCAAGGATCCATATTCTTTATTCTTTATGTATATATTGTTTGTTTGCAGGTACAATTCTCTTTCTTTGGTTCCTCCTACCTCATCCAAACTGGATAAAGGTTTTATCTCTTATTACGGTATGCACTTGTCTCAGGATATGATCAACCTAAGATCAAGGAGGACGTTCCAAGTCATGCATGAAAGGAGATAATCCTTATCTGTTCCGCAAGCAATACTCAGGTCAACTTGATCCATTATATCAAGTTGCTTGTATTAACTTGCTATATCAAATCCATGTAAGAAATACTCTGGTCATCTTGAATCTTTATGTCAAGTTGCTTGTATTTTCTTACAACATTTTAAAGCTCAATGATGAAAAATAAAGCACCATGGATCGTCATTCCATCTCATTTGTATATATTGCATTTCGTTGCATTCCACCCATCCATACATTCATAATAGCTGCATATCATGCATACGTAGTCATAATAATGCATACTCTATTTTACTCATCTTCTTCCATAGGACTCGATCCTAGTCCTCCATATCTTCTATCTAACATCAAATCCCCCCTCACCCTCCCTATCTTGATCATCAACATCATCCTAATCCCTTCATCGCTTCCCATCCTCATTCATCCACACAATCCAGCAAGTTGCTCTGTCTACACAGATACATCGACTCCCACACACCTAGACTATCAACAGATACTCTGATCAAGTATCTTCGGGTCTCAACAGGTAATCGATTATGGTAATCCTAGACTACATCAGGCATTTATCATAATGACCTAGTCTCAACGGGGCTACTATGATTCACCACAACCATCCATCACACGCACACACTATCAATTGATCAACCAATCAAACACAATCCAACGGACAATTACATCAATTGTCTACGTCTCAATGAGTATTTTGCTTCATATACCTTGACTTCATCGGGCAATTACATCAATTGTCTAAGTCACCATCAGGTCACTTTGATTCACTTACTCAGACTTTATCATGTTCAAGTGACCAACTGACATCAACTGTCACGCTTTGACTTGACCGGGGCAATTCAACAGATTGCACCAGATTGTCCAACCAATTTTGATCAATTGTATAGCATCAATCAAAACCCCACACTACATCTGCTATGTATCTCTTGCATGACCTCAAGGTATTCGTTGGCTTGTTGTTTCTTCATATTCACTCCATTTTCTCCCATTCTTTCATCATTAGTTCTAATTTCTTCTATTCTACCTCCCCTTCGCTTTTCATTCTTTTTCGAGAGATCGCCCGATTTTTCAAAAAAAATCGGCCCATCCCTCGAGGGGGCATACGACCCATTAAATTTACATTTTATGGGGCATTTCTTCACACCTATTTTTCTTTCTTTGAAACGACGCGATAAACCGCACCGTCTCAAAGAGGGGCAAATGTAGTCACATAAATCTGTCCACTTAATTAAATGAATACTTAGTATTTATTTGATTATTTAACCATCAATTAATAATTAATTAAATTAATATTTAATTAATTCATCTTAACCCTCTTCTCCTATTAATTAAATAAATTATTCAATTTATTTGATTTAATTCACTTAACCAAATTCATACCATTAATTAAATAAATAAATCATATTTGTTTAATTAAATCTTCTCTCACATTTAAATAAATTAATATTTATTTAAAACCCCCAAAATCCCACCTCTCACATTTAAATAAATAAATCATTTATTTAAATCACCTTTATCCTCCACCCACTTGCATTTTCCTACAAAAGCAAGTTGCACAACTATTTTAAATAAATTATTTATTTAAAATCCTATTTATCCTCACCCACTTGAAACCTTTAATGGTTTCCCTTAAAGTAGTCAAACTTGATGGCTTTAAAGTCTTCAAACTTGATGGCTTCCTTCTATAGTCTTCTTAAGACTTTAATGGTTTTCCTTAAAGTCTTCAAGCCTTTAATGGTTTCCCTCAAAGTCTTCAAGCATTTTAAATGCTTTATCTTCTTTTTCTCATTTAAATAAATTAATATTTATTTAAATATTTATCCAAATGCAAATTACACCATTTAATTGAAATAAATGATTTTATTTTAATTGAAAATACCAAAATTTCTCCCACTTGCATTTTCCTACAAAATCCACTTGTATGCCTAAACCCCTTCTAGATTCTTCTAAACCCTTCCTAATTAGCCTAATCCATCCCCTAAATATTGTCACATTCCTAAGCAAATTGGAGTCACTTCTCAAAGACTCCAAAGTCTTTGAAAAGCAATTAATGCTTTGTGTGTTCAACAAATTAACCCTCAAAGTCTTGGATAACCTTTGAAAGCTTCCAACCTTCAACCACTTAATCCCCAAAGTCTCCAATAACCATTAATGGTTAATTCAACCCTCCCACATGGTTAAAACATTTGTTTTGACTCAACCTCTACCCAACCCAAAGATCTCATCAGGCCATTAATGCTTTGACCATGATTATCTCTTAAACATTTGCACAAAGGTTTATCCTTGGATTAACTCTTAATCCAATGGGTAAATCTTAATTTAGACTTGACCCTTACCTTCTAGATAACCATGAGGTCTTCTCAGGCCTTTAATGCCTCCAACCTCTTCTCTCAACCCAATCCTATGTTGAAACTTGTCACCATTTTATTGGTGCCAATTGTGCACATGGATCCCCAACTTTCAATCCTAACCCTTGTTAAGATTGCTCAATCTTAACCCTTCATTTCCCTATTTCTTCTATAAATAGAACCCTTCTCCTCAAGCAAAAGGAAAAGCATTTAGAGTATTGTTGTTATACTGGCATTAGCATAGAGCTTTTTCATAGCATCACTATCTACTCTTGCATAGTATTTGCTTATCATATTCAACCATCTTGAATCTCCATATGGCATCCATGGCTAGTGCTAAAAGCTGAGAGCTACACTCATTTGGGACTTGGAGAGGAGAGGAACAAGGGAGGAGCAACTATGAGCATCTTGATTAGCTATTTCATTCTATGTTTATATGCTTTCTATTTCATGCTTAATATCTCTCTTGATATGCCTGTTTAGGATAATCTTTTGTTGCTAACACTAACGTTTGTTTCTTGTGCTCTTGTGTGTGTGTTGCCATCAAACAGATTTTCTAATCCTTTTTGCAGAGCATCAGATATATCTGTCTTTATGTTATATGAGAAATGTTGGATAAAAGCTTCTGCTAGGTCATCCCATGACTTAATTCCAGGTGGAAGTTGGGAGAACCATTCCATAGCTTGATCACCTAAGCTTTGTGGGAACAATCTCATCAAGTATGTTTCTTTCGTTGCTACCTCAATGCAAGTTGTGAAAAATTGTCTTATATGTGCCTTAGGGTCTCCTTTGGCTCTGTACTTATCAAACTTAGGTGTTACAAATTGTGTAGGAAAAGGAGCCATTGAAATCCTTTTGGTCAAATGGATAGGGACATATATCTCTCATTGTGTAAGCTAGCTTTGGTGTATTAATGTCCTCCATTTTCTTTTGTAAGTCCTTTATTTGTTGTTCCAAATTGTTCTTAGGTGGAGATCGACTTCTTGGACCATATCCCATGCTTGAGTCACTGGGTGGAGGAGGAGGATATTGCATATATGGATAGTATTGATCATAAATATGTTCATATGGAGGAGTTCTATGTTAGGATTGATGATAGTCCCAAAGATATTGAGAGCCGGCGGTGAATCAGTATCTAACTGGTTAATAGTTTTTCTGACCTTATTAAGTATTTTGCATTCCAAAACAATGTACCGGTAAACAAGAATTAATGTAGTAAATATGAACAATAAAGACAACATAGAAAGAACACCATAACACAATATTTTTGGCGAGGAAACCCGGTGTGGGAAAAACCTGGGTGGGATTTGTGACCCACAATATTCACTCACTGGCCAATGAATGGATATTACTTACAATAATGTGCCTGCACATGTAGGAAGGCCAATTGCCTAAAGCTCACTGCTCAAATACAAAGGGAAGCCTCACTGACTTACAAAAATGGATTATGAGAATCCAATATAATGTATTGCTACAAAAAGCATTTGCTATGCCAGGTTCAGTACCGGTTTAAGCTCATATAATAACCATAAACCCTTATACAAAATCTGCCTTACTATTTGCTCTACATATCCATCATGTCTATCCTCTATTATGTATATCCACTATGTATATCCAAATGATCTACAAGATCTCATACTTATATATGAGTCTTATTACAATATGCCATGTCGGCTTACAAAAAGATATTACAATTAAATACAAAATACAATAATCAAAATCCTGTCGGCTAGGGTGCCAGTAAAAATTATTGTTGCTACCAATGTAGAGTCTGTCGATGCCATAATATTGCAAGGTTGCCATAAATGAAAACACCCTCAATCACCTTTAACTACCATTATAGTGTGCAATGCCAACAATCTCCCCCTTTGGCATTGATGGTAACACTCATGAGAAAAATCCAAAATCTGTATCCAAATATTGAAGTCCAAAAATCTTACCAAAAATGTGTGCTCCCCCTAAGCAATTATCTCTTCTACAAGTCATTTTTCTCAGTTCTACTACTCTCCCTTTGACATCAATGACAAAGGTTGTCAAAAAAATTTCAAATGAGTGCAGTTTTCAGCTAGAACCTTGTAATCGGTTGGTTACAATTTGGAATAGGTCTGCTAAGACCAAGTTCAAACTCCGAGTAAACCTGTTGCTATCCTTCAATTCTGCCTTAGTTCTTTGAATAGTACCGATGAGATGATGCATTTTCTCTTCCAGTGCCTTCTATCCTAAAATAAGTGCCTCAAAGATCTCTTTCTGTAGAGAGATGAGGTTATCCAACTTTGGACTGAGTCTGTATTTAAGCTCTTTTGCTTTTCCTTTTATTCTTTCTTTTTCCTTCTCTAACTTTTCCAACTTCTCCTCAAATCCAACAAATTCTTGCTCAATAACTGATATTGGTTCAGATGAACCAATGATATTTTCGGCTATGTCATTAATTTCTTTCTGCACTTTGTTGATTTCCTTATCGATATCCGTTGTCAGAAGATTTGTCTTACAAGTGTCTGTGTACAGTTCCTTGAACTCCATAATGGTTTTGTTCAGTGCCGGTAAGAGGGTATCAATATGTTCCATGCACTTCTTTATTGTTTCTCCAAAGAATTTCTCTTTTTCCTTGTCTATTTTCTCCTTAAATGTCTCTTCATTTATTTGGTCTACAGTCAATATATTGCCGATGATGTATTTGACAATTTTTCTAACTGACTCAAAGAATCCTTATTATCTATATTACACTTGGGTGCAATAAATTTAAGAATGGGTATTGTGTCATCTATAGCCTCATATGCCAATGCATTACAATTAGTAATTTTCTTAATAGAATCTAAGAGTACTTCAGTCACATTTGTGGGTCTGAATTTTGTCATGGAAGTACTAGATGACTATCCAATTACCTTAACAATTTCAGTGCTTCCGGTAGGAGCAATTACTTTTCTTGTCTTGACATCTGGAGGGTCAGTTTGTGTCTACATTTCTATTAGCAAAGGTTTAGGCTTCTTAGTAGATGTTGGTGGCACTATCTCTATGTGTACCTATTTCTCAACCTGTTTCTCTGCTTGTATCTCTACCTGTTTCATAGTAATGTCAGCCGGTTTTTCTAATAGTTTTTCAGTGGTATCCACTACCGGTTTCTCTGTATTCTCAGTAGCCGGTATCTCTGTCTTTGTTGGTTTTTCAGTGCTTGCATTGATAGTATTGTCAGTAACCATTTCACTAACTCCAATCTCAATGTGTTTCACTGTATGCCCTACATGTTTAACTTGTGTCTCAACCTCAACATGTTGTCCCTGTGATCCAATCTCAACATTGTTAGTTGGTTGCTCGGTAGCAACATCATTTTTCTTTTCCTCAGTGTTTTCTTTGTCAACTACAATATTAACCTCCTAAGTATCTATGTTCATAGTATACAAGATTTCAGACTTAGGGTTTGTATCCTCATGTGGTGTTTCCACATTCTCAGTAGCTGGTGTATTGTCAGACTGTACCAGTGGAGTAACAGAAGGTGGTGGTAGATTATCTGTCACTTTTATATTATGTAGTCCACCTACCTTGCCTTTTCCGTTGTCTCTATCCTTTTGGTATACCTTGAATGTTTTAGGTCCTTTTAATTCTTCTTGTTTCTCTTTCTCAACAAAGAATATGTCCCATTTTTCTGTTGTCTCTTCTAAGATTTCATTTACTCTATCAACCATTAGATTTACATGCCAGTGTCCGCTAGCAAAGACTGTTCTGTTAGCTTCACTGATCAATTCATTAATTTCTTCAATTGATTTCACAGGATGCACAACAAGTAGTTTCTCAATCTTTATTTTCTTGTCAAGTTCCATAATAGCTAGCCTTTTAGCATCTAATCACCTATACAAATCACTAGGCAAATCATCTACAACCTCTATTAAAACTTTCTTATAAATATCAAGGTGTAAGATGATGTTATTTTCAACACTTTCTTTCTCCTCATTGGTAAATGTACCATACAATTTGCTTATATTAGATAAATTTCTATCATTTGTATCTCATTTAGTAGGCTGTCAAGTGGAGGAATGACCTATTTTCCCTTTTTCTTTCTAGGTGTCAACTTCTTAGTTGGTGGCCTCACTGCTTGTTGTTTCTTTCTTGCCTTCTTAGGTGTAGGAGAGGGTAACGGTGAAGGTTTTCTCTTCCTATTTACTCTTTTAAACTTTGCAAGGATTTCACTGTCTGATGAAGTTCCAACCGGTGAGAGATGAGCTTCCGGTCGTAACCCTTCTAAGTCACTCTCCTTGATACCAGTGATATTCATTATGTTTTCCTTTATCTCTTTTACCTGCTTGGTTGCACTTCTGATGTATTTCTCTCTTCTCTTCCTTTGTTTCAGTGTTTGTACATCACTCTCTATAGTCTCAACATTACCAAAAATGTTTTCTTCTGGTTCTCTAGGGGCTTCAAGTAGGGCTTTGGCATATGTTTCAATTATGTTCACATCAGCCTCATATCCCATTTCTGTTACCCAAACAATTCTAGGAAGAACTGCCTCCATCCAGATCTTATCTTTCTTGATTACAAAACAAATTTCTTTTTGATACTTGTCTACAATGCTTTGTGGCAATCTCTCCCTTGTTTTCATTTTTGTCTTAAAGGCTTGGAAATACTTTGTTATTTTGTTGTCCTTGTCTATCCCCATACCGGTGAATATATCTAACAGTTGTTTCCCTACCGGTATGTCATAACCAAAGTCTTTCTTGCCTATACCAAGAACCTCTTTTGTAAGATATAGAATTAAGCATACAAGAAGATTGCCAAAATGAAAAGTACCTTTCTTATCTCCTTTGATTTTATTTAGATTATCAATCAACTCATCTTTCAACCATTCACATACATCTATCTTAGCATTACTGTTAACCATATCATATGCACTTTTAATACATAGACTGGAAACTGAGTTTAGTTGGTTAGCATGTGTGGTTTTGTATCCTAATATCATGCTAATGAATCTAACATTCTCATCCTTTACATCATTAACTCTTAGGGATATGTAGTCATAAGTTGCATCTGTTAAAGTCATCACTGTGTTATTTGAAACTTTGTTAGTTTTATCTGGCCCGCTACCAATGGATGGTTAGCCAGTCACTGCCCTAACTACTTCCTTAGTGATTTTATGAATGGAGTCAAGCCAAAAGAATTCACCATGAACTCTACTAAGCACAATCCTTACAACTTCCTTAGGAAATTCTGGGATGTTAAGGATTTCTACAAAACCTAGGGTCTCAATAACCTTATGTTCGGGTTTCACAACTCCATTATCATCACATCCTTATGTTTGGGTTTCTGTACATTTTCATGATTTCCTCAGAACCTAATTCCTCAATGTGGCAATGTATGTAAATTCTAGGGTCTTCTGCATATGCAACTCCTTTAGGGATTTTTGAGAATGCTCCTAGGGTATCATCTTGTTTCGCTACCTCGGGGATAATTTTGAAAAATGGCCTAGGGTGTTTAACCACTTCTATAATAGTAGGGTTTGCAATGAATTCTGGAATGGAGGAGGAAGCCATTGATAAATACCTTAATCCACCTGATAGGTTTGGATGCTTGAAAGATCTTGCTTCACTTCTCGCTAAGGATGCCTTCGCTCGGGTTTTTTTTGCTCTTAGGAAATTTGAATGCTCAGTGAATGAAAAAGAGGGAAAAATACTGATTTATAATGTCTTTTCCTTCAACAACCATTATAAATGCTTGCCGGTTAAGTGAAACTTAACACATCTGCCAGTAAAGAAGAAGTTCATCTTCTTACCATCAACTGAGGGTAAAAGTGCATGACTTTCAACTTGTTGCCATACCCCTAAAAGGTTTTAGTTTAGTTGGATGAAGAATCTCCTGCTGGTGGAGTAATACTCTGTTCTACCGGTGAAGGAATAGTTTCATCAACATTCTGATCTCTCTTTCTAATCCATTGTTTTGAAAATTCTTGCTTTACTTCATCTACCTTCTCTTTACCTTTCAAACTGGGTCCTTTATTATTTGTCGGCGATGACTTACTTCTACAAAATTTTGCAATATGTCCAATCTTGTTACAAGCATAACAAGTCACATTGTTCTTCTGAATAGCATTTCCATATCCTATGCTGGTTTGTGTTCTGCATTGATTAGATAAGTGTCCAAATCTTCCACAAACATAACATCTTACATTCATTCTACAGTTTTCTGAATTATGACCAATTTTGTTTCATTTGGAATATTGACCGGTGGGTGCATTAGTGTTCTGATTGTTTCTAGATCTACACTGATTTTCTCTATGACCATACTTGTTACAGTTAAAGCATTTCCCATTAAATTTGTAAGCATTAGGTTGTCTTACCGGTTTACTATGATCATGATTGTTTGCAGTACCAGAGGTTTCACCAACTTCAAATCCAAATCCATTAGTGTCTCTATTAGGTTTCTGATTTTCTGCATGTTATCAAGTTCTTCTGAACTTTTCTTGAATTTCTCTTTGTGTTGATTTGCAATAGCCAACTCATTTTCCAAGATTCCCTTCTGTCTCATAAGTTCAGTTTTGTCATTTTGTATGTGCATCAAATCTATCTTCAACATATCATTTTCATGACTTCCAACATCATTGAGTCTCCTATTCAAGTCATCTTCATTCTTCTTTTTGTCTTCAACGTCTTTACAAAACCTCATAGTCATATCTTGCATCTCATTCCTCATAGCACTGTTTTCTTGTCTTAACTTATTCACAAGGTCATTAAGAGTTTCCTTTTCATCATCATCACTCTGTATCTTTTCATAAAGTTCTCTTCTTTTGTTTCTAGCAATGGTGAGATTTTCTTGAAGTCCTTGAATGAATTCCTGTGCAGTCCTTAGATCATCTTCAAGTTTGATATTCTTCAACTTTTCTACATCAAAGTCTGCAAGAGCTACTTCCAATTGCTTTCTCAAATTTTCCATCTATACCGGTGTCAGAATCTCCCTCAAGCTGTTAGGCTTTTGAAAATAGAGGACCAGGATTTGATACCAATTGTTAGGATTGATGATAGTCCCAAAGATACTAAGAGGGGGGGGTGAATTAGTATCTAACCAGTTAACAAATTTTCTGGCCTTATTAAGTATTTTGCATTCCAAAACAATGTACCGGTAAACAAGAATTAATGCAGTAAATATGAACAATAAAGATAACATAGAATCACACCATAACACAAGCTTTTTGGCGAGGAAACCCAGTGTGGGAAAAACCTGGGTGGGATTTGTGACCCACAATATTCACTCACTGGCCAATGAATGGATATTACTTACAATAATGTGCTTGCACATGCAGGAAGGCTAACTGCCTAGAGCTCACTGCTCAAATATAAAGGGAAGCCTTACTGACTTATAAAAATGGATTATGAGAATCCAATATAATGTACTTCTACAAAAAGCATCTGCTATGCCAGGTTTAGTACCGGTTTAAGCTCATACAATAGCCATAAACCCTTATACAAAATCTGCCTTACTATTCGCTCTACATATCCATCATGTCTATCCTCTATTATGTATATCCACTATGTATATCCAAATGATCTACAAGATCTCATACTTATATATGAGTCTTATTACAATATGCCATGTCGGCTTACAAAAAGATATTACAATTAAATACAAAATACAATAATCAAAATCTTGTCGGCTAGGGTGCCGATAAACATTATTGTTGCTGCCGGTGAACTATCTGTCGGTATAGAGTCCATTGGTGTAGAGTCCACTGGTACCGGTGCCTGTCGATGCCATAAGATTGCAAGGTTGCCATCAATGACAACACCTTCAATCACCTTTAACTACCATTAGAGTGTGCAATGCCAACAGTCTATAATGAGACTGCGTATATGAACCACCTAGTATAGAGTCATAATGAGGAATGGAATATCTACTTTGTCCATGGATATCATATTCTACAGGCATGTCATGAGTTTGTTCTTGTGTAGTGCCCCCAAATTTGACATGGGGTTTTCTTGTGTCCAAATTTTGAGCATGCCTCTAGATATCCAATTGTTTTGGAGGTTGGTCCTTATCATTGGTATGCAATTGAGTGTATTTATCTGCATAAGACTTCCATAATGGTCTACGTAGATGAAGTTATTCATGAGATGCTCTTTCATGAGTATCATAAGCTTGACCATGTGTATTTGGGACCTCAAGTTTTTGAAACAAGGATGATGATGACTCAGGCATGAAATGTGGGCCTCTAGTACCTCCACTATTAGATCTCCTTTGATCCATGTTGAGTTGAGTTTCTTGCATAGGTCAATTTTCCACTATTTGAGACATGTCAAAATCATGAGGTATCTTAGCTCCACTTTGTGCCATCACTTGTAAGAAATATTGTCTATCTCTTCTCATGATCTCTTCAACCAATCTATTAAAATGGGGATCCATAATAGAGTCTTCCACTTCTACTGAATGTATTGAAATGTTGTCTACATTGTCATTGTGTGTATCATTGTTGTTTGTATTATCCATGTTCTCAACATTCTGAATGTTTCTATAGATGTCCATGTTAGGTAATGTGGTATGATCAGAATTGAAAAATATATCATTGTCGTACTCATAGCCACTCATGTTTGAGGACTCTTGAGCCTCTTTAGCTTCCCTCCTAGATTTTTGGGAACGAGTTTCAACCATGAACTAGGTCTTGACCAAGATGTGCGAGACTAGATGAAAATGGAAAAGTATGGAAGACCAAGAGTTGGATGGAATGTAAATGAATCTGATGTTTACTTGCAATGTCCAAAGTGTAAGACCAAGTATGTATGTAGTAGAGTAGGTGTGGCTTCCAAAGAGATGATAGATTCTCTTGATGAGGTAAGTTGACCTTGACTCTAAGTAAGGCCAAATGAGACCCAAAGGTGATAGACCTTGATGAGGGACCACTTAGCAAAATGTTGTTGTATGTACTATGTTGACAAAGCAAGATAAGGACAAGCAAGTGACCTTTTGACTCAAGTTTAGACAAATGTGAATGCAATGCAAGGTGTAAAGCAATGACGAACTTTGTGAGACCCAAAAATAGGCTGAATGCTAGATGAAAAACCCAGAGAAATAACCTAGGAAGCTCAAGAATTTTGAAACTGATTGTTGTTGTTTGTTGGACTGTAAATTTTTCCAATACTGAACACAGATGTGCCTGTATACTTCACAAATACGGTTACCTAAGATAGATGTGACTAGATCCTGTACATATGTGTTTTTGAGAATTTTGTGAATGCAATTTGCTATGATAATACAAACGTGTTTCTATCCTACACATATGCGGTAACAGGACACAAACATGTTTTTGTCAGACACAGACGCGTTTCCAGAATCTGAGTGCAATTTTTCCAATTTGTAAAGTTGTTGTTGTGACCAAATTTGAATTATTGATCATTTTTCATGACAAGATGACACAATGTTGATGAGGACTCTATGTTTGCAGGTGTTTAGACTCAAAATGACTCAAAAGAAAGTGTGTTGTTTGATGTAAAAATGTTTTGCATACACTTGAAGACACAAAAGACACAATGTTTAGATGTTTGATCTTGAATGTTTGAATGTTTAAAAGAAGACAAGCACAATTCTTATGTTTGGCCAGGACAATAGTTGTTGATCCCACATGGGGTTTCCCCTGAGGCTATGCTATTCAAAGTGGATACTTAGATGCTTGACCCCACTAGCTCCACTCTCAGCACTCATTTCTTTGGGGCAACCAAGCACCATTCACCATGAAAAGGCCCTGTGGTGAACTTTGTATCTCTACTAAGAACCGTATATGTGTGGGCCTCTCCAGAGGTTTGACCTCCTACCCCAACAACTAGAAGGATTTTGGCTTTCTACAAAAAAAAGGTGCTAGTAAGGTCATCCGCTCGTGTGGCCATACATGCGGCACTTTCAGCTTTGTAAATACATAAGGCTCCCAACTGGCAGGGGTTATGCCCTACTACTGATCAAATGAATTTGATCAAATGGGTTTATGGGGAGACATAGTGTCGGTATGGACTAATCAACACACGTTACCCATTAATTTCACCATGGATACAATTATTTATAGTGGTTCGGAAGAGGTGGATTTTCCTTGCTACCACTTGGGTCGTTCCCTCCTCACTAGTAGTCATAATGACCACATGGGAAGGCAGGCCCACTAAATATTAAACACAAAGAGCCTATTGCTCAAGACACAAAATACACTGGTTCAATTTTAGTGCACCAATTGAAGAGTTTGCTAATCTATGAAAACAAGGCACACAATGAAAATCAAAAGAAAACCCTTGCCAATATCCCACAACAAATATTTGTGATTAGTTTTGCAATAATACCCCTCTTGCAAGAACACAAGTTAGGTAAATTTTAGATCCAAAAGACTTTGTAAAATAGGGGCCTTCGATAATGCGATTCGCTTCAAGGATAAGCTGCACCAATTTGTTAGCTAGATCACAAGATATTCGCTCAAATAAACCAGATCTGAAACATTAAATGACAAAATGAAGCCCTAAAAACTAAAATAAAAACCAAAAAATGCAAGAACCAAACACAAACGCGATTAAATCCCACGTAGACGTGGTTCTGAGACACAGACCTGCCTTTAAACCTCATAGACGCAGTTCTGAAACACAAACGCGAATCTGCAACACAGACGTGATTAAAAGGTTCATAAACGCAATTCGGGAACATAGACGCGGATCTGCAATTTGAAAAATGTAAAATAATGTCAGGGATGCAGACGTGATTCCATAGGTCACAAACGCGACAGAAAAGCATAAACATGGCTCCAGAATGCGTAGACACGAAAATGTCGAAATGTTGTCGGAAATGTCAGATCTGTAACTTCAAAAGCATGAAATTTGCAACCAAGATGTTAAATGAAAAAGGACAAGAGTCCCATCGGGCATGCGAAAATGTTTATGGTAAAAATAGAAACAACAATATTGAAAGACTAAAATAGATTCAACCATGAAACCCTAGCCTAACAACAACAAAGATCCACCATAACATATGAAGATTACCTAAGAAAATGCAAATCAACAAAATCACAAAGATTATACCATCACATGTCCAATAGGGTTTGAATATCCATTCTTTCTATCTCCATTGATCTTGCTTGATATATTTGCTCTCAGATTTTATGTGTGCACAAGAGCTCAACAAAGAACAGAAATGTGGTTGCAAGTAGGCTTGATCACATATGAAAGTTCGAATGCTAGTCTAGGAGGATTGATAATGGAGGAACCATCCTCTTATATAGAAGACACTGTAGGAAATGGAGGGATAAGATTGAGAGGTGTAAAAGATAGATGGTCAACTAGGATTAAAGGGTAGGTAGAGAAAATAAGAAAATAATGAGAGGGTAGGTAGTGTAGGAATTAAGAGATGAATAACATGTGTCATGGTTAGAAAAGGATAATGAATTAATTAAATAAATAAAGATTTATTTAATTAATTGAAGAAGTGGGATCAATTAAATAAATGAAATATTTATTTAATTTAGGGAAGGACAATTTAAATAAATAAATGTATTTATTTAAATGAGAAATAAGGCTAGAAGAGGGCAAATGAATTAATTAAATAAATAGATTTATTTAATTAATAGAAGAATTAGGCTAAAATAATTAAATAAATAAAGATATTGATAGGACAATTTTAGGTGTCTATAGTGGGATAACACACTACTATATACATGACTTGAAAATAATAGTTTCAAAGACTATGACAATGGTATATGATATGAAGTTTGCTTGATAAATCCAAGTATAGATTAGTGAATGAGTTTTAGACCTAAGCTCTATATTTTTTATAATTATATCAAATAACATCATAAGATATGGTGGGTATCCTACCATGCTGGTATCTAAAATCACAAGTAGAATTTAATTATAAAGGTCAATTGCAAAATTATTTTGTCTAAGTAGAACCAAGCTATTACAAGAACAATGGATACACAATAATGAAAATGGAAGTAACATGTTAAGAATATTATTACCACTATTATTGAGAGTGGATATCTTATATAAAGATATAATAAGCATAGTGCTCCAATTACCCTGAGTGTGACTCAAACATCGATCATGCTTGATGCAAGTTGGTAAATATTGGACATGCCTTTGAGGATCAAAAAAGAAGAAGAGGAAATTATGTGGCTTTATTAGGACAATGTCTTATATGTTTATGACACTCAATATAATTGAACCATGTCAAAGTGGCATGCCACTCAAAGCCTTAACAATACTTTTTTAATATTCGTGCGTCATATCGATATTAAACCTACATGATGTTTATTGACCTCTTAAGTACAATAAACTTGATAGAGGAACTATCAATGTGGGAACCAAGGGTAGTATGGCTATGCTGGATGATTGTGTGTTTGTGTAGGAATCATGGATAAGGCAAGGGTACACCTATTTTGTAAGTCCTATGAGGTTTCAAATACTTGTGATATTGGAAATTTTAGATATAGTGTTATATTGATACTATAAGTTATATATATTGATCCTTTGAGTAGATGAACCTCCATACTAAACCAATTAGGTGAATTTTGATTGGTAGTGTTTTCTTGTGGGTTTATGTGAACTAAGGTAATCCTAGTTGAGTAATAAGGTTAGCCCCTAGGTTGATAAAACAAACCCTGAGACATTCAAATTGGTATGAATAATAATGGAGGACTCTGGATCAAACCCTTGATATCTTTAAAGGGGAAGTGGTATAGTACCAATAACTAAATTATGAACTTTTTATGATTTTATATCTATTTCTAAGTGTTATTAATGGAAAAGAAATACTAATGAAAATATGAGTATGGGGAACTTGAGTATAGGTGTCCATTGAGAGAAAAAATGTGAGGAGAACTGCGTTACTTTGACTTGTTCGGAAGCGGGAATGTAGGCAGTCTTTGGGTGAAGGATGCTCTTGTGACCTCAAGTCCATAGGGTAGGGTCTAGGGGGGATAAATCCAAGGTTCAAGGTTGTTCCTAACTTGTTGACCTTTCCTCTTTAGTAAGATTCAAATGTGATGCAGGAGCATCCCTGGTCAATGAGCAATCTTGCATCAACCAAAAATATTTCCTTTTAGTTTTGTTCTTGTTTAGTTCTTTATGCAGTTTTCTGTGTTCTTACTGGTTGGTACCGGTAGTTGCTTGTTATTCATGGCAGATCTTATTTTTGGTTTTCAAGAGGGTTCATGTGCTTAGTTCCCTTTTCAATTCATTTGGGTTCTTTTCTGGTCAATTATCGCTTCTGGTTGACTGTTTCTGGGTTCCCAGACAGTTCTTGTGCTTATCAGTTGGTTTCCCTTCATTACCGACGCGATTATTGGCACACAGATCTATTTTGGGCCATGTACGATGTTCGTTGGCACGTGACTGACCTTACTATTGAACCGCACTTTGTGGTTGTTATTTTCCAGAAAGATTTCTTTAATTCTTAGGGCCGACCTAGTTACACGTTTTATTTTCTTGCATTGGTAAATGTAATCTTATGAGGCCAACCTGGATATGTTCCAGTGGGTATAAATATGATGTTATATAATCATTTGTAGGGGTAGAGGAAATAGAATTGTGAATAAGGATTGAGATTCACATTTTGTGATCTAGTTGATTCTTAGAGTCCCAGATTGGATTGTATCTGGCTGATAGCTTGCATGTAACCGGTTAATTGCTAGATGTTCTTTGATGATTATATGATGGTATCCGAATGATTTCCGGAAGTTCTAAAGCAATAATATGATCTGTTTATGTAATCTGGTTATGTTTTCTTTCTGCTTTTGTTGTGTTGCTCTTGCTGCATAAGCCGGTTGACTCTCTTTGAGGGTTTTACCGGTTATGGCTGCATCAAAATGAGGCCAAATAGGCCTTATAACTTGTATTTAATATATAACATGTTTTTGAATGACGAGATGATAAAGTGAAAGGGTATACCACCTTTTAGTCAATTTGTTTATCTATTGAATAGAGGCTATCTTCCATTGTATCCAAGTGAAATATAATCCTAGACCTATAAGACTTTGTGTATATACTCCTAGATCAGTCCATTGTTATCTACTTGTTCTAAATCAAGAACCTCTCTTCCAATTATAATGTTAAGCCAAGTATAGGTGCTGACTTTTATGACAAATTAAAGGATGGAGTTAGGATTCTACAAGGGCATAGGTAGATGATTGTATTTCTCTAACATGTAGATTAGTCCTCTCTATCCAAGGTGATCATCGAAGGATGAATCCTATGACCTGCATAAGATAACCTTATCCACTTGTTGGGACCTCCAAAATTTGGCTAAATTTTAGAGGGCCCATGTAAGATTTTGCCCAATGCACCTAGAAGGTCCCTTTCATAATCAACCTGAGTTGCTCACTTTGAGAGCTCATATTTTTGCACCCCTTGATCTTCGTGCAAAAACCACTTCGGAGAGGTGTTGAACACATATCAAAGATGCCATATACCTGATTGCAGCCTCCCATGATTAGTTTTGATAAGTTTTTGAAGACCTTATTTGGAGGTTTGTAAGTTGGTTTGTTAATTACAATTGTTTAAACTTTTTGAGTAGGCCAACTTTGAGAGGTTGCATTTTTGCATTAGTTAAAGATCATGCCAAATTGATATTTTCTAGTGATTGTGTGCATCTTTATGAAGCCCAATGTCAGTTGGCATAGCCTCATGAATTCGTTTGATGATTTTTCAAATTCAAATCCATTTGCAAAAAGTTCAGATTTGTAAACTGAACTGTGTAAATCTGCAAAAAGTAGCCCCACATCCAAATTTTTATTTCATCACCTATTGAACTGCATACAAAAGTGATTATTCCCCATGATTTTTAATATTATTATCTACCACTTTGCTAGTTTAGAGCCCCCCAACTTTTTGTTTGATTTTTTTTCAAGGCCCATTTCATACTGACTTTTTCAGGGTTTCAAAATCAACTTTCCAGAAATTTTAGAGAGGTCAACTTTGAGCATTAAAATTTTGCATAGGTAGTGGAATTAGGCCAATACCTCTTTCACATGCATTCATGCTATCCAGATGTACTAGCTTGTCAAGTGGTAGCTCTTTAAATGGAGTTTTAGTATTTTTTCAAATCAGTGTTTGACTGGGTCTCAGTGTGGCTAGCTCTTAGAGAGGTCAACTTTGAGCATTAAAATTTTGCATAGGTAGTGGAATTAGGCCAATACCTCTTTCACATGCATTCATGCTATCCAGATGTACTAGCTTGTCAAGTGGTAGCTCTTTAAATGGAGTTTTAGTATTTTTTCAAATCAGTGTTTGACTGGGTCTCAGTGTGGTAGCTCTTTAAAGGTGCAGTTTCAAACAAGCCTGAGTAGGCAACTTCACGAAGTAAAATATTTTGCCTCGGAAAGCATAATGAGCTTCCGTCTAATGTTATGGATTCCTTGTATAACATTCAGCAAGTGTGCCAACTCTCAAGATTTAATGAGCTGTTTTGATCAATTTTTAAGGTCAGTTTCGGGAGCTACTCAAGTGGTTTTGGTCAAAATAAAAAATGTGAAAAATGTCAAGTCAAATCATCAATTACCCAATTTCTCATGTCGAAAACACATCCAATTGGGGCATCAATTCATCCTCACAGGTCATTCATCCATAAATGAAATTGTTTTAGCCAGGGCCACTAGGGGCCCAACTAATGATAATGCCCAATAAGAGTAGTTGAAATCTACTCAAGGGAAATCCATATTATTTAAGTCATTTTGGATTTAAGTAATGCTATTATGATATCAAATCTACTTATACAGAGATGGGCATAAATTTTTTGAATTGTCTGGTTGATTAAAAGGAGGGAGATTAAAAATGCAAAAACAATACTAATTTGTAATTATAAGTAGTGCTTGTGTGAAAAAATCTACAAAGTAGAGGAAAAAATTAACAAATCATTTTGTAATGATTTAATTGAGGGCCATGAATAATTTATTTAAATCATCTTATAATGATTTAATCTCTGGAGTTAATGTCCTCACTAGCCTTGAAATTTGCAGGCCCCATAGAGAGGTGAAAGGGATTTAAATGCTTTAGACTTCCCAAATTCTCAAAATTCCTCATCCCACAACATGCTATATTGAATCACAATGATGTGTGGGATGGCAGGGGAGGGAGGAGTAATTGTCCCCTCCACCCACACAGTTCTTTGAGACAATAGAGAAAGGGTGCAGGCTGGCGGGGTGAAAAAATGTGCTCCCTCACCACTCCGCAAGGAACAATGAGGAGTCACAAAAAGCTTGCGGGGGAGGCAATGTGCAACATGAGATGAGGAAAGGAAATTAGCTCATCACCCCGTAGGTTAAAAATGGGGACCAAAGAGTATTGCGGGATAGGAGTCTAAGCAAAAGCATAGTGAAGGCAACACCAAACAAGGGATTAGGGCAACCAAGAGGAAATTAGGGCTGCAAAGAGGGGCTACCATGATCCAGTATACAAGCTCTGATTACTTCAAGGAGCTAAGAATTGTGATTATGGGAACATATTTCCATATTCACCTGTGAACTGAGTTTGCAAGGATAGTAGCAGAGACCACAACGAAAAGGAGACATTGGACTTGAGGGTGTAGCCCTGTTTATTTCTGGTGCCAAGAATACATAATGGATAGCAACAAAAAATAGGGTTTTAGGAACCGAAGGCCATGAAGACTAACCAAAGTAGGCCATTGTTGGGAAAATCTCCAGATTTTGGGATCGATGTATTTTAAAACTGCATGTAGTGTGTGTTGGCCATTTGATGAAATTGATTGTGTTGTATTGATGTTTTATCTTTGATGTCAACACTTGCATTTATGGTTGTTTACCGGCTTTCGATAGGTGGATTGGATTGGATGATAATCAGTTGATTGTCACCAGTATGATCTGGTTGATAGAATATGCTTGTATGGATGGTTCATATGCTTTTGAAGTATGTTTCAGTCAGTTGGTATTGACTTGATGATCGGATGCTATCTTATGTTCTACTAAGATTGCTTTATTGATTCGGTAAGGGTTTCACCAATAGAGCTTTATTCAAGATCTTTGATGTTATGCATAAGTGGTGTTGGTGCAGCTTCTAGAAGGGATTCAGGATGTTGATGGTGATCGTGCTCATGCCTCGTCTGATTGGTGTCATTTCTTTGGTGTGTGCAGATATAATTTAGGTCCGGTGCTATCTAGGTTATGGACTAGTTTGCATGAAACGTGTTGGTGGATTCCTGGATGCGCTTCCGGGATGTTTTATTGATTGGATGATATTTGTTTTGCCTTACATCGACATGTGTTATGATTTTATTTTATGATTATGTAATGGATCTATTGTATTATCATTTGTGTGGCTGACCTAATTGGTTAGGTCTCGGGTTGGTATAAATATATGTAAGATCTCATTGTAGATCAAGAAGTATGGCAAGGAGCGAATAATGTAATAATCATTTGTGCAGAGGATTTGATCGATCATGGGTGATCAAGTTGGGTTTATGTAAGAGATTTTGGACCTCCGGTATTGAGCTTAACCAGAACTGTAATATGACATGTTTGATGCTATTACCGACAGTTCTTCTTTCTAGATTGTAGTCAAAATATCTTGAGGTGGTTGACATATTTGTAGTCAGTGAGACTCCATTGTGATGAGAAGTGCGCTCTAGGCAGTATGCCTTCCTATATGTGCAGGCCCCTATTGTAATCATATACTTGCTGCAAAAGTATCATTTGACTGTGGGTAGGGTTTCCCATCGTGGTTTTTCCTCATTGAGGTTTTCCATGTACAAATCATGGTTTTATGTGTTATGGTTTCATGGTATTGATGCTCTGATTTTCATTTATGCTTTAATGCTTAATCAGTTATATCACTATAAGTTTTTAAGTTCTTTAATTCACATAATTTGTTAACAACTGATTCACCCCCTCTTAGTTGTTCATCAGTTATCCTAACAGTGTGAACCATTTTTTTTTCTTGTGTTGGCTACATAAATGGACGATGTGTGGACGGTTGTATATGCTTCGAGTGTGAATGGTATTTTTGGCAGGGCGACCTATCAGTTGTGTGAACCTGTTTTCATGGCGTTGCAGGATGTTCCTTTGAGCTTCTTAAACACTATGTTGGTAGTATTCTTGCAGGGACTATACAATTAAGGGGAAGGTGGTTTGGTAGCAGTCTTGGACGGTGATAAACACTATGAAAATGGTTGAGTTCCCCCTGAATCAATGCTCAGTGTGAGGCAAACCAAGAAGGTTGTGGATTTCTCATCGCTGTTCAATGTGAAGTTAGCAAATGTGCTAAACAGACACGATATGAAGGGGGCATGTAAAAGCTCATTGATGCACATGGGTTTCAACAAATGACTTAACCTGCAATATTGAGATGTCGATCCAATATATGTAGCTGTTTTAAGGTTTTCTTTTGATGCCTGGAAGCCATGATTTTTTTTTGAAGAAGCTCTAAGAGGAGGCGGTGAGCTCTGGAAACTTAGATCTTGAGTGATGGCAATACGATCAAATGCTCAATGGTTGCAGGGTAACACAAAATGCCCAGACATTCATAACCCCATAAAGAAAGGTGTTCAGACTATCAACTTTTAAGGCATTGATTGAGTATGAGAAATGACCATTTTAGTGCACGTGTTCTATGCAACCAGATGGACAGTGTGTTTGCAAATTGAATATGTCAATGAGGCCCCAAGTGTGGTTACATAGATATGATTCTTGATGGAAACATGGCATGGGAGTTTTTCATTAATAACACCACAAATGTTTATGTGCTTTTGAAAGGATTCTTACAATTGCTTCACCATATGTGTATAGAAAGGGTAAGCTGCGAGATCTATTGTCCAGCACCTTTTCTTTAAAAGGTTTATAGATTGTTTTGAAATTTTGAATATACTGGTGTGGAGTTACACGAGGGAAATGAGAGCTTTTCTATCTACAACATAGTGTGTATCTATAAAGTATCTATTATTAGGCATGGAGTTTATTTTCACTGGAAATGGTAAAATGAGAGGTTGCAGTGACAACTCTATTTCACCAATATTTTGGTGGAGCATGGTTAATATTTCTTACCACAAAGTAAAAGGCCATAGCAGGATGTTCTCTCTCCTATAATGTGTCAGGTATTTTTCATTTGGGTATTAAGCCAAAGGTATTTTCCCATTCAACTTGAATTTTTTTTTTCACTAAGAGAGGAAAATATTTTAATTTCATAGGTGTGAAGAGTAGTGTAGGAGAGTGTTTCACCCAAGGGTAAACGATTTCACAAACGGTGCTAAAGAGATTAAATTTTTTTACACCAATCACTAAAGTGTAAATGAGAGATTATTTTATTGGGAGGATAAGAAATGAAAATAAACATGCATTCACTTATTAGTACTTGCCGTTACGCAATACTATTGAGTTTTTTGTTTTTCCAGTTAACTAGTTATTGAAAAAATTAATTTGAACCAATCACAAACAAATTATAATTTTGATTTTTTCAATCTTTTTATTTACCAAAGTCTAACAAAAATTATTTTTCTGTACACTTATTGGCTAAATACAATTTAGTTGTTACAAAAATTATTTTTCTGTACACTTATTGGGTAAATACAATTTAGCTGTTATAAGTGGATTTTTAGAGGAAATCCAAAATAATTAGTTTTAGTGGCAACTATATAGCCAAAAATATATGTAAATTTCCGTATCTTAAGCTTTAAAAATTAAACTTTCTTTATTTTTGTGATGCATTTTATATTGCTATATGTATTATAGATATTTTATAGATAGAATTTTATAATGTTATTATTTTAATAATATATTATTATAACATATGTAGATCTATAATCAAATCAAAAAATAATAAAAGTATCAAATTGTATAAAATTTTAAGGGATGTACATATTTATAATAATAATAATTACATAAGTAAAAAATGTTATGTTATAATAAAATAAATTGGTTTGTTATTTTTAGTTACAGTTTAAAACTAATTATACTTTTATACATATTTTATTATATTTAAATTGCAATGAATTAAAAAAATTATTACTATTTTTATTTAATTAATTTCACTTAATAAAATTATTATCTATCAAGACTATTGTTATTTATTATTAATTTTAATTTTTCTTAATATTTAATTTTTTATATAGTTTTGTTTATACATTTTTGTTTATTATATTTTAGTTTTAAAAGTAGATTTAAATCTAAAACTATTTCAATTATTTAACTTTATTTTGTGAAATTAAAAATTTATTAAGATTTCTTTAATTTATATTATTTTTTATAGTAAAATTTTAATTATTATGAAATATCTTAATTATTATAATTTTTAAAATATAATCATTATTCAAATTAAATCATAATTATTATTAAAACTATACTAAAAACAAGGCAAATACTAGCCACTATGTGGCACTTGTTTAAAATATACTTTCATAAAATTGATGGTGAAAGGGTAAAAGTGCATGAGTGAGTAGGAGGAGAAAATATTTTATTTGCTTGGGTAAACAATATTAGAGTGTGTAGGGGAAATGATAGGACAGGGGAACCACCTACATGAGGATTTTGCTATTTTTAGTCAAAGAGAAAGGGTATGCTGTAGCAGAGGTAAAGGAAGTGCAAAGAAAGAAATTTTCTTTTTCTAGTTATAAAGAAGATGTGGGCTAAAGGTAGAGATGACAAAGTCAAAGGGGCAAAAGTGAGTTTGACCAGTGACTACAGGGTTGTTTTCCAAATTTATCAAATGTCTTATTTAGATTTAGAGTGCAAATTAAAGGCATATTTTGGAGGAGAAAAGGGCAGATTTAAAAATTTAAAAATTTAAAAATTCAGAGAAATAGAGCCATGTGTTATCTTTTGATGCAATTTGGGGTTTTCTTTAGGTTTTCTCTCCTATCTACTCATTATTTTTTCTCCTCATTTTTTAAGGGTTCCAGTTATGATTTTTGCAGAGGTAGACATAACATTGTAAAAAGTTTGTAAAGTGTTTTCAATTAGGGCCAAGTATATGAGAGTTAGTCTTAGTTGTGAAGTTTTGTGTTTTGAAATGTGCTTCATGATTTTATCTTATCATATGATTGTATCCATCTTGAAATGTAAAATTATTTGAGTGAAATAATCAATTATTATTGTCATTCTTTAGGCACATTTGCTCCTATGAGTTGTATTTTCTATTATTGCTTTCTATCCAAGGGATAGAGTAAGTGCTTTCATGAATGCAATGAGATTTTTTTGTTTTCTAGTGGATTATTAAGGTTGGTTATTGGATATTGTTTCAGTGATCTTGTTATTACAAATTAATAACATTTAGAAGACCTTAAAAGCATGTTTGAATGTGATAGCATAGGTGTCTTTTCATGTGACCTTGTTGCCCTCTCTTTGGCACTGGTCAATAATTTTCAAGTTCTTGTTCAATTGGTCCCAAATATTCTCAAATATCATGTCCTTTATGTTTTAGGATTAGGATTAGTTTAGTTTTTTCTCTCATCACTTTAAAGAGAAAATGAGATTATGCCTATGTTTGGTGAAATACAAAACACCCATCATCATGCACCTGAGAACTATCTACCTTTAAATAGGTCTATTGTTTAGCTTATGTAAGCTTATCATTTTCAAACCTGCAATAGGATCACCCTCCTAAGTCTTATGGAGCTCTAAGAGTAGAAGGCTTGCTTATACTTGTTTAGTTACGTTTTCTTGTCTTCAGTCCATAGACAATGCTGATTTCTTGTCCTAGATTACCAATCCCATAGTCCGGTGTTGTGTATCTCCTTAGGACTGAAGGTAGCAAGAAAAATCGCTAACAAATTGGCAACTTATAGGGATAAATTAAATAAAAGTTTGTTAAATGCTACCCTTGAGTCTTTGGTTAAGTGATTTTCACCCTGGAAGGTATGTTGGAGCAGCTTTCTGAAGAACCTAGAATACTAAAGTTTTTGAATAGCTTTCTATTGTTCAAAGATTGTTCCTCTGCAAGGAGGTGGCAACTCTGTCAAAGACCCTGATGAAGAGATGATGCAAGCTCTAGACTTTTGAAGTTGTTTATCAAAAAAGAAGTGAACAATGACAATAATACTTCAAGGTATTCTAAAAAATCTTGCAGAGAGTAAAGCTATTTCTGAAAATTGTTTGTTGAAAGTTTTAGCACTAGAAAGGTTCCCTATTAGATGATAGTAGCATTAAGAAAGGGAAGTTGTAATAAGAATTTTTACATGCGCTTTTGGGCTATTTTCTAAGTTTTGTTTTATAAAAAGAAGTAAGCATGTTTTGAGGAGTTGTGCTCTTGAAAAGAAGGTTTAGATTGTAGTTACAAGTGTCTTGTAACTCATTTTCAAAAACTTGTAAGAGAACATTTAGAAATGTATCAAAATAAGGTATTTGGCTCTAAATATGAATATGCTAAGTCAGTCCCAACCAAGTAGTCAGAGAGATTTCATCATTTAAAGGTATAAGCCTTTAAATTTTGATGATATCTTTGGTTTCCCAAACCCTATACTACCTAAAATCAGAGATAAGATTCTAAGTTTGGTGGGTCGAAGGATGAGTCAACGAACAAACACTTGCAGTGGTTTAGTAATTTAATGGAGGACTACGAAGTGGATCATGAGGATGTGTTTATGAGACTTTTTGTTCATTCTTTGAAGGAGGATTCAAGGGAGTGGTTTTCAAGTTTGTTACCATGCTCAATTAGCTCATGGGAGGAGTTCCAATCAGCCTTTAAAGAACAGTTTTGTGAAAGAATTTATGGGTCCTCTATGTTAGTGGACTTTATGGAGATTCATATTGAAGAGAATGAACTAGTTTCAACTTTCAACCTCCAATTTGCAAAGGTATTGAAGAGAATCCCTCAAGATGTTATAACATTTGATGAAATGGCTTTAGTGATTTACCTAAGTGCATTTGATGGAAAGATGAGTTATAGGTTGATAAATGAAAGTCCGAAGAGTTGGTATGAAGCCTATGAGATAGCCAAGAACATTGAGAAAGTCAAGGATTGGGATGAGTTTGAAATTAAATCCTGAAAGGGGAATTTGGTATGCAAGTAACCAGGGTGGTTTTGAAGCTAATAACAATTCCTAGCTTTTTGTCTCCTCATGTATGACATATATGAATGAATATCAGGCTAATCCTCATGTTTCTTATTAGCAGTATGCAGATGTCACTAACCCAATGATGTATGGTCAAGCTATGATTAATAGTGACACATAGATACATGAGAAAAGTGAAGACATGATAGTGACTCAGTGGCAACCTTATGGTGGTTTTGATTTGAGGAGAATGCCTAGTGATATGGATGTCAATGGTAGGATGTCTCAGTTAATAAATGAACAAGGAAGACATAGTGCTGATTATATGCATGCAAATATTGAAACTCATGCTAATTATGATTTCAATGCTCATAGTCATGATAATATAGCTTACTCTCATGATTGGGATCACATTGTTTGCTATCCTAATGACTAGAACAATGAATATGAATCATATTTAGAATCCCTTGCAACATATGATAATGGAGTAGACCTAAAGAATTTTGATTATCATGAACATGTGCATAATGAAGAGTATGAAACCCCACATCCTAGCTACACCTATGAAGATAACTATGCTAATGCTGAGTTTCTTGCTCAAAATTATGATATAGTGCAAGAGTATGATATGAGTACAAGAGAAAGATCCACCTAAAATAGATGAGGTGACATATGATGATCAACAAATGAACATGGTACGTGCAACTGAGAATCTGTTGTATGATGACACTATAGACATGAGCCGACTTATGTTTTATAATGATGTGTTTGAGAATGATTCTCATGTAATCTCAAACCCACTGTATGAGGAGGTGGACTCACTTTCAGAAGATGGGGATGTTCTATTAGTTTATGAACATAACCTCTATGGAGCAAAGGAGGATTCATCTGCTCTAAGTGAGCTTGATTTTAATGTTCAAGATGTTGATGTTTCATGTTCTTGATGGGATGAATGACCTATGTATCATGATGAATTAGATGAGAAAGAAATGCGGTGCATATAAGATCATTCTACCTCAGAGCTAGCTGATGTAATGGACATTTCAGATTCTTGCGTTGAATCAAATGACGGGATCAACAATAGCCTTGATTGGCAATAATCTTTGGCTGACATAAGTTATGCTCGTAAGGTGGAAGAAATCAATAATGCTTATGAAGACATGGGATTGTTTGAACATCATGGATATAGTTGTGATGAACTTGAAGGTATGATCATTGATAATAATTCAGAGGTTCATGATCACATAACTGAAGATGAAGATGTTTATGAAGTTCGTTATGTTGATCATTATCAAAAGGAATCTCATGTTGATTTTGATGATGAGACCTTGCTGAATATAAATGAAATTTTTGATGAGAACTCCTACATGCATGAGAAAGAAGGATTGAAGGATGAATTAGATGTGTTTTTGAGTGATGAGATTGGGACCCCTAGTATTGATAATAAGAAAATATACGAGTCCTCTTATTTTTTATGACAACCATATACTCGTTTGATGAACCATGCATTCAAAGTGTATAATTAGGGATGCTACAATGAAAATGGATGTGTACCATTTAATGAATGTAACAACTGTAAAGCGGAAAATCGCAATCAAACCCTAAGTGTTCCCCCCACCACTCCAAGGAGAGAGAAAGGAGGTCACTAGGGTTGACGGTTTTCACTTAGGAGAGACTTTACATTCAAAAGAGGGGTTGAAACCCACAAGATCCAATCCCACACAATGCAAGATTGGATTCTAAATGAGTTTCAAGGGTTAAGACAACAAGGCTACCCTCTTTTGTAAAGAATGTAGATAGAAGGATTAAGCTAGGAATGCATGAAAAGTGAGAAAGATTCACTTATAAATAGAGATAGGAATATAGGATGAAGCTGCGGACCTGGAATTAGTAGTAAAATGTCGAGATGGCATTGTCCTGCAAATTTGAGCGACAGTTGACGGGACGATGGTGCCCGACGTGCACACGGTCC